>NC_133757.1:100629977-100947477 GCF_036562045.2 Rhinolophus sinicus
CATGAGCATATTAATACAGAGATAGCCTTAAAGTTTATGCGAGTAGGTATAATTTGAATAACTCCAAAGTCCCCTGCCAAAATCCTAGGAACGTAAAATTCTATTTGCAAACAACAGCATGCATTATTAAGGGAAAAGTATAGAACCAAATAGAAAACACAAAAATGTTGTGTTACATTAACGTAATTTGAGACATAACCAATGCTTTCTTTATATATAACTATGTATATATATGAAACTTTTAATATTTAATATAATTTCCATAAATTGGGATATTTCATATTTTTTCACTATGATTAAAATAACCTAATTTGGAGGAGGAAACCCTAAACATTATAAACGTTAGAGAAGAAGTTAACATGAAAAGCCAATGATGCTTTTTTTAAACAATCCTGCCACCGCCATTTTTGAGTAAGATAAAAGAAAAAAATATTATTCATCTGTATTTCTCTCAAATGAGAAACTGAAGAATTCCAAGAAGACCACTGACATCAACAGAGCGGTTTTCCTTAGTAATTAACTAATTACTTCTTTTCTAGTCTACTTGACTTACCATTTTGCAAATTAAAACAGAAGATGTCATAGAGGAATTTCTTTTAAATACTAAAATGAGCATTGAGAGAGAAGAGCAACGGGACTAATAGATCACTTTTATTTCCCTACAAGTTTCTCTCCTATAAAGGTTTTTACAGACAACCCATTGGAAATGTTTTAAAATTTCCTGGTACATTTTTCTGGTCCCATGTGATCCCTTTGCCTTGGTAAAATCTGAAGAATGCAGCCCATGACACACTAAAGTATCAGTTACTCTAACCACCGCTCAAACCAATTTTGTTGATTCGAAAATATTCATTGTTCATCTTGCTAGTCATTATTTATTCACCAAGTCTTATACATAATACATAGTTATAAATGACAAATTGCAAAGTTAACACTCATGGCTGCCTTTTGACATCATCGCTGCAGGTATGTACCTACATAAACACACAAAAACAAAAAAAGGAAAGCATAAGGAATCAATGTCAATGGAAAAGGACAAGGAAAAACGTCACCGTCTTAAGGACAAGTTTATTCATTTTGAGAACACAAAGGAGCTAAGTAACCTCCTGAGTGAGTCCAGTTCTCAGTACATGTGGCAAACCTCCTATTTTTGCTCATTATCTTCCCTTTTGTTGATCTTTAAAACAAAAGCATTGAATCTTTGCTCTGCCAAGCCACCCTGACATCTCCTCCTGCAATTATCTTTGTGGGTTTGAGTCATAAGTAGATAAACTTAAACCAAATGGTAATGCCTTCATGAATTTTTATCAACTTTTTTATTTTTTGGTACAGACCGTTTAAAAATGCAATCTAGTCTGAATGAAATACAGATAAATGGATCAGCAACGTAGATGAGGAATCAGGAGCAGTTTTCAAGACTAGTGAAGAGCGTCGAGCCACCACGCTTTCTGCGGTGAAAGTAAAAGGAAAGCGTGTGGGAATAGGAGGGGAAACCTGGGTTTGAGAACAAGGCACCAGACCTGGGTTTTAGTCTCCGTTAACTTTTCTGAGTGTCAATTTCCTTGCCTAAAAAAAGGGGGCTAGTGAGGTCTTTTATATGTGTGTAAACCCCCTATGCTATCATAATGACAAGTAAGTAATATGTGTTTTAAAATAGTGGCTAATATTATTAATAAGGAAAAATAGTAAATAACTCAAAGTGCTTTCATAGGGCAACTAGAGCCAATTATTTTAGTTTCAAATCCATATAACCTATGCTTTCTAGGTCATAGCAGCCTGGCAAGGGACAATCAAGAGACAAATCTTCAGAGATAATAGAGGCAGCCTCTATTATGGTTTTCAGTTCCTCACTGAGCCGCTCTCTCTCCTCTGACAGGGTCCCTGCGTGGTCCCGTCTCCTCTTGGCAGCCTGTGTGGTTCCCCCATGTCCTGCTGTCTCCACATAAACCTGGCCTGCTTGCTGCCACTCATTGTTCCTGTGGATATGGGCTGTGTTTCCCCCATTTGCTGGGTTCTCTGGTCACTGCCGGCCTCTGTACCCCCACCATTTCTAGCTGCTGACAGTGACAATCTCACGCAGTTTTGCCAGGCTCCCCCCAGCAGTGATAAGACATTGCGGTTTTTCCAGAGGGTGATCCGCCCTCAGTTTCCACAATGCTCCTTCTGTTTCAGCTCCATCTTTTAAGTGTTCAGTTCTCGTACAAGCCCATCATTTGGGGTCAAAGGATTAAGCAAGGACCCTGTTCCACGTCTCTCCTTGCTCACCATGAACAGGTGTCCCAGGGTACCACCAAAGGCCATCAGTGTCCTAGTTTCAGGGTGAGGCAAGTGTCTGTGCTTTGGGGAAGGAGGACTGCGGCTTCTGAGCATAGGGCCTGAGGGTTATAAGAGGACAGGGGCCAGGCTTGGGGCCAGTCTCACAGCTGAGGGCATGTGGAGTGCTGAGATTCTCCCAGCAGAGGCCAAAGTTCAGGGCCCCGCACTTTTTCTTTCTTTCTTTTTTTTTTCCTGGCTCTATTCCTCCCTACTACCCCACCAACTTCTCCAGCATAGTCAGTCTATTGGATATGTTACATATACTTAATACTGCTCTATGAAAGGGAATTTGGGAGTAGAATTTACATATGATTAAGGAATTTCACAGGTGGAGTTTCTATCCCTTGGTTTTCTTTGCCCAGGATTAAATTCCAGGGTAACACAGCAGTCTCCATCTCTTGTGCTCTCCCAAAGTCCCTCAGATGTTTAAGTGTTAGCAGCCCCTTCCAGATACAACTATTCAGAAAATGCTTTACCTTCACCCTACATTCACCCATTATTCCTTGTTTAAGCCACTGTTTTTTTAAGTCTCTTTTCCAATATTTGGGAAAATGAGACTCTTTCCTGTTTTTTAGTCCCCGTTCCAAACAGTGGTCCCCTGGTTCCAGCTCCCCTGACAGTGGATTTCATCCACCACATATGCTAGTCCACTGACACCATTCCAGGCTCAGCTCCGCTTTCGTTCCTGATTTGGGCAGAAAGTACAAAGATCCTCAAATGGGCACTAGTATGAACCCCTTTCCTGGACTGACTGGGAAGCAGTGCCCCATTCTTCAGCCTCTAAATTGGTGTCCTTTGTCCCATCCTGGTAATTGGACTTCTCACTAAAGTTCCAGCTCCCGAGTCTATTCCCTTATCTGGCCTGACTGGGGAAATTAGAAATCTGCCTCGGTCCCTGCTACGGTTACTTCAGAACATACTAGATTCCTACTGGAAATGAACTGGGCCCCATCCAATGCTGGGTCCCTGAGCTCAACAGCCACGTCTGGCAGGAGTCTTGGACACCCACCTATGGCAGGATTCACCAGGCTGTGCCCCCAGCCCCACATTTTGGAAGCCAGTCAGCTATGTCTCATCAATTAACCCTGCGATGGTCTCCCCTCCCTGCTCAGGCATTATGCCAGTCCCCCCACTGTCTGTATGCTTCCATAAAACTCATCGGCATTTTAAAATTAATTCTTACCAAGTTCTACAGTATGTTAAAAATGTTATCGTTCCTAGATTCACATTCATATTTCAGAATATGGAACCCCAGAAAAACTTGCTTTCTGGGATCTGTGACAAAGAATAGACTCAACCCCCAGCCTTATATAGAATTTTAGTGCTGAGGAAATATGACACTGCATTGTATTTGCAACTCATATGTGTGTACTCCAGTACTCTTCATGCTATTGTCTTTTCTCTCTTTGTTCTTCATCTTCCTGAGCTGCCCTGTGATATATGTCTACATTCATATTATCCATTTTAGAATATAAACTCTCGCAGATGAGGTTTATGTTCAAGATGTATTATTCTGTAAAGTACTTATTACAAATCTGCCTTGGTCCCTGCTACGGTTACTTCAGAACATACTAGATTACTACTGGAAATGAACTGGGCCACACCCAATGCTGGGTCCCTGAGCTCAACAGCCAGGTACTTGGATTTTTTTAAAACTACTGCATTTTCATAATAATGATTACCCTAAAATTAAAGTGGGAAGGTATTATAGCCATTTGTGGATTGGTATTGTACTTTATATAAAACTGTAAAGATAATTGCTTTGTGAAATATTATTCAAGTTATTATTTCAGTTATTCTTATATTATTACATTTTCATAAGTGTGCCAGTTAAAATAAAAAGTATATTTTCCTTTGCATTATAATTATGTTTTTAACCAGAAATAAGCCACTCTTAGCTTTGCTTCCATTGTTTCCTTTACAATTATTTATTTTCTTTATCCTATAATAGCTGCGAATTTCTAGAATGATAGTCATAGAATTGTATACCTAAAAGAGACTGAAACTCTTGTCCATTTCTCTGCCTTTAGGCAGAGTTGTTCTTAAACCTATTCAGACAGATAAAGACATATGCAACTGAAAAAAAATAGAGTGTTCTCTTGATTATAAATATAAGGCATACATTTTTAAAAAGAAGTTCTGTGTCATCCCTTCACTCAATATCAAGTATTTCTGGTTTAACAATATAAATAACAATCAAGGCCAAAATAAAAGAAACAAAAAGTATATTTTCTTTGCTACTAGTTAGCATAAAAAGCATCAAATGGGGTTTGCTATTACTGTTTTTAACAATGGGTTTTCTGTCCTTTTTCACCCTAGTTGCTTCTGCCTACAACCATGACATTTAGAAAATAATACCATTAGAATGTGTTCAAAACAACAAAACCAGAATTGTAAAGAAACAAAAGCCCAAGCCAATACAATGACCATTTCTTACATTTTTCTCCTATAGTTACTAATACATACAGTGATTTTTTTAAAACTATGATCACATACTCAATTTTTTTTTCCTATAACATTACATCATAAATATTTCCAAATTCTGACACGGTGCTGGTATTTTTTATTTTAATTAATTTATGCCATTAAGTAAATGTACGATTATTATTTATTTTCTATTATTATATAATGAGACAACAAATGCAGAGGGTGTCAAAAAATGTATATACATTTTAAGAAAGGAAAATACTGTATTAATATTGTAATACTCAATATATACTGCTAACAAAAGACGAGCACAAGTCATGCATTTACATTTTTTTCGGCACCTGGTATGTTTGATTACACAGTTTTCTTGAACTGAAGTAGTGTCTTAATCTATATTTCCCAAAATTAACATTTTCAGGACTTGCTGTCTTATTTCAAATTCTTTCTCCAAATGATCCTCCTAATTTATCTACCGTCAGCCATGCGTGCGTGCTCTAGCCTTGAATGTTTCGGCAATTTTCATTTGCACTAAGTTTGGAATAGGTGTCTTGAATATAAGTAATGTTTGGGGGACCAAATAAAAAGAATAAAACATCAGCTCAGCTGGTGCACACATCAGATTACAAAAAAAACAACAAAAACACTAATATTAATTTCAGATTATTAGAGAATGACCCAGAATCGTGTATCAGATTATAGGTTATCAGACACATTAAAAGGGCAGTCAGGAAATGAGAACTACTGCTCCTATTCTGCTAACTACCCCATCTGGACCCCTGCTCTGAGGCCCTTTCATGAGAGTGAGAAGTGAACATATTAAAGATGATTCTCTTTTCTGATATGACTGTATTTCTTCCTGGCTGAAAACAATCTCCAGTGGCTCCAACTGTCCATAAATAAACTCCAAATCCCAAGTCCTGGCTCTGAGGCAAGAGAAAGGACATATGGACAGCGAGCGGTACCCTGGATGGAGCACAGACCACAGACTCAGCAGTCCCAGGTTCAAGTCCCACTCCTGTTCTAATACTCAACCGTCTGGTTTGCTTACCTGTGCAGTGAGAATAATAGTATCTACTTTAGATGCTGTTTAGAAGATTAGGTGAGAGCTCATTTGAAAGGGTCCCGAATGAAGAGCCTCCTTAAGTGAATTCCTTTCTTTCATTCCTCTTCAGTCTGGGCTCTTTACCCCACGTGCCGTGGATCCCCAGACCCCCCTATTGCTTTTCTGTGTCTATATCTCTGCTTATTCTAGTTCTCCATCAAATGCTTTCTCCTCACATCTCCAAAATCCTATCTAAGACCCAACTAGGAAGCCTTTCCAGATTGGTGTCCCCAACTGAAATGAACTTCTCTGGTGCCACCATCTCCCTCCTAGCATTTACCGTACTTTGTTGCTTGATAACTGTATACGGGGCATCACTTGTCTTGTGGCAATGGAGCCCGGGTCTCAGGTGCTCTTTGTAGCCCTAGTGTGATGCCTGGCACAAGAGAAATACCTGTTTGTTGTTGGTTTTATTTCATTCTATCCTATCATACTCCATGCTTTTTTCTCTTGCTCTCCCTTCTCTGCCTTTATTCTTTATATTTCATATGCAGTGACATTCCACACTGAACACATCCATCGTGAACAATAGAGATGGAAGGCTTTGAACTTCCCCTAACCTCCAAACAGGCACACAAAAATCCCAGTAAGTAAATGAAATGACAGTTTTAAGAAAGGAGGGAAGGGGAGAGGGGAAAACCTAGCCTATCAAGGAAGCAGCTTTTGCATGTCTAAATCTGTCTGTTTTGGGATGTAAGCCAAAGTCAGGGGTCTAAGACTTTTCCAATTCTACTGCATTCCATTTATTATTTATATAGTGCATATTGCTGTAGTCTCGAAGCACTTTAAAATGAAATACAACATACCTCTGGGAGTGAGAAAGGAAATGAGGAACGGGGAAGAGGGGGAGGTGTTGGAACATTGGTTATCATTGTAAGCCTGGTGAGGTCTAAGCTGAGACAAGCGCGCCTCCCCTGTCTGACACAGGTGTGAATAACGTATTGTTCAATGTCAGTGGCATAAATTTACAATGGGAGCTGGAAGCCAACCTTTGCAAAAAAAAAAAAGCTTCCTTTATCCTTTATCCTTCGCTTGAAAAACACATAGTCCTCAGGGGGGAAGGACTCCCTGCTTCTCTATTATCCATCCGGAAATTCAGAACCTGATCAGACCATAATTGATATCTATGCTCACATAAAAACATCACCCTTCAAGGTATTTTTAATTCCTTGTGGCAACAGAGACTACAAATGCTAAAGCTTCTGGATGCTGCCTGTGTTTTACTCACATAGTTCAGTATCCTATGGCATTTGGAAAGTCTCAACAGGGAGAAGAAAAGGAAGGGGTCAGGTAGTGTCATCAGAGCACCATGGAGTATCCCATGTTCTGCCTGCCGTGTGTCCCACAGGCAAAGCCACAGATACATGTACAACAGTGGGGCCAGTGCTTGCTTCTCTTCTAACTGAACTCTTGCACTGTTTCCTGATAATGTGCCCTCCATTAAGGAGATCTGAGGAAGCCTCAAGATGTCTCCTGAAATAGAAAAGCATCCAAAGGCTTTGACCTCAGACATCAACATTTCCAATGGCTTTAAATACGGTCTTTAGGCAAACTCTAACTTTATCGGGGGGATAGGGCGGAAGAGCAGGGGCTTTGATAAGCCTTTTTAGGCATGCAGAGTTGCTTGCGGGAGCCTGGGACCAGGGGAATACGTTTAATAGAGATGCCTTAGCCTGGGGTGTTCAATATTCTCTTTAATGATTAAAAATGCTGATTCCAGTGGGAGCAGAGTACATGCTGTAGAGATTATGACGGTTTGAAGCATGTTTTGTAGGAGTGGTGCGGGCAGCGTGGGAGGGGCTAGGGAATAAGGCCTTGAAAGACATCAGCTCCAACAGCAGGGATGCCCAGAGTCTCCGTGATGCAGCAACACAACTGGAGAAGGACAGAGGCAGGCAGGAGTGGGCAGAGAAGGGGGTGGCCACTGTCCTCTACAAACACGGTTTGGAAAACTTAAGTCTCAAGTGGTTTTCCATTATGTGTAACACGTCCCTCTGTAACTGCCTACCCTCCAGTAAAGATTGTTAGACACAACAGTTTTCTGTTAGCCCTGCACTAAGGAAGAACAGGGAAGCATGTGTCTGTATTTTGGGAGGGAAGTGTGGATTGGAGAGAGGTCCCAGCAAAAGAGGCAACTGAGGGAAAGTTTGAGTGTGGTGTGGAGTGAAGGCGACAGTGGTGGCCTGGCGGGCTCGTAGGACATGGAAACAGGATCCCTAGCTTCTTGGACTTAGGAGTTAGGGCTGCATTTCCTGCATCCATATAAGATGGGGGATGGATAGGAATGGGCAGGAAGATCATTTTTATATCAATTTTAAAGAGAGACTTGAGCTAGAATGATGATAAACTGCAATAAGAACTGCTAAAGTATGAATTCACTTTTAATCGAAGAAAAGAAAGAAGAAAGGAGGGAAATAAGAAAGGCAGAGAAGGAGGAAGGGAGAAAGGAAGGGGGGAAAAGGAAATCTGCTGGTCTGTCCTGTACCACCTATGGTTTCAATCTGCTGAGAATGGATCCCGAGGGAGGGAGCAACGTGCTCCATATTTTCCAGGAATGGCTTTCAATGATGGGGAGTGGAGAGGAACCCAGAAACAGAATACACTCCAAGCTTTCAGGAACCACACTAGACTCTTGGAGGTGACCTGAGACAGAAAGATGGGAGCTAGGGGAACTCAAGATTGTGAGGTGCTGGGTCCCGTGCCTAAGAGCCCCCAACCAGTCCCCAGCCATATTTGTGTTCTCCCAGGTGTAATTATGCATTCTTAAATCAACATATTACCCATCCATATCTATTTGTATTTAAAAAGATTTCACGTGGCGTAGGAAACATAACCCAGAAGAATGACCAACAAAAACTAGCCGCCATGCAATTTAGTGTGTACTCGGTACTACCATTCAAATACTTTTTAAAGAAAGTTGATCCTCATGACAACCTGGTGAGGACCGAGAACAGCATCCACAGAAGAGAAGGGTGCAGCTCATCTCTAGAAGCTTATGACACAGTTAGTAAGTGGAGGAGGCGAGTTCTAAACCCAAAACTTTTCACCATTTTCAGTTTGCTTTGCCCTGCACAATGGGTTAGTTTCAGCCTGGGTAGATAAATCTTTTATTGTGCACGAGAGTTGTGTGTGTGTATGTGGTGGGGGGGTGGTTTCAGGGTCTCCTTAAATCATGGGGTGTGGGAAGCTCTGCTCAGCTCTAGCTCATTACTGCCATTCAGGAATGTGGGCCCAGGTCTTCCAATTTTTCAAGAGTAGCTGGACATGAAGTCTACTTTTTAATGTTGGTGCATTTGAAAAGGAAAATAAATCAACACATTGTGCAAACTAAGCACACTGGTCACCAGTGTGAGACTTCTGCTTTAAATCTGCGCACCTGGCTCCCTCCCAGGGGTATTTGCGGAGAGTGTAAAGGTGGTATCCCTGCTGTCTGCACTCCCTTCCTACTCCTCTCTCTCCAACAGACTCTCCTGGTCTGAATATTTGCCCCTGGATTCCTCATCTCTTTGGTCTATTTCCCCTCATCTGGGTCATTTTCACTTTTCTTTTGTGACCCTTGGAAATGAAGTGGTGGACAGGGAAACTTGTTTGTTTGTTTGTTTGTTTGTTTGTTTGTTTGTTTGTTTAGCATCCTGAAGTGGGGTGAGCTAGAAAGTACATAGCTGGAGGGCACAGGGCAGCAAATGGAGAGCAAGGAAGGATGGGGAAATGCCATGCATAGGCCCAGGAGAGGAAATGAAAAGGTGGAGCTGATGGCACTCGGTAAATATTACATAGTAATGAAATAGAGAGTAATAGGCCACAAAGAAACTGCAATGAGCACGTCAGTGGTCTACTGTATTTCGGTACACAGCTGGATTCTAGAGCTTAACACATCTCTTCTGACACTGCAGACAGTTTTACTGTGCAGGGAGAAAAACCTGAGTAAGGAACAAATGTGTTTGTTATTATGGAAACAAGTAAATGGTGGAAGAGGAATGACACAATAAAAGAAAGATATTCTATTTCCATCGTTCTAAATAGAGGTTACCTCTCATGGCAGATAAGATTTCATTAATTAGCAGCAAGAGATTTTGGAAACAACCATAGTGTAAAAGGTCTCTGCTCTGCATTTGGTAATGAAAGTGCTTTTGACTGTGATGCTTTAGTAATTCTGGCAACAATATTTCTTAGCTCCTATTGCGTACAAAGTAGCAGGCACTGTAGGGGGAGGCAGGGAAATGGTGGATGTGGTCTTTTCTTTTGAGCAGCTTACAGCCTAGTGGTATTCGATTTGCAGGAAAGACGAAGCTCCCCTAGCCCACATCAAATCTTAAACTGTTTTAAGCAATAAAGAAAATCTACGACTAGACACTTCTCCCAGAAAACATAGCACTTTGCATTCATCTGAACATAATTCAAACCACATTTACTACAACTCTGTTACTCTGTTATATGGTCACTTTGTTTTTATGTTTCTGTAAGAAAATACAAAGAAAGAACAGCATTTTCTTAGAAGCATCTTTAAGATTTGAAACAATAAAACAACGTTTATATTTATCTAATTTTAAGCTTATCTGAGTCTAGGCTGGAGGATTCAATCACTGATCCTTCTAATTCCCACTCCTTTTTCCCCCATCCCCCCTTCTTTTTTGATGAGTACACTCATACGGCCATGAATTTCATACATATTTATTAAAAATACTATCACTTCTCTCTCCCATTCAATTCAGCAGGCCAACACCAAAGTTAGGTACTCACACCTGGCTTCCCACTTCTCAAGCCTGGTGGGGTTATCAGTACCCGCAGTCAAGTAAAACAGACCAGTGGCAGTGGCACCCAGTAAGCAGAAAGAAAGCCAGATGCTGTCAAAATTAAGAGAGGTTTGATTAACGCCACCATTAACTTTATTTTCACTGCTTCCCCAACTAAGTCAACAAAAGCAGTAGAAGGCCAGAGAAATGTGCTGATTCCGAGGGGCCTCTTTTAACAAGGCACAGTCCTGAAAACAATGTCCAATTTATTTGATGGGTTATCAAAAGAGCACCTTATATCTCTCAAGAAGCTTTAATTCTAGGAGTCAAAAGTAGCCCTCAATGCCCATTCCCAGCAAGACGTCTCCAATATCCACTGTACTGTTGTCTCTTCTGCGACAGCTAAACATCAGCCATGTAATACCGTGTATATTTGGGGTCTCTATGACATCTGTGGAAGTTGAACCCTATTTTCCAGACAGACACAACATTCATGCGGCTTTTAACTCATTTTTAAGTAGATCCTGCTCTAATATTCAAAAAAGAAAAGAAATTGAGAACGGGTGACCAATACTCCCAAAAGAATCACAAAAATTCAAAACGTTCTAAAGAACAAACGCCTTCAAGAAAAGTTGACTGAAAATCCTACATTGAGATCAAACAAGTGACTGTGTGTAAAACCACTTGGTTGGCATTCCATCCTTTAATCAATCGCTGAGAATCTTGATATCATCTCTACATTTCCAACTTCTTTCTGACATCTTCTCAACAGTTGTCAAAGCTATTTACTGTGCTGCTTTCAGGAAATCAATAAAAATGTCTTAGATTTTTGTGCATAGTGAAAAACAGAAAAACAAAACCCTTAATTGGTTCAGCTGTGCCTTCTTTCTTATTTAAACAAACACACAAAAAATAAGCCAGTCTATGTTGAATGCAGACTCCGCTGAAATGTGACAAAACAGTGTCACTTTATCTTTTTTGACAGTGATTTTTCAGAAATCCCTATCATTTTTGTAAATTTACAGTAGTCAGAAAGCGCTTATTGTCCTTCTGTGAACATCAGTGATCGGTAATTATAAGTATAATGAACGAATCTGCTATAACTGTACACAGTTGACATCTATATTTTAAGTAATTCAAATAACATATTTCAACCAAAACGCTTATGTTTTATATTCTGATGTTAAATAAGTGTTTGAACTCTTTATCATTTGGTAAATTACCTCAGTTTTTAAAAATTAGTGTACAAATTTCTTTGACAATATCTTCAAAAGCAAACTGGTAAGCATTTTCCATTCAGGGCTCTTTGTATGTTGAATGTGGGGGTGGGGGCTTGTGAAGTGTCCCCTCCCCCTGCTTTTCTCTTCCATGGCCCAGTGGCTGGGGCTCACGTCTGTGTGGCTCTGTGCCAACAGAAATGCCTATGGAAAGGAGAGCCTGTTCTGTGCAGAGGGCTGCCTGCCTTTGTGAAAGACGAGAAGACAAAGCCTAATACACTGAAACTTCTTTAGAACATTTTCCAGGGAACTGAACATTGTGAATGTTCTACGTGGGAGAACACGCGCTGGGAGAGCAGCACAATGACACGTTTCACTAACACTTGCCAAACATTCCAGCACACCCTGCATAGGAAGCTCATAAACGGGCTTAACCAGGAGATGGTCATAGGCTCGGGAAAGCTTGCCTCCTGCCCCCTTTGTGGTTACACAAAACGGTCAATGACTTCCCTCCGAAACAGAGGCCAGGTCTGTTCTCAGATCCCGTGCTCTGGAGGAAGCATGAGAATATTCCATGGTTACTTGAGCTAGTTCAGGTGGCTTAGAGAAGGGCAAAACAGAACCTTTATAGACTACAAAAAGCACCTTCAGAATGAGCAAACATCTCTGAGGGAAGGTGAGCTGTTAGGTTTCCCTTCTCTAAATGGTGGGAGTTGGAGCCGGTTACTTTTACCTCTGTGCTTTTCTCTGTGCAGTGTGATTCTGTTGCATGCTGTCATATCATGGTTCCCATGTGTGGAACCCGCTCTTCTTGTACATTTACATTTCTTCCAGCTCCTACAGCACCTCAGAAACCTGAGGACAAAATCACAGCACCCCAGGGAGCAGGACAAGCCGCACGGTGCTTTGATACTGTACGCATGGGGTTCCAGCCTTGTTTTCTTCCTGCTGAGCTTATTTGGTGGATGCAGGAAATTCTACTCGCTGGTTTCTTTGGTTATCTAGGAGCATTTTGGTATTTTTCAGATTACCAAGACTCTGTTGTAATGTGACTTCGTGACAGAACGGATAAAGAGATCAAGACAGATGGCTGACGGAGGCTGCGTTTCCTACCAAGGGGTGATAAGCATTAACAGATAAAAAAATGTAATCAATCAAGCAATGGGACAAAGCAGGCATGAGAAGAATGCTTTTGAATTTAAAATCTAGTGTAAATTCGCCCGGAACAAAATCAGAGAAATTTAAAATCAGAGGGAATTTTTAAAAATACACAATTAAGAAAAAAAAAAGTATTGCTTAATTAGATGAGTCAATGGTTTTAGACATTAAAAATATATGTATGTACATGTGTGGTTTTTCCTTTCCTGTTAGGATTAAGTAACTTTTAGACTAAATTTATTTAGGAGTTGATTATTTGGTGTGTAAATAAAAATGAACTTTTTATAGCTCTTTTAAAAATAACATTTAAAAATGTACAAGAATGGATGTTTGTTTTAGAAAACCATGAGTAATATTTTTAACTTTTTCAAATGCTAGCTTCCAGAATACTAGCCGTCTAACAGAACTGATAGAGTCAGGGTCACTAACCGTGGAATGCTCCAAAAGGACTCACAAAATGCAGGAAGGAAAGAATGAGACAACCAAATATCAACGTCTAGATAACATCCAACTCTCTGTCTCCCAAACCCACCCCACCTCTTTATAATGGGTCAACCTCCCGACAATTGATGGATGGTACAAGAGTCGGTTTTGATACCTAAGAGCCTGAAGCAGCTCTATAAACAACTGAAAGTTTAATAGTCAATATCCCAGCTCTTAAATTACCCCCAGGTCCACAAGCACTGAGGATTTCTCATTGGCTACCAGCGATAGACAGCCTCTAATGAGCCCCCAAAGATCCCTACCTCCTCGTGCTCCTGTCCTTGTCTAATGCCCTACCCTTCAGTGTAGACTGGGTTGAGGGACTCATTTCTAGAAAACAGAATTTGGCAGAGGTGATGGGATGTCACAAGATTAGGTTACATGGTGGCTGTGGCTTCTGTCTCAGGTACTCTCTTCCTTGCTCCCTCCGAAGAAAGCCAGATGTTGTGAGCTGCCCTGTGTTGTGAGAGGCACACAGCACAACCCAATAACCCCCAAGGAGCCAAATGCCGCCAGCAACTGTGTGAGTGAGCTTAGAGTCAGGTCTCCCCGCACTGAATCTTCACATAAGACTTCAGCCCCGACTGACACATGGACAGAAACTAATGAGAGATCATCAGCCAGAGGTACCGAGCTAAGCCGTACCCAGATTCCTGACCCACAGAAACCATGAGATAATAAGTGTTGTTGTTTTAAGCCACTGAGTTTTGGGGTAATTTGTTCTACAGCAATAGATTAACTAATGTACGATTTTTGTTCACTTCCATCCTTCCATCTTCTTCAGCTCACCTTCTCATTTTCCACTTCCTGCTTTATCTCTCTCATTCCCCACCTCCACTGTCCTCTTCCTTTTTGTGTGTGTGGAACAATTAAAAACTATCTCTGTTTCTGTTTCACAATCTCCTTTAGGCCAGGGCTTCTCCGTCTTCACCTTAAATGACCCAAAAATAGTAAAGCAAGTTTTCAACCTAAGAGAAACGCTAGTGCTAGCTGCTACAAGAACAATTTTCAGTTTATATTAAGAAACTGTGAGTCATCCAAAATAATGTATCTATGATTTCATCAAACTTAAAAATACTCCAGCTTGGAGCAGCCAGGTGGCTCAGCTGGTTAGAGCGGGAGCTCTGAACAACATTGTTGCCGGTTCAATTCCCTCATGGGATGGTGGGCTGCGCCCCCTGCAACTAAAGATTGAAAATGGCAACTGGACTTGGAGCTCAAAAATTAATATAAGACCCAGTATTTATTATATTATATTATATTATATTATATTATATTATATTATATTATATTATATTATATTATATATTATATTATATTCCTGGTCTTATAGTAAAATAAGACCGGGTCTTATATTAATTTTTGCTCCAAAAGACGCATTAGAGCTGATTGTCCAGCTAGGTCTTTGGAGAAACAGGGCTGATTAAAGGACAATGACTTGGAGCTGATGGGCCCTGGAGAGGCACACTGTTCCCCAATATTCCCCAATAAAATTTATTTTTAAAAAAATACTCTACCTTAGGTACATTTTATAAAGCTGAGATTAAAAGTCTTGATGGTTAAACAATCAAGTTCCCGATTGCTTAAACTTTTTATAATATTATAACACATTAGTTTCAAATATTTTAGATTTTTTTGGCCTACCATTTTATTTGGATCATTGCTACATGTTAGTGTGAGATGTTCGCACCTGAAATTCTCAGATTTTTCAGGCTTCTGGGCCCAGCTGTTACTTCAATACCCTAAAGGAAATGCCTTGTGCCGTCTCTTTCCATCAGATTATGGAAATTCCTCTCTCTTCCAAAATTTTTGGAGGCTTACACGCCTCCCATTTGTTGCCATTCTCTCTGGAATCATCCCCCACCTTTTTGCCCCCCCTGCTGGCTGAGGTGCTCTTCCTCCTGAGTTTTGTTCTGCAATTGGGCCTGCCCTGCTTTCTTCAACTTTCCCCAAATACCAACAAAACAAGGCTGCCAAATGGAATGACAGCAAAGCACAAGAGAGCAAACAACTTAAAATTAAAAGGAGACATTTCCTGAAATGAGATTGCTTAGTTTCTTGGATAGCCACAGCATAGGGAAGTGGTTATGGCCCCATCTTCCTCAGGGCTCTGTGCGCCCCTCCCAGTCTACCTAACCCTTCTCTTCCATCTTGCTGTTTTTCCTTCAATGCATTCCCCACCACAACTTTAATTTTCCTTAATACAGGGCGTTTTGCCTTGGTTGGGTTGAAACTTCTCTCATGTAGGTTGTGTGGTAGTGGGACCTGGTGAGGGGTCTCGACTTCTCCCACCAAGGAGGTTTCAGACCCATTCATGTGTTCTTTCCTAGAGGGTGTCATTCTCCTCAGTTCGAATTGGTCCTCGCTGGTTAAAATAACATTTCAAAATGTTACATTCGAGTTCAGTAAAAAGATTAAGTTGAAAAAAAATCCTAATAAAATATATAAGAAGTTATTTTTCCCTTGAAAGTTTGCTGAATTTGCTTACAAAAATAAATATTTTCGAGAAGTGGAATTTTTTCTTAAGACTAGACCAAACACCCATATTATAAACCCATGTATAATCCATCTCAAGTAAAAGGTAAGAGCTCTTTTTATGATTGTTTGTAATTAGAAGGCCCTCTTTGAGGATCAGCGTCCATGAATTCAAATGCTCATTCTATGGCGTGGCAAACGATTGGCAAATATGAGGAAGCTCTATCACCTCTCTCCATATCAGGGGTTGGATATTGAAACGAAACATTTCAACATAGAACTGCTGTAAATTATGCTTCGTTTCAGAAAGGTGAAAATAAGATATTGAGCCCCAGACATTGGTTCTAAGGAGAAATTTTAAAAGAACTCATGCATATCATTCTAGGTGACATTTAATATTCCCCCTAGTGAGTGTAAGTATTTAAATTCCATTACGAAAATACGTGTACTCAGAAAAGAAGGGTTGGTTCCTGGGTGTGCACTGGGAAAAATGTTGCTGCTCTGCTTCTCTCCTGGTGGCTAACTGATCCAATGTTTTCACAGGGAGCTGGGAGTTTCTAAAGAAAATAACTTGAAGCGTGTCTGGTGAACTGCATGAGGGATAAGAAAAAGGGCGTTGGGTAGAGGGAGGGTGCTGGTGGAAGAAATTTTCCACAGGTAGATTTTTCCAGGCAGGAGAAAAAAGTCATTAGGAGCACAGATGGAATACAACCCGATGCATTGGAGGCCACTAAAGACCTGAGGGTTGAAGTAGAAGGGTTTCCAAATCTGAAATACCGGCCGTGACCTCACCCAGTCAGTAGTAGTCTCAATAAATAATCAAAAGAGTGGTTACACAAAATGGTGCTGCCCTTCAGGGCCCAAGGAGCTCTAAGAGGTCCTCTCCTACAGGAAGGGAACTGTCTCCCTTCCTGTAGCGTCATCTGAGTCAGAATGGTGGGACAGGGAATGGAATGGCAGCCAGGAGCCCAGTGGCAGTCGGGGAACAGAGGTTCGCAGAATTTCCCTTTGGCCAGTGGCCAACATGGAGAGGCACGCCATCGGCTTAAGCAAAATGTGTTTGAGCAACAGCCAAGTTAGAACTTCAAGAGCAGCAGCCTAGAGGGCAGCAGAGAAGGAAGTACAGGCACGTGGGGACCTCCCAAGATTCACCACGCTGGTGGAGGGAGAAGATGAGAAATTCAGGAGACTGATGACAAAGGTGATGATTACGAAGGTGATTACAAAGGTGGTGGGGTATTAAGCTAGGAAAACTCGGGACAGAATGTCACTGTCACAGACCCCCATTTGCATTCACAGGCTGGGAAGTCGCAACAGCCTACAGAAAATCATTTCTCTGGTTGATCACTTTTTCATAGGAGAGAATTTCGCTCATACTCAAAGTACTATTTTGACAAATGTCTTTGTTGACAAGCAAACTTAGATTACAGCTCTAACAACTCAGAAATAATTAACCAGATTTGGGACTGCACATTCTCTGTCCTGGATGGATAGTAAGACGAAACAATGACACTAAACTCTCTGGAACTCACTGACCTCATCAATAAATGGGGGCGAATAAGTTTGTGTCATAGCATTATTGTGAAGAGAATGAGAAAACTTTTGGGAATGGGTTTAGCACAATCTCTGGCACATAGTAAGCATCCAATTATATCTATTCATTGCTCAGTGAAGAAGATTTCACCAGAAAAGTAAACTGGTGGCAGAGAAAGACCACATAAACCATGAGAGCAAGCTCCAAGCACGTTTGATATCCACAGCACCATGCCTGAGGAAAAGAGATCACAAATTCTTTTCTAAGGTGCAATAGGGAGAAAAGCACCCTGAAGTGAGGAAAAGAGAGTGGGGTTTCTGTCCTGACTCTCCTTCCTGCTCCCATGTCCCTTTAGTTGGCTCCTTAGCTAACCTCTCCCAGATTGCTTGATGGAAAACTGAGGGGCTCAGTTTCACTAATAGCTAAGGTCCCTTTTGACAATAACAATTCACACGTTTGTAAGATATGACCATTATTTTTGCTGAAACACTTGCTTTAATTATTTGTTGTTCCTTAATGTATAGTATAGCAATTAGGGGATAGCAATCATAATGTTTTGTGGTTTTAATTTCTTTAAATTGTGTTTTTATAGAAAAGCATACACATGCTAGAATCCCCGGTTAAATTAACTACAACTGTGGGAAGTTGGGTTGATGGGATGGGCAGGGAATAGCACCAATGTACTTCTGGTCCGAGCTTATCCAAATTCCAGCTAAGTGAGTAGGCAGAAGAATACAGATCCTTTTGTGAGCCGGCCTTGCAAACCCAAATGTACACAGTAAGGTTATGATGTCACACTGTACATTTACATGAGCTGTGTGTGTTTTCTAAGGGGAGATTGAGGATGGCAGAGGTGCAGGGGAGGGGTGATGAGAGTAATATGACAGCGAATGTTTATTGAGTACATACTATGTGTCAGGTACCATGACAAGCCTTTTACGTATATTATGTCCTTTGCCCTGTAGGCAGGCACAATACTTCTCATTGTGCAGAAAATCAACTTGCCAGTGTCACACAGAAGAGCTGCTGGGATCTGAA
Source organism: Rhinolophus sinicus (assembly GCF_036562045.2). Classification (NCBI taxonomy): domain Eukaryota; kingdom Metazoa; phylum Chordata; class Mammalia; order Chiroptera; family Rhinolophidae; genus Rhinolophus; species Rhinolophus sinicus. Next base: position 100,648,461 of record NC_133757.1, read on the forward strand.
GCCAAGTCTGTGACTCCATTCCCCGTGTTTTCCAGATTGTTGCCTGAAAACAGGCCTATAAAGAAAGGACATAAAAATATTTGGTGTTCAAAGACATAAAGATTTACTGGTACAGGGGTGGCAAAGCTCCCCAGTTTGCAAAGTGCGCTTAGCAATAGTATATTTGAACATTAGTACTATGTAATTTTAACAAATTCTGACCTATGTTCACCTGGAGATGGACACCACTGCTGCATTATAAGAGTTTCCAGTTTGTATTACTTCTACATCCCTAAAAGGGTGCAGCTTGATGCTTTCCCAAATGTGAGAACGAGATGTCTTTCCAGGGCCACTGCAGGGTCTCCATAGTTGTACTCCTGAAGGAGTTATCAGCTCGGAGGAGCTGTTAAATTAGCAAAACCAGACAATAGCCAAAATGGCATTTGTGCCGAGCAGCAAACCCTGAGCCCCATCAGAGAAGGTTGATTCATGAACAAGAGGGAGTCTGTCTAACAGAAATGGATCTGGTGGTCACGGGAGATCATCCTCAATCCCCTATAATGAGTTTGGAACCTGTCACAACCTTTTACGATAATTTGGGTTTAGCTGGAAAACTGGGCTCGCCCTGGCTCCTTACAACCTCTACTCAGTGGATTTCCCAGATGTGTCTCTTCTCCTTCTTGTCACTCTGCCTTAGTCCTGGCCCTTAACTTCATTGCCTTAGACCACTTCAACACTGCCCCAGCTTTTCTCCTCAAGCTCCTTCTCCACAGTCAAATATCTTCTATTTAAACCCAAGGCTGGTCAGTCTCTGCCTGTTTAATATCATTCATGGGGTCCTCATTGTCTACAGAATAAAGTCCAAACTCTTTGTACGGCTTTGAGCGCCATCTCACCCTCTTCTCCGTGACCATGACCTCCAGTACTGCCGAACGTCTCCTATTTTCGCTATGCATAGTTCTGTTGGCTGTTTCTCCCCACTGAGCCTTTTGCTCAAGTTGTCCCTTGTCTCCAAATGCCCTCCAGGCCCACCCCGGCCTCCAGCCCCTCATTCCTTGCTGAGATCCTCATAATTCTTTGAGACACAGTTCAGATGGCACTTCTTCCAGGAAACCCTGCCTCACCAACCACATTGGGAGCCCTCCCCCTCCAGGCTGCAGCAGGGGATACTTCTCTCTGTTCCCATGTCTCTGGGAACAAATTCAGTATTTTTAAAATGCATTACTGGAACCATCATTGCTCTTACTACATTGTATTGCAATTCTCCAGCTGGACTATAAGGCTGGGAAGAAATCTATATATAATTCTCTTAGTCATGTATTAATATAATTTTTTATTGTATTTTATCTACCCTATGTTTCTTCAATGTATTTGACCCTGGTTTGTAGTTTTTGTTTGTTTTTTTGCCCCTCCGCAGAACATTCTTTGAGAAATGTTGAAAGTGTTCTTTGAGCCTACCAGGTCATCTGTGACATAAGCCTGTTCTAGGTCTAGTACCTGAACGCGTCTGTTCTGACTTGCTATAGACAGATAAGGAAAATATATTATTGGATGCCATTCCTAGGAATGCTACAGCTTTATCTGTCTGTTCTTGGAGATTGGAATACTGAACTCTGTAGGAAGGAACACTCTTACCTCCTTGTCATAGAGTCCTTAGCAACCACCAGCTCAGGCCACAGACGAAGAGTCAAGACTCTTTCTGGTACAGATAAACAGGTCTGAGGCAGCAAGTCCAGTGACACAGTTGAGACCTTAGCCATGGCACGTGTAACACATCCAGAGCCAAAACCTCCTCTGGTGGGAAAGCGCATGATTTTTACAGGTAAAGAGATTTTCCGTATGCTTTCACAAGGAGACCTGAACTTTCTTTTCCATCACCCATATTATGCTCACCTATGATACTCACATAATGGATATAAGAATGAAATAATCACGTATGTTTATTTTGTATGATACCGCTACTCTTATTAGAAATAACCAGTCTGGGCATCAACACCGTGTGCCATCCGCAGATCTGTGACACCCCAGCTCTCATGATATCTGAGTTCACTTTCACAAAAGAACGTTTTTATATCATAAAGGTTATGTTTTGTGTAAAGGGAACTACCTTGAGGTTAATAAAAGATATACTTTGATCTAATTTTAATTTTTACTGATTGAAGTTTCTTGTACTTTTATAAACTTGACATGTTTGATGGATAAAAACTTGAGTAAGATGCGATGTGCATTAATCCTAGTAAAATTGTTGGCTTCCATTTTGTTCCTTTGACTTGTCAATGATTTGGGTGGTATGTGTGTGCAGAATTATAATAAAATGTAATTAAATAGAGTATGACTAATTGTAATAAGTCTATAAGGAAAAAACTAATTCATCTTGTTTCCTTTATATTTTAAAATAATGAACATATTTTATAAGCCTAGCCCCTGGCTTATCTGTAAATCAGTCATGAGAAATCTGACCCCAACTATTTGCCTTCTATTAACTTGTTTAAGTATACATGTATACAAGTATCAGAATTGTTAACTTGTACCCCATGGCAAAAAACAAAACAAAAACAAAAAACTTTATCAACTGGAGAACAGTGCCTCTTTGCCGTTTCTTTTGCTTTACGTACAGACTACGTATTTCCAAAGTCACTCAGGTCAGCTCCTTTTCCCTCACTCCCTTCAGTGGGGTTGTTTCATACATTTGTAATGCAGTTAGAGTCTCTCGTCACAGTCTGAATTCCTTTCTGGAGTCTCCTACATGATTTCTTTTTTAATGTGAAACACTTCAAGGTCTGCTGTTTGTGCTGTAAAGTTTATAAGTTTTGACAAATTCATAAGGCTAATTGTAATTATATCCACTACTATAGTATCATGCAGAATAATGCCACCACATTAAACATTCTCTGTGCTTCATCTCCTCATTTCCCTCTTTTCTGTCCATAAGCTCCTCGCTATCATTGATCTTTTCACTGTCTCTACAGTTTTGCCTGAATGTCATAGAACTGGAATCACACACTATGTAGGCTTTTCAGATTGGCTTCTTTCATTTGACAATACGCATTTAAGTTTCCTCCATGTCTTCTCGTGGCTTAATAGATCATTTCTCATTATCACTAATATTCCATTGTATGGCTATACCACAATTTGTTTATCTATTCACCTATTGAAGGACATTGTGGTGGCTTGTAGGTTTTGGCAATTCTGAAGAAAAGCTTCTAAAACATTTCTGTGCTGACTTTTGTGTGGATATGTTTTCAAATCAATCTGGTAAATATGAATGTGATTGCTGGGTCATATGGTAAGACTATGCTTAGCTTTGTAAGAAAGTGCCAGGCTGTTTTCCAAAGCTGCTATGCCATTGTGCATTCCCACCAGTAATGAGGGAGAATCCTTGTTGCTTTGCATCCCTGACCGCATTTGGTAGTGTCTGTTTCTTTTCTTTTTCTTTACTTTTAGCCATTCTAATAGGTATGTAGTTTCATCTCATTGTTGCCTTAATTCACAATTCCTTAATGAACAATAATCCTATACTTATTTGTCACCTGTATATCTTCTTTGGTGAGATCTCATAATGTCTATTTTCTAATTGGGTTTTTTGTTTTCTTATTGAGTTTGAAGAGTTCTGTGTATTTTAGATACAAGTCCTTTATCAGATAAGTGTTTTGCAAATATTTTCTCCCAGTCTGTGACTTGTCCTTTCATTCTCTTGACAGAGTCTTTCATAGGGCAGAAGTTTTTAGTTTTAATAAAGTGCAACTAATCAATTTTTTTCTTCCATGGATCATGCTTTTGATGTTGCATCTAAAAACTCAGTATGAAACCCAAGGTCACCTAGCTTTTTCTCTTATGCTTTCTTCTGGAAGTTTTATAGTGTTGTGTTTTCATTTAGGCCTATGATCCATTTTGAGGTGAGTTTTGTATCTCAAACTTTTCATTTCCATCAGCCAATACATTTCTTTTTTTCCTTAAACAGTTTTCTGTCACTAGCAAATGTGTGTCTAAATTGATACTTAAAATTGCTTCTAATTTATGTCAGTGTGTTCTTAGTTTCGTGTGTTTACATAGTTCAAATTCTTGTTACCTTTGATAGATTTATGGTCTTTCATTATATTGATATATAATAATCATATCATATTATATTGATTATGTTATATAGTAAGCATTTTATTGATATAGTAATAATATATTGATTTTTTATGTATTAATTATATTGTATTGATATTATAATAAACTTCACATTCTATATTTTATGTTTAATTTCCAAATTTTCACGATAATAATAAAGCTACGTGAATATTTCTTGCACAAACTATTTTTCTCTTTCTTCTACTTTTTGTGGTATATTTACAGAGCAGGTAAAAAATACAGACTTTTATTAATGCCACAAACTTTGGAGGATTGTGTAAACTACTTTGAACAATGTATTTAAAGCCTGCCAATATTTTTTAAATCACTTTTATTTATTTTTAATAGAGAGGTATGGATTAATATTTTTTGATGTAACTTTCAAATTTTTTATTATGAATATTTTTAAACATATGCCAATAAACTCCCACTTACCTATCAAGCATACTCGACAATTATCAAAATTTTTCCACATTTGATTTAAATCTTTTTTCTTTTGCTTTTGCTGAAATAATTCTAAAGTGAATCCCAGATAGCATATTATCTTACGCCTATATATTTCAATGTGTATCTCTAAAAAATATGAACATATTCTTACATAACCAAATTGCCATTATCACACCTAACAAAATAAACAAATTTCCTTCGGTATCATGTAGTAACTAGTTCACAATAAAATTTCCCTGATTGTCTCTAAAATGTATTTTTAGAGTTGACTGTGAGATAAGGATTCAAACAAGGGCCATACATTGCATTTGGTTGTGTTGTCTATTTTAGTGTCTTTTAAGCTGGTTTGGTCTTTCTTATTTTTTTTTCCTTGCCATTTACTTGTAGCAGAAATTAGGACAGTTATCCAATAGAAAGGCCCAATGATCTGAATTTGTCTATGGCTTGCTTGTTGTGTCATTGCTGTAGCCTCTGTATTTCCTGTATTGAGTTTGGCTCGAGAGCCTTGATTACAGTCAGATTCAATGCTTTAGGAAAGCTTGTGTCTTGGATGCTGCTATGGTCAATACGGGATACACTAACTCTTAAGCACATAACATAACAAATTCAATTCCTATAAGCCCATCACTTAGTACCTTTCTGACTTATTGGGTCTCAGAACCCTTTCCTCTCTATTTGGAACTTTTTAATGGAAACCTCGTGTTCTTATAAAAACATTGGCAGAAATGGTTATGCACTCTCGTTAGGCAAACAAAAAATTGATTTGATCCATAGCATACATTAAATATTGTATAGTTGCAATAAAAACGGAAGGTACTTTGTCACTATTGATAATGAATGTAAAACAATAAAATATAATGAAAATCATTAAAAAAAAATTGTCTTGAATGCTGATATGTATGGAAAAAACTAGCCAGATAATAGGCTAGGAAAATGGCTGAGAAATTTTGTGACAATTTTGAGGATGATTTCAGAGCATTTTAAGGAGTTTTGTAGGAATTTTATTGATGTCTGATTTAATTTTAAAATTAAAAAAATGTCTTTCTTTTGCTATAAGTGTAACATTACTCATACTTATCATTGATAGCTAGAGTTGTTTTAATTTTCATTTCTTTGATTTCTAGTGAGATTCCATTATTCTATGAGACAATTCACAGTGTGTATTAGAATATCTTGACTACTTCACTAATTTGACCACTCATCAAGTTTTATTTTTCTATCAAACTTTAATAGTTTTCCTTTAAAAGTATATTTTTGATACTAAATTTTTTATTAAATAAATTTGAAATACAATTTAACAAAAATAAATCAAATCCCTATTGAATACCAAAAATATGGCCATGCTCTTTGGAGAATACAAAAAGGAACATAAGACCTTTCTTCTAGAAGCTTATAATCTATTGTTCTGGTTAGAACATGATACATGATAGGTTATCCTACTTGTTTAATCTAAATATCCATCAGAGCGAAGTGTGGCATTGAAAGAAATCATAGATCTAATACTCAAGGCCTTGAGAAATCACGTAAAAGAAGTGGAAAGGAGTAAAATTACCTCATCTTACACTCCACAAGCTTCAGCCGTATGTTTTGGCTTGTTTCGTTTTTCCTACTCATTTCTTTTCTTTTTGAATATTGTAATTAGAGCCTCCTACATTATAGACGGATCCTAGGGTTTATTTAATTTGCAATTAATAGAAGGATAGAGATTCTTTTTGAAAAAAAATGTTAGTGAGTCCAACTTTTAACACTTTTTGAAAAGTTGACATGTACTCTATTAAGTACATTAATCTAGTGTTCAGCTTGATAACATTTCACAAAGTGAACACACCTAAGTGTCTACCTTTTAGAGCAAGGTAGTGAACATTTTCATCACCCTAAAAAGTTTCTTTATGTCCTTTCCCAGTCAATCCCCTCCAATTCAACCACTATTTTGATTTCTATAATCCATATGTTTTTGATAACTGTGAGTTTAATCTGATAGGGTAAATTATTGTTTGTATTTTAAAAAAATTTTATTTACTGGCTTATTCTTCCATATAAGTTTTACTATCAATGTACTAAGTTTTATTATAGTGAGGAAATTTTATAGATGCTATTTTTGTGTTACAAAGATCTTACTATAAAAACTAATATCATAAACATAATCATGAAAAGGTTTTAAAAGTATTTTAGAACATGGTTATGTATTTTTAAAATATTTGTTTACATATATGTGATATAATTTGTTTATCCAGTTCCAGATCCTATGCTGTTGTTTTAAAGTTACAAAATTATGTTTTTTAAAAATACATTTTTACATTCAGATTTTTTCATGAATTCTCACTTGGTCCAAACCAAAGAGATTTATGGACTAATTAATATGAGATGTTAAATGAAAAAGGCATCATAACAGATAATCTAATTTAACCTATCATTTTACTGAGGTTCAGAGAGCTAAGCCAATTCTTTAAGGTCACACAATCTTGATCAGAAGAATGTAAGCCTCAGCCTGTTCCCTGTTTATAAGATGTATTTATGTGCATTACCTCCAGGTATCTAACTAAATAAAAATGTTAATGTAATTTAGTCAGCCATCATATATCTACTAGAAAATCCGCTCATGTAAATCAGGAATATTGCAGAATTCCATCTTATAAAGGAATGATCACAACATGGGATTTCTGTTAGGAATACATTAGAATTGGAAATACTCTCTAGGAAATGGCCAAAAACAATATGATGAATGAAACTGTAAGTGGTAGGAGAAGTACATAAATGTGCATGTAATTTTGAAAAGCATTGCTCCATTAGCCTGGGTTTCAGACCCATTTATTTATCTCATTTTTTGCCCTGTGAAATTGTCACACTAATAGTTATGTCTCAAATTCAATTATTTTAAAAATAGAAAATGACTTCACACTGAACTGCCAGTGGTTTCCTATTTGAAGAAAGAATAAAATAGTCCTAACTGCAAACTCAGCTGAAGTCTCACCATTACAACTCATGAAGCAAATATTTTAGATTGTAAAAAACTAAATCACGACAAAAGCTTACATATTTTAGTAGTAGTGACACATTTGGTCGGCTAATCTGCATTTTATTCTATAATTATATAGTGTCATTTGCCTGAATCAAAATTTATCTATAAATGACAGCAGTCCCAAATCAATCCTACCTTAAATTGTTGGTCATCACCAACGTGATATGCAGGAAAACAAACAAACAAACTTGAGTTGCTGCCACCACTTTGAAAGCATCTAAACCAAACTCTTAGAAGAGAACTTCTTAGCACTTGCTTTGTCTTATACTCTAGTTTTTCTGTTTTTGTTTTTTAGAACAATCAACACCTTTATTACATGAACTAAGATGGGAAGAAGGATTTTTTTGGCCTTTCCAGGTCTTGATTTAATTTTCCAAAGTTGATACCTTGTAGGTTATATTAATACTGTTTCTTCATATCAGCGAGAAATGCTCAGGATTAAGCAAAAAAAGTTTTTGCTGTTGAAACACGGTTTGAAAAAATTCTGTCAAAGATTCGTTGATTGTTTACTGCACAATCTTCTAGGAAACAGAGATAAGCATGAAGATTCTGCTTAGCAAACATGGGCATCGATCTTGGCTTTTCCTGTCAACCTTTTTTACCTCAGTTTTCTCATCTGTAATTTGGGGGTAATAGTACCTATTTCATAAGGTTTTCTATGATGATTTAATGAAAGTGCCTGCATACAATATGAATTCAATAACTTTTTTTGCAGTTTCTGGTTTTTTTTTAAGGAGTTGTACTATGTTTTTCTTGAGAAGCTCATTATCTGGAGGAGGGAGGTACTGGGAGAGGACACAGAAATCATCCTAAAATCCTAGTTTTTCATAATAAACCAACCAAGCATACTTTATTCTCTGAAATCTGAAGCCATAAGCAGATTTTTAAAGGGTACAGATAAGTAATCTAAAATTACCTAAACCAGTGGTTTTTAAATTGTAATGTGCATATTAACCACCCGGGGAGTCTTGTTAAAATGCAGATGCTGATTCCATTGGACTGGGGAGTGGGGAGCCTGAGAATCTGCATTTCCACTAAATTCCCAGGTGATGCTATGCTGTGGTCTTGTGACTATTAATATTGATGCTTATGAGTAACAAGCATCTAAACTCTTCTGGTTGCACCACTTACCTACTGTTGGGACCTTGGACAAGACATTTACCTCTCTGTACCTCAGTTATACCATCCGTAAAACAGCAATAATATTCACTTCAGAGGATTTCTGGGTGTTTCAATTGAGTTAATGTACTCAGAGTACTTAGAACAGTGCCTGGCGCGTGGTAAGCTCCATAAACGTGTTAACCCTTGTCATCTGATATAGATCACTAACAATATAGGAAAACTGCTGGCCACTGGGCCCGGAAGATGAAGTCATTTGTGATCCTACTAATTAGAACCCACAACACAAAAGATATATTTTTACCTGCTAACTATTGGCCTTTCGGATTTTCCTATAAACTTGATCTAAATAACACGAAAGAAAACAAGTGCCATTGAAAAAGATATTATGGTAGGAAGGCAAATTTTAAAATATTACCTATAAACCTCATTAATTTGCATGATCTTGGTTGATAAAATCATATGTCATTCTATAGTCAGGAAGAATAGAATAGAATAGAATAGAATAGATAGAACAGAATTTGTGTAGGGAGCTCTGGGTAGAAAGTCTTTCACTACAGATCATGTTTGTTTGTTTACCGTGAGTCTGTTTCCCACTCCTTCCCTCCCTCTCGTGCGAGAGGAGGGGTAGCACTTGCTGACCTCCAGCAAGGAAGCATTTACCCTTGACACCTGCTGTGTATCCTCCTAGTCAATTTCACTCACAGCAAGTGATAAAAAAATAAAGTGCCTCGCTGTCTTGCTAACCCCAGTTGCCAGCAATTATCTCAGAAAAGGGTGAACCTTTCACAGAGACGATTAAAAGGTCCTTTTGACCACAGATACCATCTTTTAGAAAAATGCATTCCAGGAAAAGTCTGAGGCAGATAGAAGATTATCCACATCTTTAAGGATAACGGCATTGAAAGAGACCTCGAATCATTTATGTGGTCCAAACATTTATTTGGGGCAGCACTTTCTAAAACAAAGGAGATCATTTCGGGAAACTATAGAATTGCAGGAGAAGCAGTCATTTAAAGGACAGAGATAAGTAGACTGATTGCTCCTGTTCTGTAATAGGGTTGAAGTTGACAGAAATCACAAAGAGACCTACCATCTCATTTCCAAGCACAGTCTGAGCTGGATGGAGTTTCTCTGACAAGGACCTAGATAGAACAGCCTTAGGAAATCTGGGGGAGGAAAGGGGTGGTTTCGTTTATTTCTAAGCCTCATCCTTGGCAGTCAAGTGAACTGCCCTGGGAATGGAGATGGCAGCACCAGAGGGTAGAGCCAGGAACCCTAAGTGGCTGGAATAAATGCAGCAGCTCCCAAGTTTACTAAACCATAATCGAAACTCACCAATGCATAACTGGGGGAGGCAGGAGCCTACTGAGAAGAAAAGAGACACGGTGCCACGAAATGTGAGCCAGACCCACTTGGTGGTTCTTTGTCACATCCTACTGTCAGTGGTGATAATATCTCCCTGAAGGGATGTATGAGCTAATGGCAGTCCCAAATCGTGGGCACTGATTCTTGAAATTTAATATGCATGAAAATCACTTATGGAGACTTCGGAGAATGCAGGATGCCCAAAATTCTGAGTGAGATTTTCTGGGGCCCTAGGGCCTGCAGATTAAGGAGAGTCTGATACCAATAATCCATGTGACACACGGGAAACACAGAACTCAGGGCAATAGGAACTGGACTCATTCTGCTCCTGGAAGCTCACACGTGCCCCACGTCCGTTACTCTGTCAGGTCTAACTTGCCTGTAGTCAGAAGAAGATCAGAAGTCTCAAGCTCACAACCATTGATTTTTAAAAGCAATTTAAAAGCCCACAATTGAAAAAAAAGAATAGGAACATTTGTATAATTCAAATTCACATGTGTTATATCATTCTGTAAATGACTATATAAAAATTAAATATGCTTTTCAGCCCAATGAATTACATGTCACTGATGATAGGATAATTAGACATCTAAGTAGTCACAACTTATGCAAACAAAGCTATCTGAAGTTAAAGGAAGATTAGTGAATAAACGCTGGCAGCATTTAGGTTAGATACATTCTTTGTTCATAGCAAGGAAATAACACCACCCACACGTCTTTCTATTAGCGATTTCTAGACTCTCTTAAACTTCAATTTACAAGCTAAGTAGTGATCACCACCCTCTTTCACAAAATAGAAGCAGAACAAAGTAGACATGCTAGTCATGTGGGCTAAGGAAATTTTAAAAAATATATATGATTTTACAAACCATTTCCTTTTCTGAGGCTTGTGTATATGAGATCCACCTCTGAGCTACACTTGCTTCCCTGTCATTACCCCTCACAGGGTGTGCATGTACCTATGGGTGCACGCGAATCTTCTAACATGTGGAAATGCCCTGAGGGATGTCAGGTCCTCTTATCTCCAGGGATGCAGAAACAAACAAACAAATAAAAAAAACAAACAAGAAAACCAAACAACCAAAAAACTGTCAGTTCTAAGACCTCAGAAATTTTTCTTTTTTTTTTTTTTCTTTTCTTTCCTTTCATTTCCTTTTCTTTTCCTTTCTTTCCTTTCCTTGCCTTTTCTTTTCCCCTTATCATTGACCTGGGTGGGCCTATACTTACTCAGAAGATAAAGATGAGAGTTTGCTGTGAATCCCCAACGCTGTGGTAACCCTACCTCTGCTTCCGAGGGAGGGGAGGTGCTGTGCAAGTACTGTCTATGTGTATGGGTTGTTCTCTGGGAGGACTGTAATGTAGGAAGTTATTTACATTAGTCTACACATTGGTCAGGAACCCCATCCACCACTGTTTCGTCAGCACCTCCCGGCTGCCCCTCTCCCAGGGCTCTCTGAGGCATGAGCAGCAGCCAGGAGAAGCCGTCATTCACAGTCAGTGTGGGAGACCAAAGCCTCTGCCTTTGGGATTTGGGTTTTGAGGACCACGTCGCCCTGGTCCATAGCATCTTCATCTGACTTTTTCCGATTGGCAGTCGCAGTGTTAATGGCCTTGGAGGATGACTTTGGAAGAGTGTGATACTGATTTGCAACATCCAGCCCTGAAGTCAGACTGTCTCAAACATTATCTCCAAATTTGGATAAGAGTTTGTCCAGCCATTTTTGTGTGATGATGTAACGAACACAGACAGAAACTGTACATGTAAACGTTCACCTCGTCACTGTGAATCACCTAATATAATGACAGAGTGACTTCACTTAAAATGTTTTGAAGTTGAAACATACATTTGGGGCTGAGATTGTGCCCAGGGGATAATTATGTGTTGTGCAAAACGTTAGGACCATCTATTAAAACAGAGTTCACAGACGGTGGGATAGGGTGGCCCCACAGATAAACAGAAAGGGAATGACATCCTACCCCTGCCTGTCCCCAAAAGGCAGAGGGTCCCAAGTCAGCAATACTTCAATTTTCTGGCACTCACTTTCTCACATCTCAACTAGACACAATTGGGTAGATAAAATTTTGAGCAAGTAACTCCTACATAAGGCAGCTTCAAAGACATAATGGTTATTCCTGTAGCCCGGTCATCAAAAGGAATCACAAGTGTTTGGGTCTCCTACTATCTCCTACCTTCACCAAATGACTGGTATAGGCTAATCTCCACGTCTCTTCCCCATCCCCTTCTCTTCTCTTCTCTTTTACAGTTGCAAAAAAGGCTGTGCATAGATAATCACAAACCCTAGTTGGTCTCTGTTTACATTTTTTTTTAATTGCTACCAAAGGATGTTTAGGGAATCTTGATTAGAGCTTTGAAATTCAGCTCCAATACGTAGCCAATTGACCCTCCCTCCACCCCCAACAAGCAGATCCAACAGGCCAGATGGCTGGCGCGATCTCCTTATACAGGTACTCTACCCTCTCTTCTGTTTTAGTTTCTCCTGTTGTCCAGGTTGGGATCTACTTGTCCCAGCCACACCTTCGTTCTGTCTTAAGATGACCGAGTATCCCAGTTTACCCAGGATGAGGCGTGTCCTGGGACACAGACTTTTCAGTGTTAAAACCAGGATGACTGGTCACCCTAACTCTGACCTTTAGTTGCTGCCCTGGCCAGGCCAGCCTCCACAACTCCAACACATCCAATTTCAGGTGCAGGTGGAGTTCTTTATCTGAATTCTGCACAAAGCAGGATGGGGGAAGTGTTCACAACGTCAGGGCACTAGGCAAGCGTTCCCTCATCTATGTGCCATTTCTAACTTCCTTCCCTGTAATCAATCAGAGGAAGAAGAAAAGGTCCAAGGTTATTCCACAAATATCACTAGGAAGACATCCACCTACCTCTACTCTGAGGAAATCTTGCCCAATTATAAACAGATGATAATCACTGGCCTATTTACCTCTGTCTGATTTGGGATTCCTCTCGACTGAAGACCACTTGTATCAGACCATCTATTGGGTTGATTGTAAACCCAAGTAGAAGACCCTGACTCTATCTCAGATTGTTTCCAGCAACTCAAGATGGCCTCAAATTTTGCAAGGAGGGCAAGACTAGCATTCTGGGCCATTCTACTTGCTTAGGGGCAAAACATAAATGAAATCTTTTCCTTTTTATGTTTTTGACTTTTTTTTTTGTCCTGTTTAATGATCAGCTGTCCATGTATTCGTCCAGTTTCTACCATTAATTAGGTATGTATTGCCTAATATTAGTTAAATAAATAATGTCAAGTACAAATGACAGGCCCACCTTAACATGTGTTAGCTAGACTGAACCCGTTGCCACCACCTAAATGTGGTGAGTTTGTACTGTGTCAATGTAGTTGAGCTGGAACTACATTTCCCAGACTTCCTTTCTCTGCATAGTTTCGGGTTAGTCTGGACCACAAGAGACATTTTGTGTGCAATTTGGAAGGCAGAAGTGAAGCAATAGACAAATTATTTCTATGCTTAGAAGGCTGATATGGGCCACCAGGTGATATTGTAGCTCATGCCTTCTGTTGCCGATACGCTGGCTCACCTTGTTGGTAAGGGGCAGCTCCTAGCCTTCCAAGCCTCCCTCTTTAGCTTCATTGACTTCTAGGCCAACTATTTAACCCTGTGACAAAAGCTACCAATTTTTACTTCAAGTCATCCGAATCATCAAATTTGGAGGCGTGGAGGGCATGCGAGCCCAACTTGGGTCCAGTTAATCCTCGTAGGCTCCGGTTTATCCTACAACCATAAAGCCCCCTTGAAATCTGTCAGGACCATTTCCAAACCACACGTGGGACAGAAACAATAGCCAGCATCCTGGATTCACATGAGTCATTCTTATGCTAAACCTACACCTCCCTCTGTCTTGCCTCCCTGTATGTCTTATTGTCCCAAGACTCTCTACCATTTTCAAACCCACGTTGGCATGACCCATTACCTCTGATCTATTGTTTCAATCTATTACAGTGATTCCCTGAATCACTTTTCTGACCTGGTGGTGGTGATGGACTGCCTATCCACGGTGGGTATGTCATAGCCAGTCTTTCTTATGAAGCTGTGAATTTGGGCAGTTCTGACTGGGGGACCAGGACTTCGGGACTCACCTTCTTTCTGGTTCCAGCTTCAGAAGATAGGGAGACAGCACAAAGGGTGGCCTAATGCAGAGTACACTCAAAAATGTTTGTAGAAGGAAGGGGTGAATGATCTGAAGAACTGACAATTCTTTGAGAAGTTTGCAATTTAAGGCAAACTTTCCTTTACCATACTATTCATAGGCACTAACTTACGTGTTTGACCAATTAATTATTCTCCTACTCAGAGAGTCATTCTGTGTATCTGTTTATCTCTAAACTAGGTCAATAATTATCTCAGCCTAAAAGGACAATGCAGAAGGAACACATCACTGTTCGCTGTTTTTGCTTATGTCTTTGCCTAGAATAGGCGTGTGTTGGTGGAAAGGAGTCCCCAGGAGTACCTACTTCCTCTCTCATCCAGACTTTCTCTAACATTACTTTCTCAATGATTTATGACTTGTTAACTAATAGAGCACTACTGAGAGCAACATCCAGAAACAGATTTCAGACAAGCTTCCACCTACTCCCTCCAACCTATACTCAACTCACCCAGTCCATTCCTGTCCCACCCATCCCGACAGAGCTTTCCAGGGCGCTGGTTACTTTGGTTCATGCTCCTCTGAGACAGAGATTTGCTTTTGAGTAGACATAGAAAAGTGAAGATTTTGTAGATGCATTGTGGGAAGCAATGGGAGGGACTCTTATAAGTTCAAAGGGAATGCATTTAACTCCCTCCTTTTCCCAGGTGCCCAGCAGCTGCTCACCCAGTGTCTCCTGGTGGGGGGCAGTCCGATATAAGAAAATAAGAAATTGAGAGCACAGTAGGATTTCCCACGTTAGCCTTTTAACTGACAAAAGGTGTGAAGTAACTAGGCTGCAACCGCATGGGGTTACCAAAGAAAAGGTAGGAAAATAGAACATAAAAGATGAAAATCTAGAAAGCACCCCTAAGAGAGAAGGAAAAAGAAAAAAATATATATATAGCAGAATTAATTCTCTCCACTTTTTTGTTAACTAGACAGTGAGAAACCAGAAAAAGCTCTGTCATTTTTAACTTGTTGCATTTTCCCCACTAATAATTAACACCTGATGGAGCAAAGGTACTGTTAGTTTGCAATTTGTGAACATTGCAGGATTAAGTGAGCTAAAGAGAGTTCAGCTAATTGGTCCCTGTTTATCGCTTTCATTTCTGCATCTGCTATAAGGAATAGCCAGCGTTGGAAGAGGGTGGAAACCTCTCAGGTGTTTTATATGAACCTATACATGTTGTAGTGGTCTGCGTGATGGACTTGGCAGTGATGGTGGATATAAGCTTTACATTCCATTTCTCTTATACAGACAGCAGGAAGACTGAACACATTCCCTTCTCCACATTTCACATATATTTGATTGTCTATAGTTCTTAAAATTACAAATTCCAATTTTTCAAACGTGTGTGGACCTCATCTATCTGTCCAAGACCTACATTTTCCATGAATACCTCTCACTTATCATGCCTTCCCTGAATTTCTTTTTCAGTGAAAGGCAGCCCCACCCAGGTTTACTTTAGCTGTTCAGTGTGTAAAACTGTTTTTCTTACCTAGATTACAAGCTCTCTAAGGCTGGACCACGCCTTATCCTTTTGCCATCTCCTCATTCATCAACATACCATTGCACATGTAGTAAGCACTTAATGTAATTTTTAAACAGCTATAATCATTACTCTGTCTACACAAAAGCCTAAGTTTTTATCTTTTGCCAGCTTTTTCATATACATTATTTCTATTTCTGTGTAAATTACAATGCAAAGCCTTACAAAAAGCGGAATTTCTTTGTTCCAGCTCTCTCCCTTTCTAATAAACTATTTTGTTTCCCTTTGTCTAACAAATCTAGAAACTTTTGTGTTACAGTACTTGCAAAAGCATTATTAAGACAGATGCCTGGAAGTCATACCATTGTCCCCAGTTTTGCTTCACAAAAGGGACTAAGTGATACTGAATTAAATTTCATTTCTAAATGCTTTGCTACACTAGAAAAAGAAGTTCTTCCTAAATGGAAAATCATGAACTGTATTTCAAAAATTGAATTATTCCTGTAACACTACTTCCAAATGTATTGCTTAGAGGTCTGTACCTGACTGATTCACATGAGACATTGGATTTCTCTCTTCCTTGTATAAGGACATTCTTTCTATCACATGCATATCACACATTTATTCATTTATTCCACAAATATGTATCATGCGTCAGTCCCCAGGCATTCCCTGTATATTGGTTGAGGAAGGGAAAGAGACCAAAGGCAGAACAAATCTGGGACTTTCCAATTCTGCTCATTTAGAGTCAATTAACACCTAACAATATTGTTAAATTATTTACATTCTTATGGGGCTTGGAAGTCCCCAATCTGATTTTCCCATAATTCAGTAAGTATGTGGTTTTATTACCATCACTCTGAGGACAACACTTGAGAAAAATTAAGTTGCAGTTGATACAGAAAATTTTGGGGATTGTAGAGAAAAATGGACGATGAAATACTCAACTTATACATTTGAAAAGACAATGTAGGAAAAGGCATTAAATAAAGAATTAGACTACTGATTGATAGACTGATGGCCATCGTGGCAATGTAGTGTGTGTGTTTTGATGTGTTTTGGGAGGAATAGAACCACCAAGAGTGAGTGCCATTTGAGGTCACATACGAAAGCATGAATGGTTTAATTTAAGAGAGTTTTCTAATTTTTTTTTCTTTTTAAAAACTGTGGTAAAATAAGATGATAAATTAAAAAATTTTTAAACAAAATGGTAGATACTTTAAAAAGATACAGCTCTGTAGCACTAAGTACACTTACACGGTTGAGCAACCATTGCCACCACCCATTTTTAGAACTTTTTCTTCTTGTAAAATTGAAACTCTGTACCCATTAAATACTAACTCTCTATTTCCCCATCCCCAGACCCTGGCAACCGCCACTCTACTTTCTGTCTCTATGAATTTGACTACGTTAGTAATCTCATACAAGGGGAGTAAAACAGTATTTATCTTTTTATGAAAGGCTTATTTCACTTAGCATAATGTCCTCAAGATTCACCCATATTATAGCTTGTGTCAGAATTTCCCATCTTCCTAAGGCTGACTAATAATTCATTATATACAGTTATGGATGAAATTGTACCCCTCACACCCCCCCAAACTTATGTGTTGAAGCCTCAAATACCCAATGTGACTGTTTGGAGACAGGTTCTTTTTGGTGGTAATTCAGGTTAAATACTGTCATAGGGTGGAGCTCTGATCCCACAGAGCTGGTGTCTTATAAGAGGAAAAGCCATGTGAGGACACAGAGAGAAGGGGGCCATCTACAAACCAAGGAGGGTATGTCGTCTCAGAACCTGACCCTGAAGTCACCTCATCTTGGACTTTCAGCCTATAGAACTGTGAGAAAATGAATTTCTGTTGTTTAAGCCACTTAGTCTGTGGAATTTTGTTATGGCAGCCCTAGCAAACTGACACAGCACGTATCTACCACATTTTGTTTATTCACTTTTCCATCAATGCATACTTGGGTTGCTTTACCTTTTGGCTATCATAAATAACGCTGCTATGAACGTGGGTGTGCAAATACTTGTTCCAGTCCCAGCTTTCACTTCTTTTCGATATATACCCAAAGGCGGAATCGCTGGGTCTTATGGTTATACTACGTTTAATTTTTTGAGGAATCATCACACCATTTTCTACAGCAGCTGCACCATTTTACATTCCCACCAGCAACACAAAAGAGTTCCAATTTCTCTGTATTTCATTTTTAAAATGTTTAAACATAATCTTTGGTTATTGTGAAGAAATGGTGACCACTCAGTAATAACTTTAGATTTGGGACTATTGACCACCTATTCAAATGTGTAAAGTTAGTTTGCTTTTCTGTGAGCAGTAAGGCAATAGTAGACAACACTATATGTAGGGGGGATTCAAAAGAAGCAGGGCGTTGGGTGCCATTTTGTATCGGCATCACTTCTTAAAAATTACTTCAAAATTCCGTGGTGCTAGGTTAGCCAGGGTTCTCCATGTTAAAAATGACAACGTTACTTTCCCTTACCCCACAGTGCCCTCACCAGTGTCAACTAAAACATACGTTCCAATATTGCCTCTCTGGATGGTCTAAAGGTATCAGATCAGATAGCATTTCAGAGGACACCCCCTGAATTGAACTGTGGTACTTGTGATCATGTTATTTACTTTCAGCTCCACATTTTACATAATTGTGTAGCCCATACGTGGAGCTTAGGAATACGTTTCTTCACCTGGCCTGTAAACTCTAAGTGTCAATACTCTGTGTTAAGTTGGAGATTTTTAAATTTTTCTTTATAATTATTTTCTGTTTTTATAGTTTTAAGGAGGCACTTAAAGTATAATTTTCATAAACATAAAAATAATTCAAAGAAAATTGCAAAAACCCCCCACAATTTTGTACAGTATCCCACAAATTTTTCAGTATAGTATCAATACTCCAAGTACTTCAACGAATCCAGGATCATAATTAAACCTTTTAATTAGCCTATACTATTCTTAAACTGTCTTCTTCTGCACACACCAAAGAATGGAGATAGATATTTCAATTATTTAAGATCTGTTAGGTATTCTAAACGTTCCTTTGGAATTATTAACAGTGATTGCAGCATTTTCATTTTTCAGGCTACTTCAGCTGAAAGACAGACTTAAGTAAAATTGGCAAGTGAAAGTCAATATTTAACTGGTACTTCACTTGGACATTTTATTCTAGTTTCAAGCTTTGGTGTTTAATAATTGATTGAGAAGGGGAGCAGGAGTTAGCTTTGCTTTGTTCTTAGTGATTGGAATAGAGGAAGAGGAAGCTTGCTGTTAGCTTTGCAGAAGGCATAAACCTAGGGGGGCGGGAGAGAGAGAGAGAGGGAGAGCGGGGGAGGGGGGGGAGAGAGAGAGAGAGAGAGAGAGAGAGACCATTTGGATTGCAAAAGACAGTATTTTAGAATCAGAGAGTGAAACTACCAAGATTATAATTTAACAGGAATAAATATGAACCTTGACTTAGTGTTAAAAATCAACAGAACAAGTAAAGGATAGTAAGACATTGTGTAATCGGTTGGTGAAGAGGTTGTGAGCGAGCCCAGAGGTCAGCCCGGCTGCTGACAAAGCTGACATCGTCACTGAGCTCTGTGGTCCATAAACAAGCCGACTCTGCTGACTGGACCACACGGCATTATTTTTGGTTCTGAGTGACACACTTTAAGGGAGATGTTAATAAACTAAAGAGCATCAAGAGGCAGAATGGTAAAGAGCCTGAGAGTCATGTGACATGACAACAACATGGGCAATGCTTTTGGGGAAAAAAGAACTTCATTGGATCAGTTTGCACAATATTGGTTATTTAGAATATTTTATTATCTGTAGCCTCAACTTGATTTTTTTATGATAAATATCTTCTAAAACTTAAAGATTATTTATCAAAACTTGTATTTTCTTTTGTCAGATCTGCCCAACATAATCTGAGGTTGAAGGGTCATTATCCTGTATCTCCAACCCCTAAAATATCACCCTGTAATTTATGGACACTGAATCAATCAGTCCTTGGAAATGATGGTTGCTAAGTGTGTGCATTTAATTAATATAGCAATGTTACATGTACAATTTATTAAAAATATTTCTCAGTTTAAAGAAAAAAAAAAAGAGCGCCTGAAAGAAGTGCGAAGCCTCCTTTACAAAAGCACCCAGTGTCAGCCTTTTTCAGTATCTGACAGGCTGACCAATGAGCGAGGGACGATGAACTAGGATCCAGAATTCAGACTAATGTGTGACTGTTGCGGCAAAGCTGATTTCAGTTCAGCATATGGAAGAATAATTAGACCCGTCCAAAAATAGAATGTGCTTCTGTGGCTGGAATTATTTTGGCAGTCGGGTGAACACCAGCCAAGGTAGGGAACACTACCCAGGGTACAAGGCTGTGCCTGCTGACCGTTACAAGCCACATGAGTCCAAACTCCCCAGAACACACTGCCAATCCTGTGCGTAGTGTAACTGGATTTAGGACTGCATTAATGGGATTTCCAAACAACCAACTGACAACCTAAATGATTGATGTGTCCACTAGGACAACAGGGCATCTATTTATTTCAGCACAGGAATTTTGCCCATGGTCTGTACTGTAGAAGCCAGCAGAAATCACAACAGTAGCACTTAATTACCCATTCTCAGAGACTCTCAACAACAGATGAAACATGGAAATATTTGAAGATGAAAGTACCTTCCTACCTTCCCATAAGAGTAGCAGCTTGATATCCTTTCTTGATTACAGGAATATGGGCGTTACAATTTCAGAAGCCATAACTAGATGCTTTTAAGAATCGAAACGCCACCATGGTTAGTCTTGATACACTAATGAACATATGTCAGAAGCTACGTGGCACTAATGTTTCTTCCGAAGCAGTAGCAATGAATGGTACAAGGCAGTGCTTCTCAAACTTGATCATGTGTCAAAGTCACGTGGAGGGATTGTGAAGACGCAGATTGCTAGGCCCTACCTTCAGAGTTTGTGTTTCAGGCGATAGGAGATGAGGCCTGAGGTTTTGCATTTTGAATAAGTTCTCAGGTGATGCTTACACTGGTTGGTCAGAGGAGCACACTTTGAGAACCACTGATATAATGAATGAGTGAATGAACACTGTATAAGAAGCCACGTTATAATGAGCAAGTGTCTATGAGAGTGGTGTGCACGAGCCGGCTTATGCCTGCCGACTGTTAGTAACCTTTTCCAATTCTGTATTCAGTGACGTCAGCTTGGTAGTTTGAAATTGGCCGCGGTGGGAATAGTTATACTACAGAAACTGGCAAATGTTAAAACCATCATTTTTTTCCTCTGAGAGCCAGTTGTTAAATATTTACCAGTAAACCACTGCTATAGACTGACTCGGAGCAGAAAGAAAATATTGGATGATCTAATGTCTAATGCAATATCGCTCAAATTTACTTCACTTGTGGATTTAATGCATACTTCTTGAATCCTGGCTACATAAGCACAGTGATATTTTTTCAATTATAATGTGTTGAAAGGATTTAATAAGGATGGAGTTCATGAAATAAAGTACACTGTTGGATGAAAGCAGACAATGAAATATGGTTTCATATATTAGTCATTTGCTGTAAGAAATGTTCAACTTTTGATCCATTTCATAAATGTGTATTAAAGTTATAACATGAAAATGAACATAGACCAGTGGTTATTAAAAGTTCGTATCAGTGTGCTGTACACCTGAAACTAATATGAAACATTTGTTTAAAAAGTATGTATCAGATCATCATTTTCATCATCATCACCATCATCATTTAAAATTTACTGCTTAGAATGTGCCAGGCACTGTTGTATATTCTTTACATGAATTATCTCATTTAATTCTTATAAAAATCCATCACTTAGATATTGGTATCTCCACTTTACAAATAAAAAGAGTGAAACCCAGTAACAGGTATATGATACTTACGTATCAATGTGTGTTTGGAATATCAGGCAGCCATATATCAGGTGATGTACTGCTAACCTCAAATACAGCATTTCTTAAAGACAGTTTACTGACAACAACCACATTATTATATAGTCACTATATTCTTAAATATATCTGTAATGGTTGTTAGAAGAAAATACTGCCAGCATCAATATTTTCATAGAACAACACTGGCATTCCAGGAAAAACCGCGTCAACCTTCAGCTTAATGGCATTAAGCCATAATAGTTTGACCATCCTACCTCTCCTCTCTTGAGCTACACGTCTCAAGAGGAGACCCCTCAGCCGTTCTCATGGGGGGGCAGACACTATTAACGTTTTCCATTCTGATTCCCCAGTTTCTATGTTTCCATGAGGTTTACCTACCTATACTGGACATTTTTTTTCTATCTACACATCATTAGTTAATATCAGTTTATCACTATATCATTCTATGATTGCTCCAAATTAAAAACCTTCTGTCTTTAAGGTTTTTTGGTGTCTATTTCATCACAACTAGCATCGATCCTGGGGATTTCTACTTGTCACCACTTAGTATTGCCTACATTCATCTTTCATGCTCCGTGTTTTGTTCCAAGCCACAATATGTGACCCAAAATGAGCATTATGTGGAGTGAAAACTCAGAAATTCTCAAGATGTCAGCATGTGCAACATATCCTGTAGGGAGTGTAATCTCACATTAAAAGGAATCCGACTGTGAGCAATTAGCTATAGAAACCTGGGGGGCAGGTTTCAGGGATGAGTAACAAGTTGAACATTACATTGCAGTGACAGGGCATGGTACACTTATCCACACGTTAAAGCCACTAGCTTTCCCCCTGCCTAAACACAGTTGTCAAATTAGTTTCCTTTGGGTCCACTGAATGGACCCTTGCAGACTGCTTCTGACTCTTCAGTGAGTTATGTGTACCAAAGACTTTGCCCTCTCTAACAATCCTTGCAACAAGTTTTCCCACTTTTAATAAGCCACAGTTAGAATTACCTACCAGCTGAATCATCACAGAATTTCACAAGTTTCCAAACTCTAGGCTAGCACTGCTCAATAGAAATATAACACAAACCACATATGGAATTCAAAATTTCCTAGTAGCCACATTTCAAAAATTGAAACAGTTGAAAATAACTTTAGAAATATATTTTCTTTAATCCAACATCTCTAAATGATTATCATGTCAATATCAAAAGTGTTTGAAGAATGGTTTGCATTCTTTCTTTTGTACTAAGACTTTAAAATCTAGTATGTGTTTTCAACTTACAGCACATTTCAAAGTGGACTAACCACTTAGAAGTACTCAGTAGCCACATGTGGCCAGTGACTACTGTATGGAAAGTGCAGCTCGAGACTTGTGAAATCTCAGATTAATATTCTCTTGGAACAGCCAATATCCAAACACCCCCATTGATAGGTTTCTAATTAAGTTTCTAGAATGAAGTATCAATTAAACACTCTTGATCTATAGCTTCTAAACTAGGTCATTGTTTATAATTAGGATTAATAATAATGAATGAATTATGGTGAAGAACAGCAAGAAGCTTACTGTATATAAATAAAAACAAGTAAAATTATTAAAGTTGCAATATAGTGCAAAAAATAGAACAACCATACTAGCTGCTAGAATTTCAATTATTTATGATCAGGTAGCGTCTACTTAGGCTGGCAATCTAGGAATGCACAAAGTGGCTCCTTGATTATTTTTAATAATTAATGAAGAAAACAAAACAAATACAGAGGCGGTTCAGACGACCTCCCTTTCCTCTTCACAAAAAACTAAATAGGCGATAACTCTTAGACAGTGGTTCAGTCTGAATCTCTTTCTAGTGCCCAACATTTTCTTACCTGGTATAAGTTAGAATATTCTTGCCCCCATCAGCAGTCAGAGAGCATTCTTATTTTTGGGTTGTAGGTTCTGAGGAATGGGAGTTGAAGCTACAACTCTGGCCTTCTTAGCTGAATAGGTAGCATTTCTAGCAGCTGTGTTCTCTTTAGAGAGGAGTACATCTCTGTCTACCTTGAAAATGGGAGGGAGATTTTTAAAGTCTCTTGTGTGGAAGAAAAATCTTTTTTTTCCCGAGTAAAAAGAAATCTGATCCCCATCTTTTTGGCACCATCATACTCCCTGTGTAATATAATTAAACATTTCTCACTACAGTTTCTCAGGGCATGACATTTAATCATCGGAGGCCTAATATTGTATAGGATACAATAGCATTAGCATAAAAGAAGGTACGGGCATGAGGGAAGGTGATGGAAATAACAGAAATGGTTCAAAGTTACATAATATGCTAATAACTCTCATTAGGCGTCTGTTCTGTGTCAGCTTCATGTGCAGACATACCATAAGTATGCTACATACTCTTGATTCTTACCACAATTGTATGAGGCTGTTAGATGTTTTATTTTTCAGATAAAGAAACTGAGTCTGAGCAACAGTAAGCATTTTGAAAAGGGTTCCAAGCCTATTATGAAATAGAATTCAGGTGAAGTACGGTCCATTTCTTCTCCACACCACGATGCCTCCCAATAAAGAAAAACAAATGAAAAAGGACATGGTTTGCTGCAAACCAATTGCAAACCACAAGAAATATTGAATGAAAGGGCAGAGTGTGAATTACAGAGTGATATAAACTTGGTGGGGAGAAATACAGCATTTCATCGTTTCCCTGAATAGTAGAGAGAAGAGAGGGAACTTGAAGAAGCAGTGAAAACAGTGGTTTCCTGAAGTGATCATAAACATGCTCCACAGAAAGTGAAGCTTTAGAGGAATATTGGGAATGGAAGAAGTAGAAAGGACTGAATGTATAGAAGTAATAACTATGATTAAGAGATGAAAGCAGAGAGAAAAAAGTAATTCGGACAACCATTATATCAGTGGCTTGTCTGACCGCAGCCCACAATAAGAAATACGTTTTATACAGGAACTCAGTTAACTCTGTGTGTGTGTGTGTGAGTGTGTGTGTTTGGTGACATATTTAGTGCTATATGTATATTTAGTGATATATATTTAGTGGTAAATATATATATTTAGTTGTATTTGTATATCACTAAAACAAGTGCAAAGGCCATTCAGTGAAGAAAGAATAACCTTTTTAACAAATGGTGCTAGAACAATTGGATATCCATACACACAAAAATTGAACTTCAATCCATATCTCTCATCATATACAAAAAATTAACTTGAAATGGACCATAGACTAAAATGGAAAAACCTAAAACTATAAAACTTCTAAAAGAAAACATAGGAGAAAATCTTTATGACCTTGGGTTAGGCAAAGAATTTTTTTAGAGTCAACACCTAAAGCATGATCCATAAAAGAACAAATTTATAAATAGGTCTTTATCAAAATTAAAAACTCCTACTCTCCATGAGACACTGTTAAGAGGATAAAAACACAAGAACAGACTAGGAGAAAATATTTGCAAAGTACATATGGGCAAAAGACTTGTATGCAGAACATACTCATATAAATAACCCTCAAAATTCTCAATAAGAAAACAAAGCAATTTAAAAAATGGGGAAAAGATTTGGATGCTTCATCAAAAAAGGTAGGCAGATGGCAAATAAGCACAAGATGCTCAACATTATCGGTCATTAGAGAAGTGCCAATTAAAACTACAATGAGATACCACCACACACCTATTAGAATGGCCAAAGTTACGAAGACCGACTCTACCAAGTATTGGCAAGGACGTGGAGAAAGTAGACATTGCCAGTGGCAATGGAAAAGGATACAACCACTTTGAAAAGCAATTTGGCAGTTTCTTTAAAAAGTTGATACACCTGAGCTATGATGCAGCCATTCCGCCCCTAGGTATTTACCTGAGAGAAGTGAAAGCATCTATCCATAGGAATATGTGTACAGAAACGTTCATAGTGGCTTTATTTGTAACAGCCCCAAACTGAAAATAAGCCAGCAGCCCATCAACAGGTAAATGGATAAACAAACGGTTGCATATCCATACAATAAGATACTCCTCAGTAATAAAAAGGAGTAAACTCTTGGCATGTTATAATAAGGATGATCTCTTATATATCTATATAATGTCATTTATATAAAATTCTAGAAAATGTAACTTAATCAAATAGTGACAGAAAGCAGAGAAGTGGCTGCCTGGGTATGAGAAAAGGGCCCGGAGTGGAAAAAGAGAGGACCTACAAGGGGCATGAAGAAACTGTCAGGGGGTGATGGGTATATTCTTTATCCTGATGGTGGTGACAGTTCATGGATAGGATTGCCAGATTTAGCAAGTAAAAATATGGGACTCTTAATTAAATTTGAATTTCACATAAGAATTTTTTTTTTAGTGTAAGTATGTACCATGAAATGTTTGGAATATACTTATACTAAAAAAATTATTCACTGTTTATCTGAAACTCAAATTTAACCGAGTTTCCTATATTTATCTGGTCATCTTGTTCATGTATATACACATATGTAAATCTGAAGAAATCGTACACTTTCAAAATATACAGTTTATTGTATGTCAGTTACACCTCAATAAAGTTATTGGAAAAAAAGAAGAAATTGAGGTTAACTGAGGAAGGCGAAATGACTTTCCCAAGTCTCAGACAATGGCGGCAAGGCCAAGCCCAAAATCCCAGTGACCATTCTCGCCATCCAAGTGCTCTTTCTGTGATACCAAATTGATTCTCGAAGAAAATATTTGCTCACAGGGATGGAAAACAAATCCCTAAAGCAAGGATATTCACACATGGACTCATCAGGACATTTAAATTAATTTATAATTTATAAATCGCTGCTCTCCTGTGGCTTTGTGAGTCTAATATTTCACCCTGTTCACAAATCCATTTTTAAAATCAGAGTGCTGCTGCACAGTGAAATCTATTCTTGGAAGAAATGAGTTGTTTTATTTCAATCCTCTTAATTATCTGGGAGCACAACCAGCCCCCTGGCTGTATAAGTAGAGAAGGATAAAGGTGGAATGAAAGACACAAAAATGTAGAGAGTAACTATCCGCTGATCACTGCTTCCTTGCTTTTTACAATGAAGTAGTTCTCAATAATCCAAGTAGCAGGTTCACCTGTTTTTCTGACACATACTTTTAGTCATTTTTTTCTTGATTATTATATAATTTACAAAGTTGAGAAATAGCCCTTCCTAGTCTCAATTGCCCTGGTCTACACTGATGTCCCTTCCTGCCATCCAGAAAGACACAATCCTTTCCTGATTTACTGTTTATCCAGGGACTAGAGAAGGAAATTGACATATTTCATCTAGGCTAAAAAGTGTTATTTTAACAAATTACATTTTCACAGGTCTGTAATTGTGATGTGCCTTACCATCAATGCCTACATTTGAAGCAAATTTCTTTTCTCTTTTTAAAGGAAAGCTGGTATGAAGTGAATAGTACATTTTACAACCCGTCCATAGCACTATAGCTTGGGTAGCTGTGTTAGTTATGCTCTCCTTTCCATGTTAGTTATGCTCTTCTCTGTGGATTAGGCAGTAATAACCAGCATTACTCAGGGCACCAATGGAGCAAGGCATTCCCTCTGAGCTCTTTCCAGTGTGGGTAAAACCAGTGTAATTTTTTACCTGAAGTTATTATTTCTGAGCTATCTGTATAATTTAGTATCCCACCCCAGTTTTCTATTTTTCATTTGCACTGGCAGTGTAACTATGTTTGCATCTCCTCTCTGATCACTTATGCAACTCTAAATAAGGAAATCAACGATCACAGGGTCAAAAATGAGATGGGGCCAAATTAACACAGCTAAGTAGAATAAAGCAATATTCTCTACTGGGACCTATTGTGCAAATAACAAGTGAACTCTCTCTCTCTGATGCGATATAGTATATAAATGAATATTTATTTTTGCGGTGATGTTATCAACTTTTGGACTCTAACAGATAGGGAGGCTTCCTATCTAAAACATGCGTGGAGTAGGTATAAGATCACAGGCCAATCTGAGACATACTGGAGATCTGGGGTTAGAAACTGTGGCCCGTGGGTCAAATCTGGCTTGTCACATGTTCTCACGCAGCTGTGGTCTCCACCTTTGTAAATGGTTGAAACAATTAAGAGAAGAATATCTGGTGATACGTGAAATTATATAAAATTCTAACTTCATTGTTCATAAATAAAGTTTTATTGGAACATAGACAGGCAATAGTTTACATATAGTCAGTGGCTGCTTTTGCACTGTCCTGGCAGGCTTGAGGAGCTGTGAGGGCAACGATTAGGCCCGCAAGCCTAAAACATTTACTCTCTGGCCCTTGACAGAAAAGGTTGCTGACTTCTGCTCTGATCAGAGAGTTTGAATAGAGAGGAAAGCCAACAAATGCTCTGTCTCCCTTGCATTTTGTAAAGATGAGTTCTCAAAGAGATACTGGCTTGCCTCTACTCCTTTGTACTGTTTCAGTATAAAGCCATATATCCTCGAGTACGAGAGCATAAACAGCACATGAATTATAATTTAGCACGTGACCAAGAACCACAGGAGAGCCAAGTAGTGAATTTAAATAATTTCATGTCATCATGAAAGTAGATTGTAAAGCAATAAAATGTTGCATTCTGTGTGTGTGGGTGAGAGAGAGAGAGAGAGAGAGAGAGAGAGAGAGATTTCTTTTTATTTCAAAGAGATGTTTCAAAGCATAAAGGGAAACGTGTGTGAGAAGTGTTGCTCTTTATGCTTTGCAGCAGATAATTCAGGCCAGTATATCCTCCTTCCTTTCTAGAGAGCTTGCATTTTGTTTGGGTGTCTACCCTGGCCTCACATGACTCAGGATTAAACCCTGTTTCACCGGAGTCAGTCACTGAAATCCCAATGCTCTCACCAGTACTTAGTTTTAGAGAGAGATGAATGACTCAGTTCTTCAAGGGAACGAGAGAGGAATTCACCTGGGGTTTTCTAGGAAAAGCTTCTGCACTGATGAAACACAGACACCCCCTCATGGGCGTACGGGTCTGCACAGGACACCTGAAACTGTGACAGACTCCTGGGGACCTCGAGGGAAGCTTCCCGTAGGATGCAGAGCACAGAGATGGAAGAAAACTGTATTTCTGAAGACATCACTGACTTACTGAACTCAACAGCCCTGAATTCCTCCCACCTCAGAAGATCTTATTATATGACATAATAATTTTCCTTAGTATTTAATCCACTCTGCGACAGATGTCCTGTTACTTGTAGTACTCTGATGGGTTTTTATTAGTTCCATGTAGAACTAATAGGATATTAAAGGATATTAACATACATGGTTAATATCCTTTGTCATAGGAACATCTAGAGCCCATGTCCATGAATGATAAGAGTTTCTTATATGAAATTGACTACTTCACACACATTTATATTATCTAAAATCTAAGCCAAGAAACCCCCAAAATGCTGAAACCTACTTATTATTATGTACTTAGATTTCTCCTCCGGTGGGATGAACATATGGAGAATCACACAGATGCAAAGTTTTGTCAAGATGAGTGTGTCAGTGTTATTTTCCAAGTAAAAGTCTAGAGATGTTTTAAAAAAGTCTGATTCTGCCTTCTTTCTCCACACGCCAGGAAAAACACAGAATTTTATATTTTTGGATTATGTCAGCAACTTTAAATGACAAAGTAGTTGTTCTTTCAACAAATATTACCAGGCATTTGCTTGCAGTATTGCACTGCTCCAGAATGCTATGGAATTTACAAAGCAAATAGAGCAACAAGACACACTCTCATGAAACAGCTAGCAAACCTAAGCACGCATATGAAACATAGATCAAGTTGTACTTAAAAGTTTCAATGAATAACAATGTCTGCCTTGAGAGTGGACAACGTTTCCTCAAGGAGGTGAACGTGGTGTTGTTTAGATTGCATGGTGTGTTAGTCCACTCAGGGTTGCTGTAATAAAATACCATAGTCTGGGGACTTATAAAGAGAAATTTATTTCTCATAGTTCTGGAGACTGAGAAGTCCAAAATCAAGGTGTCTGGTGAGAGGCAGATTCTGTGTGTGGTGAAAGACAGCTTCCTGGTTCATAGATGACCATTTCCCCCTATAACGGCACATGGCGGAAGGGTCTCTTTTATAAGGGCACTAAACTTGTTCATGAGGTCTCCACCCTCACGACCTAATCATCTCCCAAAGGCTGTACCTCCAAATACCATCACATTGGGCCTGAGGAGTTAACATGTTGCATACGGATCACGAGAATCTTCACGAGGGATTTAAACCCCGCCGTACGCAACGTGTTAACATATGAACGTGGAGGGAACACAAACATTCAATCAATAGTATACAAGAAACCAGAAAACCAGAGGCCACCTCATATTAATTTTTGTTTGCACGGAGCCAGTGCTGGGTACAGAGTAGGGTGCCATCAGTATTAGTAGAACCATTGGCTGAACTATGCATAAGTATCAAGTGAATTCTCTAATTATTTGTAGCTCTGAGTTCCAGTTCATAATTATGCTATAAATTCCCCGACTGACACAATAATCCCATGAGTTTGTTGGAGACAGTTTGAGTTTATTGGAAGCTGCCCCTAATGTTTTCAGATTGTCTACAGGAGGTTTATTGCTTGAAAGAGGAACAGATGTATGCAGCAAGGATGTTTTTGCCTGATGTTCGTTTAACTCTTTAAGAAATTTGATAAACGGAATATCTCAGTTTCTTCAATGGTTAGACTCCTTGCATAATTGTACCAACTGGAGGGAAATGCAGTATTTAAAAACATTCCAGCCCATGAGTCCCTTTTGTGGTAACTGTCAGAATTGGGGAGTCCTATTCACTTTAGCAGTTTAATCGTTGCTCTCTGACATCATCTCCTCTCTTCTTGCCCCCACATGCATCTGTGACATGTGTCCATTCGAGCTCACTGCACAGCTTTACATCCCCGCCACCACCACCTTCTGACCTTGGCCATGTCTCGATCCTCCTGACAAGCCCAGCTGTTCTGCACAGCACCCCTGCAATGGCCAATTGATGCCCATAGTGTCAACAGATTTCCAAATATACTTAGTAAAACACTCCTTTCCGTGTTCCACTTGATTCCTTTTGATTTATTTCCTTGCGATGTTTTGTTTCGGTCACTGAGGTGGAGCATTGGCCTCATGAGGCAATATTATAGAATGAAGTAATATTACTATGCACTCTTACCCTTCTCAGCCTCTAGCTATTACGCATAAATGCTGTGAAAATGCAGGTGTCCCGCGGACCTCATTCTTAAGAGTTGTATCATAAAGTGCAGAACAGGAGAATTTAAGGCAGTTCTGTAAGTTAGATTGCTCTTTAGATATTTAAAGAAGTGCTTGTTTCTCATTCGGTATGACTTTATGTACTGCCAGTTTTACGATGGAATTCTTTATTTAATTCATTCATGCAACAAACAATTCACTTCAGCATTCAACACTTATTTCACAAGGACCTACTAAGTTTAAAGGACTCTGCTGGCAACTAAGAGTTTACAAAGATAATATATTATATATGTAATATATATATTATACATTTTATATATATATATATATATATATATACACAAATTGGAATATTATTCAGCCATGAGAAAGAAGGACATTCTGCCATTTGCGACAATATGGATGGATCTTGAGGATGGTATGCCAAGAGAGATAAGTCAGACAGAGAAAGACAAATACTGTGTGATATCACTTGCATACAGAACTTGAAAAAGCCATACTTGTAAAAACAGAGTAAAACGGCAGTAACTAGGGGCTGGAGAGTGGGAGCTAGGAGAGATGTTGTTGAAGGGTACAAGCTTGCAATGAGTAGTAAATAAGTCTTAAAGATCTAACGCACTGTATAGTGAACACAGACAAAACTACTGTGTTATAATCTTCAAACTTAAGAAACTAGATATGAATTATTCCGCTACTAAAAAGAAATGATAATTATGGGATAAACTAGAGGTTCTAATTTTCACAACAATGACAGTCAAATTACAATATATAAATGCATCAATTCAACGTGTACACCTTACATTTACACAATGTTCTATGTCCAACATTTTTCAATTAAAAAAAGTTGCTTTAAATTTACAGAGATAAATAAGATACAGCCTTTACCCTCTAGGGCCTTACAAATAGAAAATGTCCAATTAGTATAACACAAAAAAGAAACAGAAGTGAAAAGAAACCCCCGTGAAGGCCGCATACTGAATGTCTAGTTTCGAGTTGGGGGATTGAGGGACGTTTTCCAGAAAAGGCAGCACTCACAATAAGTCTTGACAGATGAGTTTTGATAACGAGAAAAGGTGATGGAAGCTAAGAATCAATAAGCAGGCTGGGGCAGAAGATGAAGACACAAGCCAGCAATCCTAAGAAATCTGGATGAAAAAAATATTTAGGCCCGAGAGGAAACGATTTCATGGTTTTTAGAAGAGGATATATTTTATCTGAGTTTTAGATCACTCTTGGAAGCTATGTGGAGGATGGATTGGAAAGAGGAAAACTAGAACCAAGGTTAATCAGGAGGTTAGGTGACAATCCAGGTGAAACATAAGGAAGGACTGTGTATTTTAATTGCCTGTCTCTTAATGAAAATATAAGTTCCATGAAGGCAAGGTCTTTGCTGTGTAGACTGCTGGATCCCCAGCACTCAGAACAGGGCCTGGCATATAGTTCATTAAGTATTAGTTGAATAAATGAATAAATAAACCAGCGAAAGAATAAATGAATGAATGAATGAAATGAAACAATGCAAGTGCAGAGAAGAGGTCAGAAAAGATGTTTGCCTCCGAGATGAATTCTCTTTTCCTATTGATGCATGCCATAACCAGGTCCTTTTCGAGTGTTGGCAA
This sequence comes from Rhinolophus sinicus, assembly GCF_036562045.2. Taxonomy (NCBI): domain Eukaryota; kingdom Metazoa; phylum Chordata; class Mammalia; order Chiroptera; family Rhinolophidae; genus Rhinolophus; species Rhinolophus sinicus. Next base: position 100,680,872 of record NC_133757.1, read on the forward strand.
CAGATGCAGTTTGTTGGAAAACCTCCCAGATTTGCCTGTCTGTGCTCTTTCCAGCGTCTGTGGCATCTGCTCCCTCAGCGCCCACCATCTTCCTATCATCTAGAGCAGAGGATGGCAAACTATGGCTCTGGATCAAATGGGTCCTGCCACCTGTTTTTGTGGGGGCTTGTGAACAAATAATGGTTTTTTCCATTTTCAAATGGTTGGGGGGAAAGCAAAAGAAGAAAAATGTTTTGTAAAATCCACGAAAATTACATGAAATTACAATTTCAGTGTCCATAAATAAAGTTTTATTGGAACACAGCCATGCTATGTTTATATATGGTCAGTGGCTGCTTTGGCCCTTACAAGGGCAGTTAAGTAGTTGAGACAGAGACTGTATGGGTTGCAAAGCCAAAAATATTTACTCTCTGGTCCTTTACAGGAAAAGTTTGCCAATTTCTGTTCTAGAAGAGCTCTAAGGAAAGGACTTGAAGTTTACTCACAATAAGGAATAAATTGTTCATCAGTGAAATCTCCTAAAATACATATTTTAAAATGTATTAAAGGTAAGACAAGGCATCAAATTAAAACAGAAAACCAACAAAAAAGGGGAAAAGATACAACTAATAGTATCGGCTGTGTATCATGTGCCGGGTTGTGAAAACAAACACTTCTTTACATAAAATTGAGTCTCTCCTTTCCTTCCAACAAAGCTGCAAGTCAGGCACCACTTTTCTCATTGTATAGATGAGGGAGCTAAAATTCAGAGGCTGGATCATTTTTCCTTGGGTCACAAAACAACACAAGACAAAGCCAGCATTAGAACCCACAATAATTTAGCTGCAAAACCACATCCCTAACTGTATGTAACTTTAGAATTTCAGATACAAATGAGCAACTAATGTTAGGCGCGCACACAGGGCAGAGGGGAAGTGGGATCTACCTTCTGTCCTTGAAATTGCAGTTCTGGGGCAGGAAGATGGAGAACTGTGGAACCATGAAGCTGGGTGGCTGTTTTAAGGGAAGAGCATCTCCTTTCCCAGCATAATGCAGCTATTGTGGCAGGAGAGGAGTTAGGACTGATTGAACAAGGCTGGGCTGCTCCATTTAAACATTACAGCTGCAAAGCATCCCACTAGATTTGGCCCTAGGACATGAATGAGAAGGCCAAAAAAGATGGGCAGGTGAGGCTTTTATGAATCCAGAAGGTACCAACTTCATTATTGGCAATGAGGGCTGGAGTTTTTGGGAAAAAGGTGAAAGGGCCAAGAAAAGATGCCATAGGATGAAAAACAAAAACCAAACAAAACTAGAAACACCCTAAGGGATGTAGCAACAATAGTTGAACAGAGATGATCATTAGTAAAGGAAATATAAAGAGACCACAGATTGGAAAGAAGTCGGAAGTTTTAACTGTTAAGCAGGGAATCAGATCCAGTATAGAGTTTGGGTCTCTGGAGGATGAGGTCTGGGAGAGGGAAAAATGGGTCATTTAAAGCCAAACACCTGTGACACATTTCTACGTGTTGCTGGTTGGGTAGTGATGTGTGAACCTTTTGGTCAGGTAACACTGGGCTGGCTACAGGAGGTCCGCCGTGAATGGGGCCCCCCCTCAGACGATGGCATCCAGTGGCCTCTGCTTCACAGGCAGGTGCCTGAGTCAGCTGTGTGGCCTGCACAGGATCTTCCCAGAAATCTCCTCTGCGATGTGAATTGCATCACTCTACTTCTAAAGCAAGATGAGGAAATGGGGGTTTAGAAAAGTCCAGAGATTTGACGAAACCACGGAGAACACTGATTGGAGCCCCCCCCCCCCCAACACACACACTTTTGTGTCCTTCCCACAACACTGTCTAAAACTCGGTGGTTTTTTTTTTTTTTTTTTTAATTGGGGAATACTGGAGAACAGTGTGTTTTTCCAGGGCCCATCAGCTCCAAGTCAAGTTGTTGTCCTTCAATCTAGTTGTGGAGGGCACAGCTCAGCTCCAAGTCCAGGCGCTGTTTTCAATCTTAGTTGCAGGGGACGCAGCCCACCATCCCATATGGGAATAGAACCGGCAACCTTGTTGTTAAGAGCTCACGCTCTAACCAACTGAGCCACCCGGCCGCCCCCTAAAACTAGATGCTTTTGATTCATCTGTCAAGTGATGGCTCTCTTTAAAAATGTATTGCACTGAACGGAGTGGAATTACTAAGGTGGTGATGGTAAAATTTTAACCATAATGGAAAACATGACACACAGGATCAATATTTCCCCAAATCTGTTGGTGAGTGCAGGATTCGTATACGTGACCCCGTGACCCAGTGGGGAAAAATGTTCCATGTTTGAATAAGTTTGCCAGATGCTGGGTTACATAATTGTAAACAGGTTTATTTACCATGAGACTTCTCAGAACTTTTAATATGCTTTCTTTCATGTGCTGTATCTTAGTGTAGCAAGCAGTGTTCCCAAATGTATTTGACTAGGGAGCACCCCCCGCCCCACCCCCACCCCCATGTCTTCGTGGTGCACTCATGGGAGCAGCATTTAATGAAACATTTGGAAAAATATTGGCCTAAACATACACTGAAATTCCAGCAAGACTAACACAGTTTTTCTATATTTCATCTTGTTTAGAAGAGGTTGCAAAAATGTCCTTATGACAGGAGTTTTGTAGGTGAGACCTCAATACCTGTCAACTTGGGAGAGAAAACAGATTTTCATGCTCTGGTCATTCTATCCTTTCCCCAAATAGTTAAATACCTAAGTGAAAACTGGAAGCGCATAAAACTGAGGCCATAATGTATTCATCATGGGAAATTAGCCACAGTGAACACTCAACGCATCATGGGCAGCCATGACGATTAGGAAGCTATGAAAACATCTGCCAAAATCACGTGTCTGAAGGGCGATTTCTCATGTTTTCCACTTCCCTGGGAAGCTTAGATTACTTTTCCGAGCACAGACTTGTCGCCACATTCACCATTCCCTCAGAGTAGCTGGTCAAAGCACTTGCCTATCTGTGCTCTCTGCAAATACTTAGCTCCCTGATCCAAGAGCAAAATGAAAGGAGCTACAGGACCCAGAAGGGCCCCAGGGGACGTCGTGACCACAGGTGGTTTCTGCCTCCAAGGTCTCTGGTCAACTTTTGGTAACAGGAATAAAGTTTCTTGTTTGAGTCCCAAATCTGTCCATACAATCCTGCACCCATTTTGATCCTGGGACTTCCGAATCTCTTCCTGGGCCAGCAGCTCATTGTCTATTTTCAGTAAGTGCCATTCTTCCCCAAAATCTTAGTGCCCCTTTATATTAGGTTGGTGCAAAAGTAATTGCGGTTTTTGCAATTATTTTTAACCTTTGAAACTGCAATTAGTTTTGCACCAACCTAAAACTGTTACACCATCAACTTTCAATACCAAGTTTACTTCAGTAATCTTTACCCAGACCTCCTCTCAATTTTGTGTGTTTCATCCACTTTCACAATCTATTGATTTCTTCTTGTTCATTGTCTTCCATTTAAAACACCAATATGTATTAACACGTTGCGTAGGGATCACGGGAATCTTCACGAGGGATTTAAACCCCACGTACGCAACGTGTTAAATACCCATGCTTTTGGCATGATCTCTTGTAAGCTGTCCTTCTTACCTGACAGTTTGCTCCATTTCCCAATTGCTTCTGATACATTTGGAGAATTTTCTAATTCTCATTTCAGATTTTATCTATCTAGATAAAACACCCCAACATCTGAAGGCCCACATTCTGCAAATGTGGCATAAGTGAGGATTTTGAATGTATAAAACATGTCTGTATTAAGCTGATTATCAACAAAGCAGTTTAGTGGGGGAAATTAAAGGCCCAACCTGTGAGACAGGCTGTTGGGGGAATAAACAGCTTGCCAGCTGTGACCCTGGACAAGTAACCGATCTTTCTGTGCCTCATTTTTCCCCACCTGCAAACTGGGGAAGATACACTACCTTTCTCATTTGGTTATTATAAGGATTAATTGAATTAGCATATATAAATGGGTTATAACAGCAACCAGAACATAGTAAATGCCACATAATTATTAGCTATTATTATTTCTACCACTAAAAATAACAAAAGCATCTCAGAATAAAGTGTGGAGATTTTTAAAGTGTTTTTTAAATTTCTTTTTAAGGCCCAGATTATAAGAAGGACCACCTACCTAAACTTCACCAGCACACTTACTATATTGGAGAAAAGCGTCCGGCATTAGAAAAAACTGGAGATCTTAGATACTTATGGCGGCCTGCCTCAAACAGAAGCTTACCAGCAAAATACAAACACGAGTATGTGGGTGAAATTGGCTGGGGAATACCAGAGTATGATTTTATGAACAAAACAAGGCTGGAGAGCGGCCTCCACATTAAGGTATTGCTCTTAAATTTATGTTCTTCATAGCATACTGTTTTCTGATTTGAATTCTTTCCGAGGTTGCTTCCGTAGGAAACACCACGCTCTTAGTCTGTCATAGAGAAATAACATTGTGGGGATTTGAGTTTTGCAGAAAAGCAAATGTGTGAATAAATGTACTTGCTACCATCCTTCCTGTGTAGTCCCCTTAATACATGCGAGGAGAGGTGTGAAAAAAATGAAGCCGTCGGTAATCCGAAAGCATTGGTGTTTGGCTTGCGGCGGAATTCGAACTCACATTTATGCTGCGCCATTCCCACACGTCCCCCTGCCAGCCCGGCCTTATGAGTGGGTGGTGTGATGGGAGAAGGCTGTGCTGGACGCATCCGCAAGCAAACACATGACTCCCGGATCTCTCAGGCCCTCTGTGTTGATGATGCCTTTGAATCAGGTAACCCAGAGGAGGTGTAGGGACCTGGTCTTCTTTCCACTTGGTATGTGGGTGCCAGCAGGAGCCCAGACAATCTCTACTGAAACAGGAGATGGCACAGAGGATTTTAGAAGTAATATCTGAGAATCCAGACTTTTTCCCAGGCAGGCCTTTGCATTATCTGAAAATGGAACATGTACCAATTATGCCATAACTGGATTTCCTCAAATGCTCAAGGCAGTCTAGTAGTACAGCCTCATAAGGTAAAGATGAAAAAAGAAAGAGCCTTTTTCTGGCCCAACCTGCACAGTAGAACTGGAAAGTGGTTGGGGGCTCAGTCTTTGACCTCAGACAGACCTGGGTTCAAATCCTCACTCTGAGGTTGGTCTGGCTCTGTGACCTTGAGCTGGTGAGTTCACCATCACCGCTCTCCTTGTCTTCCCCATGAGTGTGTAGAGTGCCCATTTCATAGAACCGCTGGATTCCTATCTTCTTCTGCCACCTACTACCTGTGAGTCGCCTTAGGCAAGGACCTTCACCTCTGTGCGTCAGTTTCTTCATTATGAATCTTAGTGTTTACTTTACCCGACTGTTGTAAACATTTAAACAAGTTCATATTTGCAAAGTGCTGGGAACAGTGCCTGGCACATATCAAGCACTCATGCGTTTAATATGATTGTTGTTATGTTGTGAGGAGTAAGTGTGAGAATACGAGGCAGGCACCAAGCTGGATGTGTCGCATGTGGGCTGACATCCCAACTTCAGCTCTTAGCACCGTGGTGGTTGCTGTGCATGTTCTCCGTGCCCGTGAAACCAAGTGAATGCTCAGATTCTTAAACTGAGTCCTGTTCCACTTAGGCAATAAAGATGAAGATCTGAAATTTGGTTAACTATCAAAACTGGCTACCAGCAAAGAGTACAGACCCAGAACAAGGCAGCTGGTTGGAGAGCGTCCAGAGCTTTCCTTGCCTTGTTGCTTGTCTTTGGGCGATGTCCTGCTTTGGTACACAGCCCTCAATCTGTGTGCCCATCTTGAGTGTGTATAGCTTGTCTTCCTTCTTCGTCTTTAACTTCAGAACACATTTGTCTGCTCGAATGAAGCGCATTCAAGCATTCCTTGAGCTTTGAAGCAAGCTGGAAATCCAAAAGAGACGTCAGCCACGACTTAGCATTCCGGGAAGGTATTTATTCCATTTCCTTCGTTCGTATTTCACCAGTGGTTTTAAGTCACCGCTCTCCTTGGCAGCGCTGTCTTAACCCCTGTGGGATCGAGTGTCAGCCATACAATGATTCTTTCCCCCAACGCGTGGCACACTCAGGAGTTGGGCTGGTTTGACACAAGCTGTACGGGCCATTGATTCTCATGTGTGCAGTTGCTCGGCCCTGGCATTTTGACAGTAATTGTTTTCAAGGATTTGCCTATCTCAGGTAACAATCTTGAACAATATCTGAAAGGATTCCTTGGACTTAGAACTTCATAATGAGAGCAGAAAGAGTCTCTGAGCGTGACTATACATATGAGCAAAGAATCAAATATGATTTTCCCATCAGTTAAGGCCGAGGCTTGGTCATCAAGGCTGCCAATCTTCCCCTCAGCACCCAAGGCAGATGGCAATGTTCGTTTCTGAGTTTCGCCTCAGACTTGGATTCCTTATCAACCCAGTGACTTCCGGTCAATAAGACTTGGTATGAATTGATGTTTGAGCTGACACATACACACACACTCTATGCATTAAAACAAGCCCCTAGGTACAAATAATACGTGAGAGTCTGTGGCATTAACTCACACCCCTCCTCACTAGAGAGCTGGTAGACTCCCTAGCGTGAGGTAACGTAGGGAAACGTCTAAATCCGCGTCCTGTTCTTTCTCTGGATCCCTGTCATTAGTGGACCTCTATCATATCCCTCTGCCATCCTTGTCCAGAATAGTTCCAGCCAAGATGGCACGTTGTTTCAGTCTAACTTCAGAGGCTCCTCAGTGTCTCTGTCATTCCTCAGAACTTTCACTTTAAACACAAACCTTCATCTAGTGGATTTTTATAGCCTGAACAGCTGCTTTTCCTAATGTATTGCTCCCGGGTTCTATAGGCTGGCAGCTAAGGAAGCTCAGGCACCTCCAGGAGACTTGGGAAAATGCCTGAGCTAGCTGCTTCCTACCTGGGAATGGTCTCTCCTGTTTGTGGGCAATGGGAAGGGTTCTGCAGATCATCTGGATTTTGGTAGAAAGATAATAACTTCCAGGCTGAGTGACATGTGAAAAACTTTCTCACATTGCAGAGGTCAATAAAAATCACAATATCGAGTTTCTCTTCTGGATCTTTTTTTGTGTTTAGCTATTTCCTACTCACTCGTATGTGGGTTACAATGCCATAATAATACATGTGGATATAAGCCAGTAAAGATCACTGCTTTTGTTATTATCTCAGATTTAAGAGCAGTACATTCCTTTTTTTTTTTTTTAATGGATTTGGTCTCTGCCAAACTATATGTGTTGTTTCTGGAAGAATATGTGGAGACCATTGAAAGAATTCCTTTGGTTTCAACGTCATGCTAACCTGAGGACAATTTTGACTGCTTCTTAGCTCAGCATGTCTCCTCTCCCCTGGCTTTTCTTTCATCCAAACCTCAACAGTATCTGCTGGCTTCCTGAGGTCCATTTTCTGCTCCTCCACTCTGACCTCATGACCAAATTATTTAAGTCATTTGATTTCCCCCCAGAAACAATGTTATACTGGAATTGATGACTAACTTCATAGGTGTGGACCCAAAGACAATATTGCATCAATTAATCAGAAGATATATTACAACCAATATTCCATACAGTATAACAACTTGTAAAATCTATAGAAGGTAATAAAGAGAACTGTGGGAACCCATTAATATATTTATATGTGATATAGTGTAAGATATAGTATAAGATAATAAAAAGTAAACTCTCCAGGGCTTTAAAACTTCTGCCCCATTTTTAACTGCCGCAAATTCCAGCGTTATGAAATACAGAGGGCTTCTTTGTGACAGTTTTATGGACATTTGAACAGATTTCTGATGAGATGTTGAGTTTCTTGATGGTTGTTGAATAAACCAACCCCAAGTTGGTTGTTTTGTTAGACATTTTTCTCATCGTGATTTATTCAGAGAAAAATAAACATAAAAAGAGCTACACTTGACTTAGTATTTACTATGTGAGGAAGGTGCTGCAATCATTTCCATTTTACAAACAAGCAAATGGTGGTATTGACAGGAGAGGTTACTTGTCTGAGGCCCACAGCTAGTAAATGGTGGAGCTGGGATTTCAACCCAGGCCATGAATTTAAGGACTTAGTGGGGAATAGAGTGTATATGAGACGAAGTGACAGAAAAGGAAGTCAGAACATTGGACTGAAGCCACTGTGCAAAGGGTGTGTTTTTGTTATCATTTTTCTTGAATGCAAGGTCTGGCTGGGGTCAATTCCAATTCCCTTCTCTTATAAAGTAGGGACCCTTTCTTCGTGGCTCTCTCAATTTTCTCCCAGCGTCCCACTCTGTGTTATTTGCAGCGCAGCATACTTTATTTATACAATTAAAATGAATTACTAGTAGATATTGCCCACTTATTTGATATAATATGATGTAGCTTAGTAATAGTTATTTTTGAATTTTTATTTAATAAGCACTGTGTAGTGTTTCAAAACATAGCAGCAAATAAGAAAAGATAGATAAGACAGGCAGGTCCTACTAAACCACACCGTTTCGTGTTCCCAGTGTGACCCCATGCATTCTTCCAAATTGTCCATCTTCACACAACAGTGCCCAGGAAAAATTTCAACTTCACTTGGAAAAAAGCATTGTCAGTGCGGAGCTGATCAGTATGTAGACCACCAATCACATATTTCAGAATTTCTGGGTGTCTTTCACCCAAATTTCTCATTTACTTTTGGGTTCCTTTGGGCGAGTCACAGTCACCAATGTTGGGTCTCACACTCTTAATTTCCAGATGTTGTAATCAGTATAGAAGATTTTTAAAAAGACAATAAAGCTTCCTTTTTCAACCACATTATAGAAGCAAAATAGAAAATAGCTTTTCTAAAATTAGGCACGTCTGTGGATTGCTGCTGTTCCTCCCCAGATGGGAAGTTCTCACTTTATACTTCTTACAGTTATTTGCATCCTAATTGTTTGTGGTTTAATATAAAAATAATGTCATTAGCACCTTTTATCCTGAAGTGTTATATAAGTGATGCATTTTCTGATACCACAGGAAGCTTTCAGTGAGGGAGTGCCACATGCTGACCATCTGTGAGGGAGGAGAAATATCGGCTAAAGAGGCCCTCCTTTTTCTTGAAAAAAATATATTAACTCCATTAACCTCCTTGTACACAGATGTTATATTTTCCCCATTTTACAAAACTTGGCTTCATAAGATTCCTCAGATAAATGGAAGGAAGTAATGTCCTTTAAAATTTTTACTTGTTTCTGAACTTATGGAAATACATTTTATGTTTGATGCATCCTTTTTCTAATAGACCATGAAAACAACAGGGAGGCATGTATCGCTCCCTGTACTGTGTCCACAGCAGCTGCGTGAAAAATAATGTGTTTGAAATGGAAGCACCTCAGTCGCCAGGGACACGCCACCTCCACATTCTCCTGGGCACCCCAGCCCCAGTGGCCTTGCTCCTCAGCAAAACACAGGGCTTTCTCTCTCTTGTGGAGATGACTTTAAAGATAATTATTGGAGAACTGGAAAAAAATACATACTGTGTTTCCCCCAAAATAAGATCTACCCCAAAAATAAGCCCCAGTTAAGATCTCAGCCAGACGGATGCATTTAATACATTATGACGATGTTCCAGAAGAAGACGACATGACTGTAATTGAATAAATGTAGATTGTTGTACATGAAAAAAATAAGACATCCCCTGAAAATAAGCCCTAATGGAGCAAAAATGAATATAAGACCCGGTCTTATTTTCTGGGAAACACGGTACTAATTTTCACACCTTTTGTTAGGATGTGTAAAAGGAAAGAGAAGGAACTCAGTGTAATTTAGAGCCTAGTGGGTGATCTTATTCCTTAGTTAAGGAGCATTAAAAATATGCCATGGTGGTTAAAAACTTTTGAAGGGCTTGACATAACAAAATCCCTTTACAGCAGTGCCTTGATCAGTATTTGGTTGAATATCTGGGAGAAGGTGTGTAGACTAAGGGATGAGAATCTTGGGAGTCATCTCAAAATTCTGCTTACCACCAGGACCATAATAATACTTTGGAAGATTGTTAAATGGATTAAGTGAGATGTGTGTGCAAAGCACTTAGTATAGTCTCTAGTGTAATAAGTCAATGGGATCTAGTATTATTAATGTCTATATACACTGTATTTTCTTGCCTACATAGATTCTTGAATTGCATTTTTATAAGTACATTAGAAACATGATGGCATATGTTGTTCATTATTTGGATACTCCACAGAAAACAGAGATACTGGGGCATTAACTGGCAACAAACTCATAAAACCCAATGTTTAGTCTACTTGCTGAAAGTAGATGTACATTTTCAAATTATTTAAAACCACTGCAGTTAAAAACAACAACAACAAAAGGACCAGGACATAATTCATACTGGTACTCCAGCCCATATACAATGTGGCATGAGAAGTATGGGTCTCTGCATTGTTCTTTTTTTTTTTTTTTTTTGGCTTTTTAATAAGAAAATTGCATCACAGGACCCATGCCTTAAACACTGACATTTTTCAGAAAGAATTGTTTTGTTTCTACTCATGCTGTGAATATAAAATGAATACTTCAAATGCCTGAGTCACACAAAGCCCTTTATGCCCCTTGCTCCCTTCAATAGTTCCAGACTAGAATAGGCAACACTATGCAATTTGGTGATCCAGCTACAACAATGAGAACACTTCTCACTGGCTGTGGGAAGAAAGACACCCGAAGGGGTTAACAGTAATATTTTGCAAATTGAGGCAAGTAAAGAAGAAAATCCATTAGCATAAGAAAAGGCAGCCTTAGGGGATTTTCCACTCAAATGTGTGGTACTGAGGGCTCTGTGTTACCAAGGAGAGGATGGAGAAGAGAAACCCTAGTGTCTGTGCATTCTTAACGCACATCTCATTGTATTCATTCTACTGGAGAGAAAGACCTCATGGTTATAGGGGTGGAAAGGGGTTCTATCTAGTAAGGAAAGTCAAAATTGGATATGTTAAGAAAAGCATCTGGAGTCACGTACAGCAACAAAGCAAAAGGATTCCTTAGTAATCAATCCCCAGAAGATTTCCTAAGTGTGTCAGGACGAGACCAGAGGGGTTTTGAGATTTCAAGTGAAAGTATTAAGCAATGATTGTATTTGTTAAGTAGAATGGGCGCCAAAGGTCTGCAGCTGATTTCAGTCAAATTGAACAGTTTTTCAACTCATTGAGAAATTGTGTCTAATTCACAGTATTTGAATGTAGTTAGCAGATATTTCCCTTTTATTAATACCTACATTTTTTGAAAGTTTGCTTAATAGGAAATATCCAATTTTGAATTATGATTATTTTTGATAGATGAAAAAATTCAAAATAATTTTAAGAGATTTTCACTGATTTCCTTCATATAAAGAATATACTAATTAGTTGTTATCTGTTTCTACGAATAAGTTTATGAATCAGTTTTTTTCTTTATTCGTATGAACAACTACCAGTGAAAAATGGTATTTTTGATTCTGAATTTCACTAAATTTAACACGGCAGTGAGCATGACTGTCCAAATAAATCATGATGGATTTCATTAATGAATTATAATAGAGAAGGGCCAACTTATTTTAAATAACAAAATTTTTATGATTTTATACACAGATATCTATAGAAGCAATAGTGGGGAGGGAAGAATCTGTCATTTTGTTTCTAAGTCTTTCCAGAGTAAGAAAATGCAATTTTTGGTTATAGAAAATGGGAATGAATATAAAAGAAGATTGCCCATGTCCTGGAAAATGTGTCCAGAAGCTGATAATAAAATTATTTATAGGTCAATCGATAAGGTAAATTTTCAGTGAATCAAGGTGTCAGAAATCAACTGAAGACACAAAGCTACACTGTGATGTTTCCATTATATACAGTTGACTATTTTTCAGATTATCTGTGGAATAATGGGGCAACCTTCCATTAGCATCTTGTTTATCTTGTCACTTTCTTTGTTTATTGGTCTGAAGCACTTGGTCAGGAAAGTCATTCTAAACTAAAACTGGTGGGAAAAGAAAGAAAAAAGAGAAGTTTTTTTCTTTTTAAAGTAGTAGGTAATTCCTCTAATGTTGAAATTAGCATAATATGATTTTGCTATTTTTTATGACCATAGTAGCATCACATATCAATGTAAGCAAAAATGCATTTCAAAACGGAAGGGACATTCTTTTAGTAATCCACATCATTGTTTCCCAACCCTTGTATGGAAAACTGAGAAATGATCATAGACTGAAACCCTTGTCAGTATGAATCTGACAACCCTATCCTCCATACTTATTCACAAGATGTGGCATCCATTTACTATTTTCGGAAAAGGAGCCAGTATTTATATAGAGGTCACTTACCGAGTGATAACAGATCATTTCAGTGTACATGAGAGGATGTGGGGATGTTCCTTTTCTCAATGTGGGAACTGGTTCTGAGCTGCTAAATATTTTATCAATATTCTAAATTATACTTTCCGAAAGGAGTTATCAGATCTGCACTTTACCGCAGCTATCTATAACCCAGCTCTTTCCTACGTTATCACCACCACATTTTCTAATTCTGCGAAGCTAAGGTGAAAAGATCTAAACTGTTTGAGTCTAAATGGTAAGACATAGTCTAAATGCCTCTTTATTTAGACATGGAATCATAAAGCCAGAAAGGAGCTCAGAGATTACAGACTACACTCTTCTTGCTACCCAACACCTGTCCTTTCACAGAAAAAGGAAAGGACATAGGGTCCTATTTATTGCACTTCTTGTACTTTTTTTCCTCTCAGTTCGAGAATCAAAAGACCATCTTCTTTTGATTGAAGGTAATATTTCCTGTTTGATTTCCCACCCTGACTTCATTTTGTCTAGAAACATAGACCCTTAGACAGGTTGGTGCCTATTTACCTTGGAAGGAGGGTACATTAATTTTCTTCCCTTTACAGTGTAAAGAAATAAATCAAGCTGCTATTGATGAATTAAGCCACAGATACCAAAACCCATGGTAAGCACATATGTATACATTTTTAATTAACTAATTAGTTTTCTTACTAAATTAGTAAAAGGATTAAGTAAAAAAACTTTTAAGTAAATTAGCACCTTATTTCCTTTTATTTCAGGTAGGTTTCTTTGTAAAATTATGAATTTTTATTCCTAATAAACACACAGCATTTTCACTATCTGTAAGAGGAAGAAAGCAAGCATAGAGTAAGCAACTGTTAGAACATAGTGGAGAAAAAGAGAACCAGCCTCTGGCAATTAAGAATAGCAACTGGATGAATAGGATAACTTTATATAAATAATTCTTTATGTGGAAAAACAACAATCTGATTGTTTTTGGTTTAAAAAAAAAGAAAGCTCATTTCATGCTGTTGGCCTTGAAACCATCATAATGGGTAATCTTGGTTAATAAATGTAATCCTGCTGAAGTCACTCACACAATAGCTTGAATTCATGAACTCATGCTATTTTAAGGCAGCCTTTAACTTAAATTAAACATGTCTAGCTCAAGGTATGTTAAATTACAGGAAAAGAACATATCTAGGCTTGTCATCTAGATGTAACATATAATTCAGATTCCTAAGAGGGGAAGGATCAATCAGCATTGCTCTTATAAGACTGCAGATTCAATAATGCCTTTGTTATCCTTAGACGTTTGGAGGTGAGGGTTTCTGGAGCCTATTTCACATCATTTTTCATTGTTGAAGGATACAGCATTTGCATATGCAAAATCAATGGATTTTAGCCTCTTTCTGCTAGTGCACAACTATATAAACTGCACCCAAAAGAGACGAACCCTCAATCCCTATGTCAAAAGTCTATTAGTTACTACAACACAATCCCAGGAGGAAAAAAGATCACACTGGGCAATTCCTATAACTTATATATAAAGCATACCTTATGCTTATAGCCATAGAAAAATAGTTATAATTTATTGCATGCAAAGCACACGTTTTCATTAAAATATACCACTTCATTTGTTCAGATAACATTGCAGACATCTATCTACAAACATCCTATCAAATATTTCCAAGCAAAAAATGAGACAAAAAACATTAAAGGCCATTGAAAATCAAAGAAACTTCAACAAGCATTGGTGACGTAATTGTGAGAATTTGCTGCCTTTATTTAAATGTAAAAAACTTATTAGAAAGTATCTGAGAAATACTGAAGCTTGGAACATTTCCCTTGGATGAGAGAATGTTGGCTACATTCATTTCTAGGGAATATGTTATGGATTGTACCAGGTCATGAAGATGCAGGAAAAAAGACCTTGCACTTAGGGGGCTGTGGATTTAATTGGAAGATTGGATATATATGAGAAGAAAAATAAACCCAATTTGCATAGGTTGAGTGACAAGTTAATAATGAAGACAACTATAAATAGAAAAGTTAATTTTTTTTTAGTATATTGGTGAGCCCCTGGCCTCATCTGTAGCTTCGCTAGTCAGAAGTCAATAACCTAAATGCAGCCTGCCTCTAGAGCAGGAGTGTCCAAACTGTGGCCCGCAATCCATTGTTAATTGGCCCGCAGCAAATTCCAAAAATATATTTAGTTTACTTAAATAAACCAGGTGAGGCAATACGTACTTCACCTCTAGTGAGTGGCCCGGCTGTTTGTGTATTGTACCGCATATGGCCCTTGGTGAAAAACATTGTAAAAAGTTTGGACACCCTGCTCTAGAGGCTTGAAGCACATCCAACTGCCCAGAAGGCTTCCTGCCCATTCTTAGGCTGGGAAGATGCCCTTGAATAGGATGAAGACTAGTTCAGGCCCAGGTGTGCTCACTCCCTTGCATTTTCTATGAGTAAGTGCGACTGAGGGCCCGCTCTTGCCTGGGCAAGGTTAGTGCTTAGCCTCCCAATTAATTTCATGTTCTGTCCTTCTCGGTCAATAGCATTTACTCAATAAATGCAGCACTTCCTGAGGTGGGAAACAGTCTATCATATTAGGTACAGTGCAGCTGGACTACAGAAAGCAACGGGAGGAGAGCAAGATGAGGGTTAGATTTTTGTAGAACCTGGTGGCTAGGTTAGAGCATTTGGAATTTAATCCAGGAACAAAGAGAATTCATTCAAAGATTTAAAATAGGATGCAACGTGATCCACATTTTTTTGTAAGCTCAGTCTGGAATGTTGGAGTGGTGTGTGGAGAATGGATTGAAAGGTGACAAGAATAGTGGTAGGGAGATCAGCTGGGAGACTATTTCATTTTTAACAGTCCCATCTTGAGTTTTCAGTGCGCTTTGCAAATGAGCCAAAATAAATTGTGATTCTGGAGGGCTGTGGGAAGGAGGAAGGATTTGACTTAAACTTTCAAAGGAACGTAGGCTTTAAATAAATGGAAAAAAAGAGGAGACGATATTTGCTGTAATGATGGGAAGTAAGCATGTATTCAGTGATGCAGTGAAGCAGATTTTAACATTATCTAAATTTTACAGGTGAAGAAATTGAATTTCAGAGGCCAAGTTACATGACCAAGGGCACAGAGCTAACTTTTCCGTCCGAGTTGACTGATTCCATTGACCTGGGTTGGGAGCTGGGCTTGGACATTTTTAAGGGGATCACTTTCCAAGTGATTCTGCTGTGCAGGCAGGGATGAGTACCACCAGTGAGGACTGGGAAAAGATGGGGGGCTTGTGCCCACATTAAGGACAAAAAGAATGAGAGCTTCTATAGGGGAAAAGGAGCCGGAAGTTAGGGCCCTTAAGACAACAGAAAGCTATTAAAAGTCATTGGCAACTTTCAAACAGGAGGGTGTAATACGAGGAAATGGAAATCCAAGAAAACAATAACAGACACATCTTGGAAGTTATGAGTGGCCTTAGAAAAAGCATTCTAGGAAGAGTAGGGCGATTTGAGTCAATACAACCAATGCTAAAGAACTTTTGTCTGTTGACATAGTGGAGGCAGGAGTCCGCTGTGTTTTTGAGATTAGAAATCCAGTAAAGAACAATGACAGGATTTCCTCCATTCTGAGGAATACCTTTTAAAATTTAACTCTCTTGAAATCAGGATATGTTTTATAATAGTTGTTTACAAATGTTGTGTACAAATGTGGTACCTCATTTTTTTTCTCCCATGTAAAGCTGTTATTAAGTCAGTGGTGTGTTATACAATTTATTGAATCGTAAAGACCAATCAAGATATACTTCAACAAACATTAAATGCAGACCCGCTGTATGCCAAGTGCTCAGAATCTTAAAAATTAATAAGCAGAGTCCTTATTGTCAACTAGCTCACAGATTTCCAGGACAGATAGGTATAACTAGAAGATTTCAATACAACGTCCATTGATAAAGAATGATTGCAGTAACCGGGTGTGGGTTAACTTTTTTTTCTTCTGAATTGAAACGTTCTCTTGTTTTAAATATCTTAAGTTTCTCTAGATATGTGTCCTGCTGATTAACTCCTTTTCATATAGTCTCCTCTGTTTGCAATTGTTTTCCAATATACACATACAGTATGTCTAATTTCAACAAGAAGAATAAAGAACACAAATAGGAAATGGAAGAACAGTTTATGGTCAAATTAAACAGTCATAGCAGAACACACTGCGAACAGTGAATCGACAAGCCTTTTTGTTTCGTTTTAAGGAGTGAATTCTCTAGAAGCTACACACCATTACTGAAAATGGTGGGGGGGGGAGGGCATGGAAGTATCTTGTTTTGTTTTTCTTTTCCTTACATTTAACACAGTGCTTGGCATATATGGGGCATTCAATACACATTAGCACTCAACACATATTTGCAACTCCTATTTCGTGTGGTCGTAACAACACAAACTGTTATCGTTCAGGCTGGAGAAGCTGGAGGAATTCAAGTCATGAGGACTTGCTGAGGAAGATGAAATTTCAGCTGGTATTAGAAAGAACATTTTAGGAAAATCTCTGGCTGACTACTTGAATGAATGTTTTATCCATGCAAGTGAAAGGGTTGTTGAGATTATAAAATCAACAGAATTATTCACAGGCGAACATCATTATGTAAAGGAGCTCCTGACACACTTCTGACCTGATGTCACGACAAAGCTGCCTCTTTGCCAACTGGGGGCTTGAGATATTTCCCAATGTATAGATTTGTCTTAAGAATAATACCCGATGGAACACTTCACGTTTCTGTCGTCTGTCGTTGTCAGTAGATGGGGGGAGGGGTTGTCCAGAAAGCTGTAAACTACGGGGCAAGGACAATCACACTGGTTGTCAACCATGGAAAAGAAGAGCAATGTGAGTTTCAAAGGATCAGAATTCATACAAACTCCCCTGACTTTTCATTTACTCGAGAGTCACAGAAACACAGCTCTTTTCAGAGCATCGGGCTCTCCCAGTCTGCTCTCTGGTCTGCCTTTTCATAATCACAGGACTTGTTAGTCAGCACCCACCCTCAAGACGTGCACGGCCTGGCAAAGATGCAAGAGTGCTGAATCAGGAAAGCTGGTTTCCCTGGGAATTTCTCTTTCCCAAGGAAATAATACACGAGATGCACAAAGGTTTAGCTAAAAGGAAGCCCAACAGTGTTCACAGTAATACAAAGTCAGAGATAACCGAAGAGTCCCCCAAATAGGGGATAGTAAGCAGTTATAAAGCAGTATGAGTACAGTGATTAAGAGCAGGGCTCTGAGGACAGACTTCCTGAGTTCAAGTCCCAGCTTCTCTACCTATTAACTGTCATACCTTGGGCAAGTTATTTATGCCTCAGTTTTCCAATCTATAACATGATCTACTCCACTAGGTTGTTGTATAGATGTGCTGTTACATATATAGCACTTAGAACAGCACGTGGTACATACTAAGTACTCAGTTGTAAATTGTATTACCATATAATATATGATGCAACACAGGGCACTTTTGAGAATGAAACAGGAAGATGATTGAAACGGTCACAAGGACAACAGACTAAACTTAAACTATCCTGAACAAATCAGGGCATCCTACTAATAAATGTTATCTATTAGTTAAATAAATGAGGTATATTGAAATAATATAGCAAAATGCATCTATTAAAAGTCATATCATTAGCTAAAAACAATCAGTATGGAGAGTCAATACAGGTTAGAAATTTCATACTATATAGCTGAATTAATCTCCCAAAAGTAGAACAAAAAGTTCAAGAGATAGAAAAGAATAATGAGAAAAAAAAAATGAAAATGATATCTAACTAGTAGGAGATCAGAGAAAACAGAAGAAAATCAGTAATACAAGAACGTTTTTCAGAAGGGAATAATATGAATTTCCATATTGAAAGTCTCCATCAAATTAAATTGGAAAAAAAAAAAAAAAAAAAAAAACACATCAAGGCATGTCACTGTGAAACTTCATTTTACCGGCATAAAGAGACAATGCTAAAGCCTTCTAGAGAAAAACTGGGATATTTTAAAGGATCAGGAATCAGTGAAGTACCATACTTCTTGACAACAATACTAGACTCTAAAAGACAATGGGGCAAGGAGTTCCATGTCCGACAGAAAGAGACTTTCAACCTAGAATTCTATACCCACACAAACAAACAAGTGGGACAGTAGAAATTTTCCAGACATGTATGTGTTCAAAAACATGCACCTCAAAGCATCATTTCCTGGGAAGCAATTGGAGAATATTATCTAGCAAGACAAGGGGGATAAACCAAAGAAAGAGAAAGGAATACGATCTAAGAAACAAGTGACCCAACAAAGGTGACAGGCACAGGGAATTCCCAAGATGGCATTACAGAGAATGCCATGTGGCCATGCAGGGGCTTAGAGAACTATCGATTCAGACAGGAGCAGGACAAATGGGGGATCCAGAGGGAGCGTTTACTATATACCAATTTTGGTTAAGTTCCAGAAGAACCAAATAAGCTAAAAAGTGGCTGCATTTGGAAAAAAGAAAGTCGAGGCAGGGAACAGGGAGAGGAGGAGCGTTCTTTTTTTTTTTTTTCTTAAGTGCTTTAGCACTATTTACATGTATTATACACATGGACCTAAATTATTTCATTAAAATTGAAAAAATTAGTACATTATGTACTATGTACAAGGTTTTTTGTTTTGATAAACCTAATAAGTACATTATGTACTATGTACAAGCTTTCTTGTTTTGATAAACCTAATAAGTAATTATAAAACGGGACAAATAACAGTCAACTATAATTTTAGTAGTTAAGGGCTCTGAAGTTGAAAAACTTTCTGTTTAAAACCAAGACTCTTAGTACTAAAGAAATATTCATTGACCTGAATAAACAGGGTTTTCTGTTGATGCAGAAAGGGATAAGGTGTGCCTGTATTTGGCATTGGGTAGGTGGTGTGTAGAAAACTGCCTGTTTCATCTCATAATGAAATACTACTGCCAAAACCAGTTGTCACACTCTCATGGACTTAATGACAGCCACTATTTAAAATATATTGGTATACAAATGCATGCTTTTTACTTGGAGTTGTTTTCCTCAAAACATCCACAAACCTTGACAGCTTTCTGTTTTTAAGGTTGTAGTTCCTGGCACATTAGAGTGATTTCCGCAAACATTAAGCAGCAACGTTCTGCAATGTTCGAGATCATCAGACCTATTCCCACTTTGGGCCTTCAGGACTGTTACTTAAAAACTCACTTCACATTTGCTTTCCCCCAGGGCAGGAGGGGTCTCAGGAAGCTGCAGGTGTAGTCAGGTCAGCACAGGGCCCCCACGTCACTGCTGCAGCGCCACATGGAGACCTGGTGCCCATTTATCGATTCAATAAATACCCAGCTGCCACCTATGTGCCAAGCACCATGCTAGGCCTGCGGTTTCAGGAGTGAACAAGACAGATACAAAGCCTGCTTCTTATATCCTGTCAGGGGAGGCACGGCAGAAACGGCCTGATGCAGGATGGATAATTTCGTGGCAGGAGGTACCATAAGGGAGAAACGCAGGGTGTGCGTAAATGTTTGTTGTTGAATGAATATTGCTCATCTCAGGATGGAACACTCACAGTGAAAGGGTAAGATGCAATTATTTTAGAAAAGCTATTGTTTTTGAGAGAAACACTAGCTAAGGAACAGACAGTGCTGGTACTAGGAAGAAGAAAACTTACTGGGTAGGCTATCACTTGTTGCCCAGGTTGGGGAAAGTTCAGTTCATTTCAGAATGTGGCCCTTCACTGCAAATTACTCTCCGTGCGATTTATTAAATGAACGGATGTCTAAAGTATGTTAGAAACAGGCACTGTCGATCCATTGGCCTATCACCTCTATAATTTCTCAGCATTTCAGACACCAGGACTGTAGCTATTGCAGCCTGTTTCAGGAGACTAGGGTTACGGACAGAGCAGCTGCTGGACCCAACAAAATGGTTTACGGCAGTGAAATTCAAGCGTGGACTGCACACTGAAAATAAACAGATGAGCTAAAACTTGAGGCTCAGGCAAATAAGTAGAGTTCATGTACTGAAAAGAATACCAAAAACATAAAAGTATTTGGATTATTTTTATTTCACTATTGTCTATTCAATTTTATAAAGCCACAAACAGGTAATCATGGTAATTTCAAACATTATATTACCAACATTTATGTAAGTGGCTCACAAAAGATCAATAATATCAGTTAGCTTAGATCTGGATTACCAGATGAAACAACAAAATAATAATCATCCATTCCATTTAATGTGTGTTACTTACTATCATTTCTGCTTTTCCTCACTTCTTTTTCTTTTTAAGACTGCTGGTAATTTCAGGTTTCCATAACTGGAAAATCCTATGAGCAAGACTTTGGAATTGGACAGAGTTGGGTTAATTCCTTTATCTTATGAAATGTAGATGCTTTCTGAACCTCAGTTTCAAGGGTACAAAGAGGAGCGATAACAGCCACCACACGGGGTTGTCTTGAGAATGAAAAGTCAATGTATGGAAAGTACCAAGCCTGGATGTGACACAGAGAAGGTCGAGGGGACAGGGTTTAGACTGTAGCAGTGAGCCACAGCTGAGAGTAGGTCATTACTTACTTTATCTTTAAATGTTGTTTCATACTTATAATATGCTTCTCAAGAGCATCTTGTGTTTTTCCTCTCTAATTCTAAATCAGTTTTCAATGGTATCACTTCTGTTCTTTATTCCTTCCAAACTATGGACAAGTGTAGAACCAAGGCACGAATACACAGTTCCTGCCTCAAAGAGCTTATCATATAGTGGGGGGAAGGGAAGAAACATAAATAGGTACTTATACTGTCATGCATTAGGACGCAATGATATACTTGGTTAGCCAATATTTATAGATTACCTATTTGTGCCTGGAACTATGCTTGGTGCTGAGTTTAGATACCTAACAAAGCATAACCACTAAATGCCTGTTACAATACGGAGTATTTTAGAGCGGGCAATGGAAACATATATGTGGGAATCTAAACACTGAAGGTGGATTAGGAAAGCTCCATAATGTCACCCAAGCTCGAAGGATGGGTAGGAGTTAGCTTCTAGAATTCTAAATTTAGATTCCGAGATGCTGTCATTTTAGAGACGGGACTTCATATGTTTGGACGAATTACCGTGGAGAACAATTACCACATACTTGACTTTTCATTTCTAGCCTCTACAGCAATGCATAAAGATGGCAGGGTTTCTACAGAGTGCTGCAGCTTATTTTCTGCCTAGCAGCGTAAAGGCTAACTCATTACAATTCAAAGATGAATTACATGGCGGGTGGCAGAACAAATGTTTTCTTCATTGAGCAGAGCTAAGGCCTTCAAGGCAGTTTCTCCCAGAATCAAAGTCACTCTTTGCCGCTGTTACAGGAAGACATGATTCAGGCATCACCTTCTTCAAATCTACCGGGACAACACCCAACCCTTTCTCTGGGCTAGACACACACGGTAATGACAGCAAGAAAAGAATAGGAATGCAATACTGGTTCCACACGAGGTTTGTCATATCTTACCTATAAGATATACATTATGTCTTACTTCTTATGTATAAAACAAATACAAAGTGAAAAAAAATACTAACTGTATATCCCATTAATGACTTAACCCACAGAGAGGAATTATTCCAAGGGATTTTAAAGCACAGAAATTTGAGGATAAATCTCTAGTAGGGTACATTCTAAGAACAAAAAGTACTGCAAAAAGCTTGGTGGGAGCGTCGGTTGTGTTACTGTGACTCTGCTGTGGGTATATTGTGGGGTAAAGCAAATGACCAATGAAACGATAACTCAGTCAGTCCTGGTTTGGCTTAGTACCCAGGATTCTTGGAGTAGGAGAAAGAAAATACAGAGGTTAAGATAAAAGAGCTGAAAAAACACATCCTGATTGGAAGATATGTATGTACACATAGGTTTGATTGTGTGTGTGTTTACATATATTTTTTCATAGCTCTATTCTCTATAAAGGTCTAGACATAGGAAGCAACTCAGTAGCTGTGAGCTCCCCTACTCAGATTCTACTCTTCAAATACCTTTTCTGCTAAAAAGGAGTCGGGGCTTCTTGGAGAAATGGTTGAGTCTGGATTTGGAAAAGGAAAATGGAAAACGTGAGCCTAGTACATCCTGCCATACCAGACAAGCCAGCTATCCAAGACTACTACCGTCCTGTCTCAGGGACTTGGGAGCCAGCCTTGAAGAGACTCGCACTGGCCAAAAATAGGGCAACTTGCAGAAGAGGGTGGTAACTACAATAGATTAATAGACATCTACCTAAATATACATATGCATAAACATTCCTGAGTTCATAATGTCACTTGAAAAAACCACAGCAAACTGGTTACATTGGAGGATTCCAATGAACCAACTTATTATTTTGAAAATGAGTAAGTAAAAGGAAAGAATAAAATATTAATTCTGCCTTTCCAATACATCTATACCACTGCAAACCAAGTCGATGATGAGGTGACTTAAAAAAAAAAAAAAATCAAAGTAATCCAGCTAATACAGACAGAAGGAATAAAGGAATTAGGATATCACCATCTTGCAAATTCTTATTAATTAAGGAATTGAGGCACTAATCATCAATGGCTGCCAAAACCAGAAAAAAGAGAAACAATCAGATATTATGTACCTCTTGATAAAAGAGTACACCACCTCCTGGAAAATAGTTATGGACTGAATTTTTTCCTCCCCAAATTCCTATGTCGAAGTACTAACCCCAGTACCTCAGAAAGTGACTGTATTGAAAGATAGGGTCTTCAAAGCAGTAATTATTAGGTTGGTGCAAAAGTAATTGTGGTTTAAAAGGTTAAAAATAATTGCAAACACTGTAGCACTTTCGCATCAACCTAATACACTAAAATGAGGTCATCAGGGTGGGCGCTAATCCAATATGACTGGTGTCCTTTTAAAGAGAGCCGATTTGAACACAGACGCCCACAGCGGAAGGACCTTATGAAGACACAGGGAGAAGATGGCCATCTACAAGCCAAGGAGAGAGATCTGAGAAGAAAGCAACCCTGCTGACACCTTGATCTTGAACTCTGGCCTCCAGCATTGTGAGGAAGTGCCTTTCTGTTGTGTAAGCCACCAGTCTGTGGTACGCAGTTATGGCAGCCATAGCAAACTAACATAGCAGTCTTGTGCAAAAAACCCAACCCAACTTAGATCAAGCCTCTAACTCCAACTGACCATGTATAGGCAATAAGATGGCAACAGGAGATGTCAGGAAAATGTACCGTGGGAAATTTTATAGGATACATGGAAGCAAAATATTTATGAAACAAAATTTGTTTCTTCAATAAATAGTGAAAAAGAAAAGGATGAGGAGGAAGAGGAGGAGGAGGAGGAGCGGGGAAGAGAAGAAGAAAAGAGGTGAAAGGGAACCTATGAATTAAAAGAAACTGCAAAGACTTATAAACCAGTTGCGAGATGTGGAAACTTATTTGGATGCTGTTTCTACAACACCGCTAAACATCCGTAACATTTATGAGATAATTAGAATTTTGAAGGTTGAATATTAGGTGAAGTTATCACATTTTTAGGAGAAAAACATGGCATTGTGATTATGTTAAGGAAAAAGAGTTTTTATATATTTTTAGAGTTTTATCAGAAAGATAGGAAGTCTTGGCAGGGAGAGGATTAGTAAGTAGGATAAAAATGAAATAAGATTGGTTATAAGTTGATAATGTTTGAAATCGGGTGATGAGTCCTTGGAGATATTTAAATTATTTTGTCCATTTTTGTGTATATAACATTTCCAAAGTAACAAAAAATAAATTGTATGAACTTTATCCTTAGTTACTGGAGGTCAAGATTTACCATCTGGATAGGTAAACTTGTCCCCACACTAAACTGAATTAATAGTGTTGATGTCTCCCAACTAACCTTCACCAGCACTGCTGCCAAGCAGCTGAAATACGTGTAGCTGTCCTGTCTTCCTTTTGTTGTTTTCTGATTCACAAATAAGCAAGTTTTGCCCAGGAAGTGCCTGCATGAACAGAAACCTCGGACTTGGTGTTTCAGGAGCTCTGAGCTGCTGCAATTGACACAACTTCTCGGATAGAACGACTTCTACAAAGTCTCCCCTATCTCTGGCAACATCAGGAATCCTATTCAACATTCCTAATAGGTGACCCTAGACAATCTAATACGCTGCCTTTCTGGTAAGAGTTTGGACCGCTGCCCCTGAGCTTATGTGCACGACAGTCACTTCATATAAATCATTTAATAATACCGAACGAAAGTAAGTGCCTCTGTGTATTTCCACATCATGGACAAACTCTTGGCAACAAGAACTTTTTGGAGTATGTTATTCTGCACAGGAAGACATGTTTGATTTAGATTACATAGCCCCGGTGACTGGAAGCCCAGCTGGCGCCCATTAGGGCAACCGGCAACATGCTGATGACCTCACTGTGGCAAGGACGGCATTTTTCACGTTCTGGAGCCGCGGAAGACAACCTGGCCAAGTAACAAAGGAGTGTTCACTTAGGGTAATGTGAGATCGCGCTTGCTTCAATTAATTCTTTACTTCAACGCTGTGGTAGAGTATTTAACGAGCCTTTCAAATAAAAGCAATAAGTCAAACCCCAAATAATCACAATCTGAGGTCTGAAGCATATGGTGTGTGTAATTTTACGGAACTGCACAAGCCTTCCATGCTCTCCTTCCTTCTAGAAGAAAGCCCAACAGAACAGGCAACGGGCTTTTTCTCCTTAAAGGAAAAATAGTCTTATAGTTAGTTATCTCTTTCTGTCTTTTAAAAAGAACATTCAAGCAACGTTCTTATGTCTATCGTAGTTACACTGGCAATTTGGGAAGACTTCGCTTGTGTTTTCCCAAACACTTCTTTGGGAAGCGATTTCATTTTTATCCTTGAAACAGTAGTGTTTCCTACTAATGTAAATTTCAGTTTTCTTGATACATTTAAATAATCTTATCTACTTCTGCAAAATAGTTTGTGCCTACAGATAATCCAGACCCATTTAATATATTTTACTGAATTGTTAATGACAGAGAACTGATCATTTTTTGTTCTTTTGGGAAGAAGGGAACTACTGAACAAGAATGAAAGATTCAAGCAGATATAAAATTGTATCTTCCAGATTTTATCACGAATGATTAACCTGGGAGGTTTATTGCAATCAAACAACCTCTTAGTAGCCATGTCCCTCATATATAGGTACATCAGTAATGGAGCAGTTGTTTATTCACATACGAATATCTTGGTCCTCTGCCCTGGGACTATCTTATAGACTGTTGGCTTTCTGTGTGGTCTCCCAGCAGACTTGAGACACACTGTTCGATCCACCCTGGCTAAGACGCTTGTTGTCGAAAGACGAGATGAACAATACAGATGCCTCCTGGACCGTTGAGGCCAACAATTACCTCAAATATTGTCCTAATCTTTCAGTTGAACATGACTTGGGACCTTTACCTTAAACAGGTTAAGTTACAACTCAATTTTCCCAGCATCCTGAACACTGAAAATTAAACAAGCAAGCACAACACATGCCCTCTAGATAAATCCCTAGAAACTCCTTTGGATAGGAATTACGAAAAATTAGCTTCTTTTGTAAGCCTCTCTTTCCACTCACCAAGAATCTCCTGGGCAAAAACTAACCTAGAATAAATTCCATTAGCATTAAAATTTTTCTTTACTGATAATTGCTACATTTAGTCGTGTACTCATCTTGTTGGTCCGAATATGAACTATCAAGATAATTGCATGTTTTACACATCTCCAGGACAGCTGTTGATTCAGCATCAAATAAATGTTATCCTACAGGATTAAGATGAAATCTTTTGGAAACAAGACACATCATCATGACATAGATTCTATCAGGGCAGAGAGGGAAGGAAGATCAATGTGTGAGATGTAAAGTTGGATTTAACTACATGACGATATGGCTAAAACTGACCTGCAGCAACCCAATTTCCTCAGGTCTTCCTTTGTGGCACTAGCCCTTCAAGATATATTCTGTACAGAAGGGCCAGGTAATAATGCTTTCTAGTACTTCTCCCTGTCTGTGGGCACTAGAAGCCTGGTCTCTGGTTGTAGAATAAAAGGTAGCAGCAAGGGAGGGTAGAAGGCAGTATTTTCTTGGGCAGCCAGTGTCTCTGAAGTCATACCACATTGTGGCAGCCTGTGTCAGAGAAACGCCCACTCCATCTATGTAGAAGTTCCATTTCGAAAACAAAAAGTTGATGAAATCATCTTTAAAGCCCTAACTGGGGTTTCAATTCCTTGGCAGGTTCTGATTTCAGGTGTAGACTTCACCATAAACCCAGAAAGATCTTTGAAAAACAGGGGACTTGTTTTCCTCCACATGTTACAAAGAGAAAATAACAGGGAGAGAAGGGCTGTTCTTTCAGAAAGCACAGATCCTGCCAAATGGTTTCTAAATGTGTTTCTCAAAAATTTCCATGTGCCATCAATGGCTTTTGAGTACTTCCGGAAATGGAAGGAGCAGAACTCAACGACCCTGTGAGAAAGCAAACATTGAAAGGAACTGGCTCGCTGAGAAAACAGGTAGTCATGCTTTTAAGTCACATTGTAGATAAGGTGCCACTCGTTGTCAGAAGCTAGAAGTACACAGTTACCTCACTTCACGATGCTGCAAAGAAAATGCTGAAACTCTACAGAAATTCAAGTGAATAACTGTTTCTGGGGTATATATTAGGCAACCAGACTGACTCACTGGAACTTACACAGTTAGTAATTTGTTTTCTTTAACTTTGGAATCAAAAAAAAAGAAAGAAAGAAAAACACCCAGTAATTTTACCACTTATTAGAACTATTTTTAGTCAACCAGAGGGAACCCAGGAGACATCCAAACAGTAGAAAAAGGTTTGCTCGTGGGCGAGACTGATGCTGGGTGGTCAATCTCCAGAATACTTTGATCGATTTAAGTAAACACATTAATTCAAGCTGGCTGTTTCATCAATTTACCGAGAGTTCATTGAACTGTTTGGTCATAAATCCAAGTGGCTGCCCCAGAGTCTCCCGTGGGCCCAGCTCGAGTCACAAAAAGACGGGAACCCAGAAGACCAAGCAGAGCACCACCTCCAGCAGGGCCCCTCTTCAGCTGTCCAGAATATTTTCTCTGGCACAAGTGTCAAAATGAAAGTCAAGTTCATCCCATTGGTTTTAGACAGTTATATAAGCAAGGTCCAGCCAGTCATTTCCTAACTCAGTGCTGAAGTCGGTTTTATCTTCTTACCCCATTTTTCTACTGTCCAGGCTGCTAGGAAAATTTTGGTCATTTCCCAAATAACCAACTGTTTTTAAGGAAACTTTAGACATGTTTTATTATAAAAACAATACATGCTCACCATTTTAAAGACTCAAATAGCAAAAGAGTGCAAGTTAAAAATCAATTCCACTTCACTGCAAACCTGCTACCTTATACAGTCACAATCTCTCATGCTGGCGATAACTACAAGACATTGTTTTATATCTTTACAGAAGCAAGCCAAATGGACTGACCATGTGTTCTATGTTCAGGAACTCTGCTAGATACTGGAAAAAGCAGGGAATGGATCCTTCCCTTTACTCACAGAATTACTGAGGGGAAGTGTCAGTATGACACCGCCACATGTAATAGGCATGAACAATGTACTATGGGGGACACCCGAGGTCATGATTGTGGCCCACTGTTCAAGGCTGGGTAGCCATTCAGGAACGCTTTGTAAGAGGAGTAACATGAGTTGCATTTTTTAAGTCTGAGTGGGGAAATTCAAAAGAGAGCTTGGAGGTGAAGCCAGGAAAGGAGTTCCAGCCATAAGGAATCGCATAAGCAAAGGCATGGAGAAGTGAACCTTCATGAGGTGCTGAGGAAATCAGTGGTTGTGTGATGTGGCTAAAGTATCGGATATTGGTTTGGGGAGTATGATGGGAACTGCAGTAACGGGGCCAGATTGTGTAATGCTTTAAATTCCATACTAAAGACTTTATGCTTCATTCTATAGGCAATGAACATTTGTTTTTAAAAATTGTAAGGAAGTGATATAATCAAACCTGTGTATTAGATAGAATACTTGGCATGCAATGGGTGTAGAACACTGTTTGCTGAATGGATAGAACAGAGAAAAGAGACATTGAAGGAAGGAAGACAAGTTAACTGACGTTGCAATAACTGCAATGAAGGGAGACTAACTTAGAGAGGTGGGGATGATGAGACAGTTTAGAGAAAGACGCAGTGAGACCTGGCAAACCGCTCTATGTGGAGGGATGGGCGAGATGTAAAAGGCACTGGCAATTCTGATATGCTTCTTGAGTGGCGGGGTATATGGTTATGTCACCGGCTGAAATAGGGAATCCAGGAAGGAGAGGGTATTTGGGGGAAAGTGGGGGAGGAAGTGGGGAGATGGGCAGATGGGTGGAAAGGCAGCATCCTATAATGGTAATATAAATAGCCAACATTTATTACATTTTTACTATGGGCCAGACACTGTTTTAAGGGCTTCATAAGTATTACGTCATTTAATCCTCATGAAGAGTAGGTATTACAGTGTAATGTCCCCATTTTATAGATGAGGTCATTGCATAAGTTTAGAACCAGACAACTGAGTTCAAATCCCAGCTCTACTGTTTTTTAACTGACCTTGGATACATGACCTAATTGATTTAATCTCATGTGAAAAGTAGGAAATGATACCTATTATATAGCATTATTATGAAGATGAGAGATAATATGTGTGAAGCAACTAGCATAGTGTCTGGAACCTCATCTAGCTCAATAAATGCTAAAATTATTATTATTATTATTATTATTATTATTATTTATGAGATATTCTGGCACTATATTCACTAAGAAGCTGGAAACTTATGTTTAGATTGTAGAGCTGAAAGTAAACATTTTAAACATTAGTATGTTGATACCGGTTGAATGCTTGAATATCAAAGCTCTCTCGGCCTGGTTTGGAGGTGGGTGGTAGTGCACTAAGAGCTGAGAACCAAGGGTGGAATTCTGGGGAATACCAATGGTAAAGATGCAAAAATAAAAACTGAAAAAGATCCTTAAAAAGAAATGTAGATGAAGCGATATGAGAAATAAGAGGGGGTGGTGGTAGCCATGGGAGACTGGTTATAGACAGGAAGACTGGTTAAATAGGTAAATACTTAAAGAGATGGGAGCCAGGCTTCCCACTGTAGAAAAGAGTTACTAATATGAAAAGAGAGAAAATGAAAATGGCCCCTCTGATGAATCCTGTGTAACGATGGCTGAGATGGCTGTGTGACAGTGACAGAAACAAGCCATAGCACCCAGGTCTCGGTTCTAACTACCATTTTCCACTAAAAAAACTAGAACTAGGGTTTCTTCAAGAAATGGATTATTCCAGGGCTGGGGAAGGGAAAGATGAACCTGGGACATCTTTTGTGCTAAAAAGTAAGGAAATGCTCAAAGGATGACAGAGACATGTCCAAAGGACACAGAAGCCAGGTTGAAAGGGCCCCCAACAGCCAAATTTGGGAGAACCTGAGCATGAAAATGAATGGTATACATGGATTACAACCCACAGAATAAAGTAGGAAATCACAAGTCCCTGCGGATATAAATGAATACATTGAGAGTTAGACGTGAGATGAGATTTTTACATAATTTCAAAGTATTTTCTCACAAAATACTAATAACAAAAGGGAAAAGTAATCTTACAAAGGAGAGGCCTGGCAGACAGCACCTTAATCAAGTGACCGAAGTGAACCTCACCAGAAATGGGACAAGTCACACCATTGCCATTCTGTGTTATTCTTGCTCAAAGATGCATAACCTGAATCTAATCAAAAGGAACAAAATAAACCCAAAATGAGGGGCATTGACAAATAAATGGTCCATGTTCTTCAAAAGTACCAAGGCTATATGAAGGTCACAGGAAGACTGAGCAATGGTTCCAAGAGTGAAGGAGACGGAAGAGATGACAAAACTAAATGCAATGTGGGACTCGGAATGGGATCTTTTTGCAGCACAGACATTACCCGGACGACTGGCAAAAACCTGAATGGTGTCTGAGGATTAGGTGATGGATATACAAATGTGCGTTTTCTGAGTATCTCTGCTTTTGATGGTTATATTGAGGTTTTGTCCTTGTTTGTAGGAATGCACGCTGCAGTATTTGGGGATGATGGACAGCACATCAAGAACGTACCTTGAAATGGTTCAGGGAAAAAATAGTTTTTCTACTGTGCTTCCACTTTTCTATAAGCTTGAGATGATCTCAGAAGGAGATCATCTCTTTATCTCCTACTATTAACTCTTCCTATTAACTAGTTAATAGTAAGAATGTTATACTAAGAATGTTTGCTTGCTGTATTTGTTTTGGGCTGTGTGCAGGCATGTGTGCACATGTGTGCACGTGTGTGTGCATGCTTCCTGATGTGCATTTGTCACTAACAGGAACTATTACCGATGGCCCACATTCACCTCCAAATAGAGCCCAACCTTCTGCTTCTTGGTTTAGGAAATCTTTTGATTTTTGTGACTCATTTGTAAGTTCAATATAGTGTGTGAAATTCCCCATAGTTTACGTCACTAATATTTCTATAAGATCCTTAAAATCATTGATTTACAACTAAGTTTTAACTTTCCATTGCTCCTCCTGGTGAGTTAAGATTCACGGACATAGTACATTCTGATTTGAAAACATGTTAGCACTTAAATGAAGACTACATGCAAGGGTATTTCTAAACTATTCACTTCTATAATTACTTCTATAACACATTATTTAAAAAATTGTGCCACATTTGCCAGAAATGGCTTTCCTATGAACCATTTATCAAGCTAATATGAACAAAACAATGCCTGCCCCGTCCATTCTAACCATTAGCTATCTTGCCCTTTATACCGTTTTGAAATTATTCCCAGCTATTACTCTGTGCTTATAAATAACAAAACTCAGACAATCCAGACTGTGGCGATCCATTCCTGCGCACCTGCCATTGGTGGGAGGGGCGAGGAGCCTGCAGAAGCAGGTGAGCAGAGGGGAGTGGGTGGGAAAGTAAATAACCTTTAAAGCAATTCAGTTCTGATATTCTCCCTCCCTTCCTCCTTCCTCCATCCATCCCAGATTAGTTGAGTGTCAACTAGGTGTCAGGCGGGGTAATGGGTTCTGGGGGAACTGAGGATGAATGAGACACACTCTGGGTTGTAGAAGGGAAGAGAGCCTGCTGTACTAGAACTATAAGTATATTCTAATAGTTCCGACAAAAGAACTCACATATAATGTGCTGTGTGTGGAAGGAGAAAATTTGCTGCTTGACAGGAACAAGGGGAGTCTTCACAGAAATGCTGACATTTAAAGCCTTGGCTGCAGTTTGTCAGGAAAGGAGGCGGGAGGGCGTTCCAAGCAGAAGGAAAAGTTGCAGCACAAGGCTGAATGTCTGAGAGTGTGGTTCCTTCAGAGCTCACGGAGGGAGGCTGAGTGCACCATGAAGCTGTGTGTGTGTGTGTGTGTGTGTGTGTGTGTGTGTGTGTGTGTGTGTGTGTGTGTCTGAGAGCAGGGACCGGCTGGAGAGCAGACCAGAAAGACCCATGTAGGCAGCCCATTTAAAAAAAGAAAACCGACAAAAAGCAAACAGCAGCAACAAACAACCCTGCGTGTTAAGCTAAGGAGTTTGAACTTTATTCTAAAGGCCACTGGGGTATCTGGGGCGGGTTTGCTGGAGAGTAATGCGGTCAGCTCCCTCCCCACGCGGGGATTCTGTGATTGCGGGAGTGGGAAGGGATGTCTGACCCTGTACTGCTCAAAGGTTACCTCCTCCTCTCCTGCCTCCTCTCACAAAAACAGCATGCCTGGCATTTTCTGTTCCTTATCTGGATTGGCTTTTCTTCATGGTACTTCCCATCCATTTGACTTGTTTATCTGTTTATTGTCTGTCTCTACTACTAGCATATAAACTGTGATAACTAGGAATTTGTCCCATTATTGCTGTCTCCTGGCTCCCGGTACTGTGTGGTACATAGTACGTGTATGTACGTTCTTGAAAGAGTGAAGAGTGATACAGACCTGCCACAAATCTTGGTCCAGAGAGCTTGGGAACCCACAACACTCAGATACTAGGAAGGGAGCTTTGAAGTGGCCAAAGGGCTCTGAGTCCCCAGCTGGACGATGGTGAGGTCAGAAGCCCCAAGAGTCTCTCTAGATCAACACCGGCCCTCCAAATCACACTGCAAACCCTTATCCTACGGTCCTTTTCGTCTTTGCCCCCGAGCTGGCTCTTTGCGATGGAAAGGCAGTACTCAGATAATATTCTAATTTAGGGGTGTTGAAACCCAGACAAGGATGTCACTGGGGAAAAGAGAATGAAGTCTAGTTCTTTCCTCTAAAACACAATGTGCAAAACCAGAGTCTGGAAGCTGGTGTTTCCTGAATTCCCGAGATCTTGAAGCGGGCAGGCCATGTCCTGCCATGTGTGGGTCTCACGGAGCCTCAGCCTGAACACCTCCCCAGCATCGTGCATGCTACGGCCTGTAGGACACGGGGGTGGGGGGCAGGCATGATATAGGGGTGAATTCATCAGCAGGGTTCCTAGATAAGTGTCCATCTGGGAAGGTAGGTAGTTCCCCATCTCCTGCAGGTCATGTTCAGGGAAGCGGAGCAGACAGTCTGAAAAGCTTTCAGAACACAGGCTGATGGCTCAGGTCATTAGCTATCCCACGTCGGGGAAGCCACATGGATAGAGACCACCTCGAATCACAAGCGAAAAAGACAAATGTCAACCATCTAAAAACTGGTGGCCTTGCTTCTAGGTCCTTCTAATTTGAGAACCAACCAATTTGTTCCTATTTCAGGCAACCCAAGCCCTGTATTATGGACATGCTAGGAAGGTTCAGTCGTGGCTCCATTGCCTGGCATATGGGTGATTATGAGGACACGGATCGAAGAAATTCCAAAGTGGCCGCCCTCATTAGGCAGAATAAGGCTGCACTTCCGGGAGCTTCCAGGCCACCTAAGCTGCCACCGAAAAAGGAGGAGGTATGAACATTTGCTTTTCTGAATCATCATAGATAACATCAAGCTCTTTCAACACATAAATCAGTGACTGCTACGTAACAGTACTTCTACTACTACTGTTTGATGACTCTTTTTAACCCATCACCACATTTTTGTAATTTATATGGGCTTTCCACAGAAATGCCTAGGCTGTGGGTAGGGGGGCATTAGTCCCATTTTATAGCTAAAGAAAATGAGGGGTTGTGGCGTTCGGTCTTTACGACTGCTTATTGATCAGATGGTTTAACCTGGAGACAATGGCCATGCCCTTGATTTCCCAAACTCCGGCAAGCTCTCAGCCTGTAAAACGGAGGTCAATCTTTAACCCCTCTTAAAACCCGTCCAGACTGGCTGGCAGAGTGA
The DNA here is from genome assembly GCF_036562045.2 of Rhinolophus sinicus. Classification (NCBI taxonomy): domain Eukaryota; kingdom Metazoa; phylum Chordata; class Mammalia; order Chiroptera; family Rhinolophidae; genus Rhinolophus; species Rhinolophus sinicus. The sequence goes on from NC_133757.1 coordinate 100,714,540, forward strand.
GAATACGAGTATACCAGTTCAAATTCAAGTTTTTCCCCCATTACAATCTATGAAATCTTGAGCAAGTTGTATAATTTCCCTATATGGGGTTTTGATCAGTAGAATGGGGATATGAGTATCTGTCCTGAATACTCTGTCAAGTTATCATGAGAATCAAGTAAAGAATGTGTAAGTGTATATTGAAATCAATGACTACTTCCCGAGGTCTTCTTGCATAATCCCACAGCTAAATGCACTTTGCAGTCATCCAGTATTTCGAGTATGACACCAAATGTCCACGAGAGAAAAGGAAATAGAATAGCTGGAAATAGAATAGAGCCTCCTGGTCCTTACATGAAGACAGTCTCCTTGTTCCACTGAAGAATCTGGCCAACTTCCTAGAATATGGCTTTCCCTTTGTCGCCAGGAATCCGATTCTTTAGCAATTAATTCCATCTTCGGAAACATTCTGTGAGGGAGCTGTGTAAGTCCTCCTTAGTAGGTCCTGACCCCAGGGGTACTTTGTATTGAAAAAGGCAGCAGTTCAGCGCTAACATTCCTATGTAGTCTGACTGTTGGGCTGGGTCCAAATGAGATGATTTACTGCAGTGTGTGGAGGAGGCTTGGATTAGTTACTTTCCATCCCTGAGCTAATTTTCTGTAGGATTAAAGCGATCATGGGTTTAAATGATCCTGAATGCCTCCTTCTATCATCCACTAGATCCAACTGAGATATATTTGTGCATTAAAAAAAAAAATCTGTTAAAAGACTTCATTTTGAAATGATTTCAAACATGCAGAAGAGTTGCAAGAACAGTAGAAGGTGAACTCCTGATACATTCTTCACTCCATGCAATCAGTTGTTAATTTGCTTTAATGCTTTCTTTCTCTATGTGTGTGTGTGTATTATACACACAGGCACACACACACTTTGTTTTTTTCCAAACCTTCTGAGGCTATGTTGCAGACATAATGCTCCTTTACCCCTAAATATTTCAGGGAATATAACCTCAGAACAAGGAGTTCTCTCACATAGCCACAGTACAGTTGTAAGATTCAGGAAATTTACAACTGATACAGTATTATCATCGAATCTATAGCTCATAATCCAATATTATTAAATGACCCAATAATATCCTTCGTATTTTCTCTGATCCAAGATCGCATCTGGGGTAATATGCGTATATTACATTTAGTCCTCATGTCTCTTTAGCATCCTTCAATTTGGAACAGTTTCTCACTTGTGGACTTTTATAACACTGACACATTTTGAAGAGTATCCAGTTATGTAGAATACCTCTTAATCTGGGTTTACCTGATGTATCCTCATGAGTAAATTCAGGTTATGAATTTTTGGCAGGAATCCCAGGTAAGTGACATTATGGCATTCTCAGTGCCATCCATCAAAGAGGCATCTGACATTGGTTTCACTCACTGTTGGTGACGGTAATTGATCACTTGGACACACCTCCTCCCTTCCAGAGATAAACAAAATACTGTATCATTCAAAATCATCTTTTTTATCACTAGGCTTTCTTCTAAATTTTCAGAGATGCTTTAGAAACTTGTTCCCCAAGTCCAGTTTTTGCACCACCTCACGTGGTTCTTGTGGATGATACCTCAATAAGTGCTCAAGCCCCCACCCCTTTAATATAAATCCTCTTCAGTTAAAATAACTTGAAACAAGTGTCCTTATCAATTCAAAAGCAAATAATGAATACAATGTGTGTAAAGCCTCCAACATAATGTCTCACACTAGCCACCAATGAGTGGCTACCATTACTATACGCATCAGGAATGCCAGTACATTTTCCATTCTTATGCTAGAAGACTGAGAACCATGCACATTGAAAGAAGCCTCCAAAAAAGGAAATATCTGTTAATAGTATTGGATGATTTGGGGGAAATCCTAAAAGCATAAACCTACACACAATATCACGTTTTCTCATCAAGACAGATGGTTGATGATGGGAATATTTTACATATTCAGGTGCTTGAGTTTGGATTTTTACTGATAAACGTAAGTTTGGAGTTTAATTGCAATATTTCTGAAATGCAATTTATGATATTTAACAGTATGTATTATTCTTGTATACATTTACTAATTGAGCAAATTTCTAAACTGTTTCTACTGTATTTCCCTAAATTTCTCCTTTTTTATCACAAAATGTCTCTCAAGTTCTATCTTCCAGTACATTGCTATTTTCCCTTCTCGATTTTTGGCTAATGTGTTTTTATCCACTTAAATAATAGCCACTTAAGTGTTATCAAATTTATGTGTACGCAACAGATACTTTCAACAACATCATCCATTTCTATTTCATTTCTTTGTTTATAAATATTCTCATGGCCCCCGTTCATTCCATACATGGACATAAACTCAGTAATGGATACATTCTTTTCCTCACATTGAGAGCAAAAGCAGTAATTCTCAAATTTTAATGTGCGTGTGAATCACCTAGGGATCACGTTTAGACGCAGATTCTGATCCGAAGGTTTGGGACGTGGCTTGAGATTCTGCATTTCTCTCAGCTCCCAAGCAATGCATCTGTTACTAGCCCAGGGACCTTGAGGAGCAAGGGCTAGAGGATGTGACACTGAATTGCCTTTCAAGCTTGGACTAGGAAGGACGTGCCGAGCAAGGTGGGGAGGGAGACTAGGAAGAACGGATTGTCAGGGCAAAGGTAACCTAGCACTTTGGGGGAAGTGCGTGTGGTCCAATGTGCCTGGATAAGTGTGCAAAGAGGGGTGTCTGGCGATGAGGATGGGGCAGAGGGACCAGCAGTGCCATCTGAGTGCATGTTGCTAAGGAACTTGGATTTTACTGGACTGACTTTTAAACAGAAACGACAGGATTAAACTTTATTTTGGAGACATTATTTAGATACCACCTGGAAGAAGATTGATTAGAACTGTTTGATATGACAAGGAGGTGAGTTCGGAGGACATTTTGGTAACTCAATTGAGAAATGAGAAGGGACTAAAAGAAGGTGGAGAAAAGGAGAAAAGATGATGCATTTGAGACCCAAAGAAAGTACTAGATGCAACAGCTCTCTGGGTGCTGAGTGGATGTGGGGAAAGCCTTCAGTTACCGTGTGGATGGAGAGTGTGGGGGCTGAAGCTCAGACCTTGTAATCGGGGTGAGAGGTGGGGGGAGGCAGGTGGCAGTTCATAGAGAATGAATAGGAAGTGAAGAAGTGAATGCTAAGTAAACCTTTCTCAAATACGCTTAGCTGTCAAAGGAAGGAGAAATTTAGGATAAAGGGGCGGGGGAGAGGGACATATGAGAAAAGGTTAATATCGGTGAAAATTTCTTTTTATACATTGAGTAGAAAAAGTCAGTAGATTGAGAACTTGAAAACAAAAGGAAGGGATAACTGCTGACTTGAGATGCCAAGAAAGCAGAAGGAAGTGCACAGTGACAGCAATTAACACACAAGGTCACGAGTCACTTACAGGAAGGAGGCTTATTCCTTCCACTGTGGTTCCCTCCTTCCTTGCCATTTCAGGTAGTTGTTTATAACTTACATGTTTCTTGTTCTCCAGCTCCTCCTTTGCAGCACATATTCAGAGACTATGTGACTTGTATCTCAACCCTTAAGGGATATCTCTGAAGTCTGCACTGTTCACTGGGTTCAGTATCTTTGCTTTCCAGTCTACTTCCTGTAACTCTGTATGACGATAGTCTGACCACCCAACTCCACTTTCGAGTGATCATATATAGCATTGGATGATGATATCTGAAGTACCTGTATTAGTCAGGGTTCTCCAGAGAAATAGAACCACTAGGACGGACAGATACACAGAAAGATCAATTTATTTTAAGGAACTGGCTCACGTGACTGTGGAGGGTGGCAAATCCAAAATCTGTGGACTAGGCCGGCAGGCTGGAGACCCAGGCAAAAATGATCTTGTCGCCCAAGTTCGAAGGCAGTCTAGAGGCAGAATTCCCTCTTCCTTGGGGACCTCAGTCTGTTTTCTCCTAAGTCCTTCAACTGACTGGATGAGGCTCACCTACATGGGGAAGGGCAAGCTGCTTAATTCAAAGTATATTGATTTAAATGTTGATCTCATCTGAACAAATACAATAGCAGCAACATCCGCACTGGTGTTTGACCAAATATCTGGGTACCAGAGTCTAATCAAATTGACACATAAAATTAACTATCACGGTACCCATCTCATCCAGGATTAAATGAAGTAACATACATAAAATGTCTGACCGAACAGTCCAGACACCAGGGAACAAAAAAGCAACACGGTGTGTTATGTGTTTAAATTCTTATCAATAGCACACTTTTAAAGCTGCATGAGGGAATATGGGAAACACTTGAAATTTTCATTTAATCCAAAAAGGATTTTGAAATACCTAATGCGACTTCTCTCTATAGTCTTCAAACACCATAATGCAGTATGGCATCGTATTGCTTCCAAAGTTACACTTAACAGCATATTTTTTCCTGAGACCATGGGTATCAACGATCTCATCCGTTTCATAGTAAATATTTTATAATGCCCTTTACTTTCCTAAAATAAAATTCATAAATAATATAACCTACTTACACGCATAATTTATAACAAACCAATACATTGCACTAGACTTACTATTTAAAAAGTAAGTTATATTAATACATTTTTAATACACAGATGTTGGGGCACTAGTAGGTAAGAAAATATAATGAAGTAGGCAGGTGCTTACGTCTCCATGGTCTCCATGAATGCAACAGCTACAAATGGAGACCGATACAGACATACTGCCTCGATGACGCCAATCCCATTGAGGACCACAGCTGTTGTAGCAATGCCGTTTTCCAAACCATGTCAACTCTTGTTAAAATTCTGACCCTTACAAGGTAAAATCTTCCCTCAGTTTATACACAACAGTTTATATACAACAGTGGCATTCCTGGAAAGTTCAGTATATATTAAAATCATGTGAAAAATACATGTGCGTTTATGTAAAGCAGAATTCAATTCTCAGCTTAGATAATTATAGGTGTTTTTTTAAACTCACACGAATGTCCAGCAGGATATTTCAAAGTGATGCAAGAGGTCACAATTCATCCTTCTATGGGGTGTCACACATACTGCAAGGCATTTCTCCGACCATCCACCACCCGCACCCACCACGGCCCAGGAGCCCTCACCCAGCATTATGCTAACCAAAAATGTCCCTACATTTCCAAAACACCTCTGTTGAAAATCACTGACATAATGAAATTGTTTCAGCGACATGAGTTAATAACGGAAATGAAACCTCTAAGTTCTTAAATCCTAAGGTTTAATGTAACAAACAAATGTTCAAGATAAATTCAAAAGGTTTATTGCACAAAATGCCACAGAAAAACAGATCAAAATAATACATGAACAAGTTTTAAGAAAAATTTTCCATACATTGATATTGACATCTCTTTTAACTGATCAAAAATAGAAAGTCCTATCAACTTATCTTAATGGAGCTTCAATTATAACGAATCTCAAAACTTTCTCCGTTTCTAAACACCACTTAAATGTCAGCATATTGCAATCTTTTTCCAAGATATATGGTTCACCAAATTTTGACATTAAAAAATTGACATTCAGAGGGGGCTGTTTGATTTAGGCAAATTATTATATTAAAATATTCCCTCCCTTGAAGCACAATAAAAAAACAAATGGTTCACATTTACCAAGAGAAGCTAAAGACTCTTTTTTAATGGTGAAAGTATGCATGAACAAAATACTTTCAAATGTGCATGTGAGTGGAAAAAACCCAGACATTTAAAAGGATTTTGGGGTCACTTTATATTCTTTATTTTTATGTACAATCAACTCTAGTGAAGAACCTAAAAAGCTACAGACTAAATTTTTATAAAATCTCAGAACCTAATTATAAGAGCCTACACCACAGTTTAGTATCATTTCGCAAGCGGGGATTTTCCTCCCTCCAAAAAAGTTACTTTTGAAAAATATGGTAAGTTTAAAAAGTTGCAATGTGTAAACGGCAGTTCCATGAGATGTGAAAAGATTATAGTTACTTTCATTAAAAAACAGCACACTTCAGAAAAATGGATTGAAGCCTGTACAAAAAGCTATTTAACACTGATAAAAATAAAATACTTTGGAATTATGCACAGGTATGGAAGCTACATTTTACATTTTCATTGTCACGTTTAAACGTACACGGTTATCTTTACATTCATATCACTCGTCAGTCTATGAAAAATAAAACTGCGACATGCTAGGAAGAGGTCCATCACAGTAACATTACACACTTCTGCTCTGTCATGCCTCACTAGCTTGCTTATTAAAAAAGCAAGATGCTACAAAAGCTACACTCAACAGGGAAGACTTAAAAGTTGAAGACACCCTACAGGTGGAATCCTGTCAACTGAGGTAGTTTTCTCCATTTATTTTTATTTTTATTTTTTTTTCTCGAGGTGGGCATGGAGCGGGCGGGACCCCTTTCTTGCCTCTTCGACTAAGACAGAATGAAGCCAGTGGGTGGTGTTCGGGGAGCAAGTGGATGGATCGCAACACAATTCCATGAGATTTCTTTCTTTCCCACTTTTGGGAAGAGGTTGAATTTAAGACAAACAAAACTTGAATGCTATTTAGAGGAGGATTCTAGAAGAGCAGCAACGTTCGCCGTCTGTTTTTGCAGGCGACAGACGTGAGGATGAGGTCCTGGCTGCAGTCCTGAGCGTCACTGAGACGATCCCCACGTGTGACCCACCTGGAGTTTCCCAAGACATTTTCCATGAGAGAGTTTTGGAACAGGAGAGCAAGAGGCAAATTACATTTTCTCAGGCTTTGAGGGGGTTGGACTAAATCTTTTCTGTATGAAGTTTAGAATCAACCTTTTAAAGCTCCATTTCCCCTGATATGGGTCTAATTTTCAACATGCCACTATGTCCACGTTAAAACGGAACTGATTTTGTATCTAGTTATTTTCTATGAAACCCTGGAAGGTGGTGAATGAGGGAAAGTGCCCAAAATGTGTAAACAAGGAAACGGGAACTAGAGATGAGGGAATGCTTTAAACTGGTACAGATGGAAATGATGTAACATCAGCTATTACAATTTATTTGCATGTAATGAAAACCAAATGATGAGTGAGCTGAGCCACAGGTAAGATTCATTCTCTTTGTGTAACACAACAAGCAATGATGTCATGGAACTAGAGAATTTAAAAGACTAAACTCAGATGTTAGGCAAAAGGAAATAGAAAAATCTGAAAAAGAATGGAAAGCTTCAATTTTATGAAAGAAAGACATACAATAAAAAGTAAAGATCTTCAGAGTTTTAACGCACCCATCTACATTTCACATCCTAAAGAGAGAGGAGTGAAGGTAGCAGTTCTAATAATAATTCCTAAGAATTATTCCTAAGAAGTAATTCACCTGTTTTTCTCCACTGGTACTGCTACCATAGTCTTTCAAACAAAGAATTAACTTGCACTTGGAAAAGAAGAGACAACTGATGTAACTTGCTGTTTAGGGTTTTAACAAATAGAAAATCTGAAGTCATTCTCACCCCTAGCAGGGAAGTTACTTCATATTCTTAGGTACAAAGGATACATGGGAAGATTGGAATTAATTCATAAAAGAGTGAAAGGAAATTGGAGCAGGGTTATCACTGGCTGTACTCAAAATCTTCAAGGTGCTAACAACGTTCTGCTTTACGAGATTAGCTCATCTTTTAATGATCCATTTTTCAAAGTCGTTTCCTTTACCCCAGATGTCAGTACATCATCTGACATGGTCAGAGTCCACGGTCAGTAAACTCAGGAAAGTTTCTTTTATATTAACAGAAAATTAAGCTTTTTGTTTTTTTTAATGGAACTCTGCTAACACATAAACAATTCCTCATTTTGGTTTTATACTGTGGGTGAGTTAATTTCTGGAAAGGTGTTTTGGAAAGTATGTAGGGATCAGAAGGCACAGAGATGATGTAAAAATTTGGACCGTGTATGAATTGTTTATAAATGCTCAAACTAATTACTTCCCTTAGTCATCTTGAACTGTTGCAGGTTTCATTTCCGACTAGGACAGCTGTGCCTTTTAAAGTATAAATAGTCATTTGTATTAACTATTATAGGAAAAAGTGGCTTTGGCTGGAAGAATTTAGCAACAGAAACACTCGTGAGCTTACAGAAATCACTTTGGTAAATGGCCTCTCTTAAAGAGGCTGCAGAAAGCTCTGAAGTCTAAGGTTAAACATATGGTATCAGACTGTGTACTTTGCTGCTACAAATTCCATCTTGATGGGATTAAGATGCTACATTGATTCTTGGGTTTATTGCACCAACAATCCATCTCTAACCTACCTGTGGCTGCGTCTGAGACACGGTAAACTCCGAGAAGACGTGAAAACAGTGGGTCCCTACAGAACTCTCTTCTCAACAGTCAATCCTCACAGTGTAACTCCTACAGTCACCAGAGCTGAGGATGGCACAGTGTGGCTTTCTTTACTTCACCTTTTGTACAAAGCAAACTCTGACCTGGAATCTGCAGTCCTTTTTCTGACTGTCTGTTTGGAATAGCAAAACATGCTTTCTCCAGTGTGGAGAGCTCATGCTTCAGCTGGGAAGCATTTGCCGTCTGGAATGGTACGCGTATCGCTTACTCTCTGCTCCAAAGTCACGCGTCCTAATTCGGCCCAAACACACAAGGCGACCTGTACCATCAGCTTAGTGTTCAGTGTAGTGCTTACGCTGCTTCCTGCCAAAAAGGTCATTCTCTCGGTTGATTCATGGGTAACAAAAGGCCTAGAGCATTCATAAAAAAACACAAACGCCGTTATGTCAAGTAAACCTAAGTTCCAAGAAAGCATCCACTTGAAAACAATAAAACAAAATAAAGCGTTGGAATGACTGTTTCTGTTTGCTTCTGACGTGACAGAGAGCTTATTCCTTTCTCCTTCAGTTGAGAATGTTTTGTTTTTGTTTTTTCTTCCAAGGAAGAACTGTCCTGAGCTTTAGCTTATAAGAGTATTTGAGCGACGTAAGGAGAATGCGTACTGGCGATAGCAGTCAACAGAGGCAGGTCATTCGATTCAATCCTGATATAGGAAAAAGAAAAGATTATTACTTTAAAGTGGCATGATTTTACAGTTAAGTATGACCGCTAGGTATTAAGCTTACTAGATCATTGCTTACAACTAATGAAAAAGAAGAAAGGGAAAGATGATGATAAACTTGTTCTTTTCATCTGATCTCCTGGTGGACTGTGCCCTGGGGGCGAGGCGAGACGCAGGTGTGCTGTGCAGACCTGTGGACCCAAAGCCCTTCTCACAGCAGGGAGCACCCGATTTTAAGTCCCTCACTTTTCCGTATGCCCTGTAATGCATTACACTTTTATGTTTTCTCCAGGATCTCCCTCTTCCTCCTGTCAGCATCCTGAATGCACATGATTCTGTACCTCGGTTCAAATTAGTCTTAGGAACATGATAAAGGTGGCAATGTCTTCAAAAACCTTGGGGGTTTGCTCAACAGGTTATATAAGTTAGATCCTCACTAGGTACGTGAGCTACACAATTCTGAGAGCAAAGTGACACTAACCGATACAGAATCAAGAGACATCGTGGCATCCAATGGATGCGGCTTTGGCTGTCTCTCTTAAAGCAGAGGCGGATACAACACGGGCACATGCTAAATGCTGCCAAGTGTCCTGAGGGGAAAAAATGAGGACTGCTCCAGTCTATGAAATATGTCTTAATCTTTCACTTGAATTCCAAAAACGAAAAATTAAAAATAAAATTTAAAAAAGGTAGCTGGCACTCCTCCATGGAGTTTTTTCTATCTTTCTGCAGTAATGCTTCCTGCAGACCTTAATTGCAGTGAGGACAAGAAGCTCTCCTGCCCCTTCCGGGCTGGCCCTGACGACGGAGGAGGAGGCTAAGGACAGGCTGACTATGATCCCCACTAATAATGGACTAGGAGGAACTAGAGGGGAGAAGGTACAGTAACCCTATGGTCCTTCTAATGGTGCTGATGAGGGACACCTGACCGAGTCAGGGACCAGGCAGAAGTCCTAGAGATGGAAGGTACCCATCTGGCCATGGGAAACCTAATGTAGCAAGACGAAAGTCTGAGGCTGGTAAAGAGATCTAAACCCAAACTAACAAAAAACACAACAAAAAGATACTCTTGTAAGTTAACTGCAAAAGCAAATGCCTCAGAAGGGGAAACATTTTAAAAATGAAGTGTGTAAGGGCAACGTATGCCAGGAAATGTGAAGAGCCAAACAGCACAGTAAGTCATATCCTGGGTGTGAAAGATGAAAAGTCTGACAACAACGCAAAGGCCTGAGTCTTGAAATAATGCTTTGCGTAGCAGGCTTCATTGAGAATTTCAAGGTCGACAACACACACACACACAACATTTTCTTGCCCAAATTAGGGGACTCATCATCATAGATACAGGAGACAGTTCCCCATATACACAGTGCCTTTTTGTTCTCTGTTGCAAAATTAAGCAGAGAGTAAAATAAAAGTCAGAATTTCTCCAAGAGAAGTTATGGCGAGGACCCTCAGGAAGACGTTATGCATTAGTAACATCTCCTATACATTAGCACCTCTCCTCTTCTGGGGGGCTTATCACCCAAGGGAGGAAAGCACAGCGACCCCACACACATGCGGCCAGGCCCCTGAAAGCCCAGAATGACCTTTCTTGCCTCCTGCAGGAAGCGAAATATAGGCACAAGCTACTGCTGTGTCTGACTGCTTGTGACTTCGACATCTTACTGAAATGACTAGAAATGGGCAGAGTGGGATTAGGGTTTTTACTTTCAAGCATAAAATAATCCTGGGAGAAGACTAACAAAGTACTGCTAGCTGAACATTCTGCATTTGTTTGTGGGCGTGCAACGCCGGTATCAGACCAAGAGACATGCGGTCTCCGGGGAGCAGCAGACACTTCAGTGGGGCAGCAGGGCCTGCAGTGCACGAGGCACAGGTTACATGCATCAGTGGGCACAACGGCCCCATCACAGGGAGAAATGGTGGCACATCGCGGAACTCACCCCAGTACGACACCTAATTCTTTCACATGGACTCGGGTGTGTCCACGGAGATATTCAGACAGCATCTTACTTTTAAGGTACATCTCCTGTAGTCTATCTTCAAGATGCATGATGCACTGTGAAGCCAAAAACACACACAATGAGGCTAGAATTCCAATCTCTACCAATAGACGCTAAGAGCTAGAATTCTCTTACTTCATTTTGAAGTACACAACTATAACTGCATCTCTTTCAAATACACTTAAAAAAATTACAAGCCATTTTAAACCCTATCATGACGAGTAGGTATAAGAATAGGTTTTTGTTTAAAAAAAAAAAAAAAAATTTTTTTCCAATGACTATTAAGATTTTTATATATACTATATTCTTGTTTTTCTAAAAAGCATTTGTTTTGTACATATTGAAATCATTCGAAATGCAATTATGTCCTGCTTTAAAAAAAATTTATATTAATCCTTTCCCCCATGTAGTTAAAAAGTTAAAAATTCTTTATTAATGTAATTTTATAGCTAAATAATTCTCGAGAATGTGAATTGACCATTATTTAGTTAACCACATAGCAATTTGCATTTTTGCTATTATAAATAATTTTATAAAGAACATCTATATTGTTGTTTTTTTTCCCCTATATCTCAGATTATTTTGGCACAATGTATTCCCAGAAGGAGAATGATGGGAACAAGGTTATTTTCAAATTCATTTTTTTCCTTTTTCTCTCAAGAGTGTATTTTAACTAGGTCTTTAATAACAATGAAGAAAGGGCAATTGTTTTCAGGACATCTCTACTCTTGGAATTGTGTCCAAATTCATTTTTTAGAGAATAGCAACCATCTGTGTCTTTCACCAGAGGCGAATGCTTTTGCATTTGGCAGGCAGAGCTAGCCAAGCAACTTCAGTAAGATACCTGATGGCTCTGGCAAGGGAAATTCCATCCAACATAATTTTCTTCTAGACCATTACGCCTATTATTTTCAAGGTAAAAAGATTAACAGATGGATTTGAAAATGTTGATCTTGACCATCTGGGCTGATCAATGACATAGAAAAAGTATCCATTAGAGATGCAATCTTTTTAATTTTTCATTGGCTTAAAATCTTAAATGCACTGTGCTGGGTGGATGGAACACAACTGGTAAGTGATTAAGATTAACAATCAAAGCAAGAAGGATTTCACCAATTCTCATGAAAATGTTGCCCCAAATAAAAGAGTTTAGTGGTGAAAGAATCTCCTGCTAAGTTTCAGTTCCTTATAAATACAAACTTTTTAGTAAGAGTGCTATAAAATATTAAAAAGAAGTCACATTACATTGAATCCTTTGTTTTAAAAAAGGTAATTTGCAGTGTTTTCATAGTCTCCATGAAAACTATACATTGCACTGTCAACATAAAGAGAACATTGGTTTATATGGAATGTATACTGTTCTTAAAATTGAAGCATCCAGAAATTTTTTTTTAAAAGACTTGATTATCAAATAGAATTGTGTGGATTCTTCCTTCTCTTTTCTGGGATTTTATTCCTGAGATACATTTCTTCCATTTTTAACTTCTGCAATTTTAAATAGCTGCTTTTTCTTTTCATACTGAGGGCTCTAATAGTTATTTAACCATGTATTCCATTCAGCTGACTTTTAAGGAGAATTTTAAACTGCAGATGAAATTTCCTTTGATCTTGGTTTTGTCAGGTTACCTAAGTCATACATATTATTAAGTGGTTAAACATCTGTCCAAATGAAGTAAAAAGAATCAGCTATAGTAATTTATTGCTTGGAAAACTAGGTTGTCAAAAGTAACAAGAGCTATGTATTATAGAATAAAATATAAAAGTTTGGTAAATACTTATAACAGTAAGAAACTATAAAATTTAATATATCTTCTTTGACTTACAGAAAAGGAGATTTCGGCCTCTAAATCAGCATGATGCACCTTGCTACTAGAAAGAACAACTGCCTATGGATGTTGAACAAGAGTCAGGTTGTAGTAACCCTAAATGCTTCTCATGTTACCCCTTGGGATGTCCTGCAAGAGTAGGCTTCAGTTTAAAGTCCAAATAAAGATTTTAGTGAAAAGGTGTTGTCAGTCTTTACAGCCATTAATACTGTTTTTTTGTTTTTTAAGATTTTTTTTTTTTTTTATTGGGGAACAGTGTGGACTTCCAGGCCTTTTTTTCCAAGTCAAGTTGTTCTTTCAGTCTTAGTTGTGGACCTCAGCTCCAGGTCCAGTTGCCGTTGCTAGTTGCAGGGGGCGCTGCCCACCATCCCTTGCGGGACTCGAGGAGTTGAACTGGCAACCTTGTGGTTGAGAGCCCACTGGCCCATGTGGGAATCGAACCGGCAGCCTTCGGAGTTAGGAGCACGGAGCTCTAACCGCCTGAGCCACAGGGCCGGCCCTTAATACTGTTTTTTGAAATGAATGATTAACAATCATACTAGTGGTAGCAGCCTCCTGAATGCTTATAACATCTAACCCCATTCCAAGAGTTTTACATGAATTATCTAATTTTATCTTCGTAACCATATGAGCCAGGTTCTATTATTTGCCCCGCTTCACAGATAAGGAAATTGAGACTCTGAGCAGTCACACAATGAGGGAGCCGGAGAGCTTGGATCTGACTCCAGGCTACTGGGCCCTAAGGACCAGACGTTGGCCACTACTTCACACTGGCTGTTTAAATATTGCTTGGTTTAGAAAGCAGGGCCTTAGCCCTAATTTTCAGAGGATTCTTACAACATGCTTGTTGAAAAAGTACTGTCTTCATTTTACAAATGAAAAAGCGGAAGTTCAGACTCGCGGGTTTGCCCACCATCACACGACCAATCAATGGCAAAGCCTAGACTTTAACTCAGGTAGTTGGTCTCCCTGTCGTGCCACCACACAGAGGACAACCAGACAGTATTTCAAAGTACCTCCTTCAAGGCCTTCAAAGTCTTGACGACTTCTGAGGAATGTGGTGCCAACGTAGATTCAGTCATAAGAACTCAGGAAAATTAGCACTGCATTGGCAATTAGTGTAGGTAATTAATATTCAGCTTCCTACCATCTTGCTGTTCAATAGCTCTCTATCTTTGTGGAGGCCAGAAGGGAGACAGCCATGTTTTGGTTTGGGGTTAGAGTGCAGAGGGGACGAAGGAGCAGAGAAGGGGGAGCTCTTCCATCTAAGGGCACGTCCCCAAGGTCGCCTCATCCACGCTTTTCCTAGCTAGGCACCCTTAAGCCTCGCTTCCACTTTTGAAACCTTTCTCCCTCCCTCTCTTAACATACTTTCTCTCAATTTCCCTCTGCACACACGCGCGTACACACATATGAAAAAGATTTGTTTTGTATATTATTTCAGTGACCGAGGGAGAGCTGTTGATAATTTTCTAGGCGTTTATAGGCTCTGTTATTTATATTTAGTACAATGTCATGAAAGTGATTTTAAAATCCCATTTAACAAGGAATAACTGGCAGCATCTTCTATGGGTATGGTACTTCAAAATTTCAAGTGTTTACACAAACAATATTCGATTTTGTCTATAACAACTTTGTGAAGGTAGTCCCTGAACAAAAAGAACTCCAATCCCTTCACAAACTGGCTTGCTTGATATCGATCTAATAAAAGGACAATTACTGAGTTCTCCAAAGGAGGATTTAAAATTGCCTTTTATGTTTGATTCCTACTCCCATACCTTACTTCCTTTAACAAGTACCTTGTTCAAAAAGATTTATGTCACTGTGTATTACTTGTTTCATGCAAGGGCTATTGTTACTGAAATCTACCCAGTTTGCTGGTTTTATGTTGAGTATTACATTCTTACTTACGCTAACATCCAATTATCCTAAAAACAGTACATGTGAACTTGTGATTTTATAATCAAAGTACTGTTAAAAATGTTTTGTTTTTTTTAACTCTATTTCTTTGGTGAAATAAGAACAAATACTTACAAAATCAGCAGGGAGGTGAAGCTTGTAAAGTTGTAAAATGGACTGAAGTAAACTGGACACCTGACTAGACACCAAGACATCCTGGCCCAGTTTCATGTTGTCCATCACTTTCCTCTGACTTGTGGCCACCTGCACACTCCACTTATCCGTGTCTGCGATAATACAGACAGCTTCAGCTATGGGCTCATCAAGCACCGGATGCTGGAAGAGAAACACAATAGGTCAACTTTTCACACTGCCTCCAAATAATACTCAACACGTCTAGAATGCTTCTGTTTAGCATTAGACTAACAGTTCAGAAGGTGATGGTAAAATCTATAGAAATTTAGAGCTTTACAGGGACCAAAATAGGAGTGTCATTAAATCATCATTGAAAAATTAATTTGATAGAAACTGCATTTAATCATTATTTTTTTCTTATACCCAGAAGGTATGCTATAAATGTTGTTAAATGTTCATAGGTAAGTGAAAAGATACATGCCCTCCCTACATTCCAGGATATTAAAATTCGTTTCCTCTTAAAAGACTTCACTCTCCTTTTAAAATGGAGAGTACCAGAAAAAGTTGTAGGATTCTTTCGCCTTTTCTCCAATAACAAGGTGCAAGCAGGATAACTTCATATTCCCTTAAAGTTATATATAGCTTTAATTATTAAGCAATATTTATTTAGTAACTGTGCACTACATACATAAATCAACTTCAACAACCAAATAATAAACTCTCAGAATTTATTTTTCTAGAGAGTCTAAAAGGTAAAAGTATAGCTACTGGTGAACATACTTAAAATACAAAATTCTCAATTATTGAACAGTTAGGGAGAGAGCAGTTTAACTAGTAAACTGTGCCACAGGGCAAATGGTAAACACTGAAGGAGTACAGGAACAGGACCTTAAAAAATTAAATGTCTTGAAATTGATCCAAGTATGACTGCTGCACCACCAGCACCTCTGACGTATACATTTAGTATCCCACACGTGCACAAATCAACATCACAACACGACTGCCTTTCTAGGGCCCAAATTAAAAGAAAGAGAAAGAAGGGGGTGGAGGTAGGGAGGGTATACAGACGGACAGAAACAGACACACCTCATAGCCCCTGTACATGAGCACATTTTCTCAACCTTCCCAACCTGGCCATCTGTTGCTTTTGGCTGCTTAGCGTAACTTCCAATAAGTAGATCCTAATTTCCTTTTGGAAAATGACCTTCCTTGGCTAAGACCTGGAGGGCCCCACCCTCCCTCTATCGAGGTGTGGTAACGTGACCCAAGTTAGGCCAATTAGATTCTCCTTCCCCGCGATTTCCCTCTGAGCTGGGGGACAGGAAGTTGGTGCCACCATTTTCCTGCCCAGATAGCAACTACTACAAATACCTTTAGGTGGTTCTTGGTTCCTTGAATTTCAGTGACCTCGTTTCCTGTCTTTCTGAAGCCTAGTTCTTTGGCCTCATCAGTTCTATGAATCCCTAATATCTTTCCAATAAAGTTCCTTCTACTTAAGTTAACGAGAGTTGGTTCCTGCTGCTTGAGATAAAGAACCCAAGCAGATACACAACCTTGCTTCAGATGACTACCTGAGAATTTTAAGACTTAATACTAGTAGTGGGAAGGCTGCAATAGAAACCGAAGACGTACGCTGTTATACTGTCATTTTAACAGGTAATTTGGCTCCCTGTTTAATAAAGAAGTCCAAGGCTTCTAAGTCTTGGGCTTCTCTGGAAGTCTATCCACCTTTATATTCTTTCTCACAGATGGGAAAGAAGTGACTGAGTGGTAGGTTAAATGAAACCTTAGTTTGGACCAACATTTTTTCCTATACTATATCCAAGAGGAAACTTTCAGGGTTTAGAATATTTTTCTCATTGAAAAGAATAGCAAATTAGGCAAAATCTAATATTCCAACATTTATTTAAGCTTGTGGTCAAATAATCTTAAACATGAGAAATAAAGAACTTGACAAAGCAGATTCTTGAATTAACAAAGCCCAGTTTCCAAGGAATAGTTCTCATTTTCTAGACTCATTAACCAAATAGTACAAAGGTTATCTCACACACGTAATGACCCCGTATTTCCACTCTCATCCAAGAGCTTTTGTGACCCCTCACTCCTACGCTTCTGACACACACACATACACACTCTCCAAAATGCAAAGCTAAAACAGGGCCTCAATGAGCTCCCTTTACAAATTCCTGCACATTCTTGCTCAGTCAGTATGTGATTAATTCATAGCAAGATGACGATGACTCGCCAGCAATATACCTGGTCCTTATGAACAAAGGAAATGGAAATATAAAAACTAAAAAGATTTGTATTTTGAGCTCAAACCCCTTCAATGCTTTGCATTTATCAGAGATTCACAGTGTGCTGGGTATAGCACAGAATAATCTATACTATGAACCTTTCCTTCAAGGAACTTATAGTCCGAGAGTATATATAATCTCTACTGATCAGATGCCCTCATATATACAATGAGCTGAAGGTATGCCAATCAGCTTTCACCTAGATGTCAATCACCTCCCTCTATCAAGGTGTGGTAATAACATGACCCGAGCTAGGCCAATTAGATACTCCTTCCCCACTTGTTCCTGTGAGCTAGAGGATAGAAGTCTGAGAATGGTTGGTGTAAGATCCAGCTTTACAAAATATATATATATATATATATTTGGAGTAGATAATTTGGGCTCAGTTTCCAATTGAACTCAATTTCCTAAAGGATTTCCCCACCACAGTGGTAGGGAAGGGAAGTGTGTGTCAATCCAAGGAAAGCACATGGGCTATACATTATATGGTACCACCACCACCAACGCAGAGATATTTGTTTTAAGCAATAAACTGCTGGAATAAGAGCAATGAGGCTTCCTGGGGAGGTGATGGATGGAAGAGTCTCCAAGCATGAGTTACTTTAGAAGGTTGTAGACTCATACACGATTAACAAAAAGGGACAGAGAAGTTGGCACAATTATTTTAAAAGGAGGAAGTAAATGGGCATGAGAATGTTAAAAAAAAATGTGAAAAATGAGCACAAGTCATTTTTAAATCACTGGAGCAAAAAGGCAGATTCTAACGGGAAACCTGAGGTGAGACTAAAGACAAATGGGTCCAAGGGCTGGGACAAACTGACAGGAATTTGGGAGCCCATTCCTTAAATGCGGGCTGAATCTTTTCTCCCTGCACTTGTAGCCCCTAGCACAGGACCTGGCATTTGACAAATGTTCCTAAATTACGACGAAGCAGGTTAAGCACAAGCAAATGACACCCGATGCATTCCCAAACCAGCAGGTTGACTGACTTTCATGGATGCAGGCTCCAGAAACTGAAAAGAACCAGCTGAACGTTTTCAAAAGACTACCTTACAACAAACAAACAAACAAACAGGAAAAAACTCAAAGAATTACACATTCTTGGGCCAATATCCAACACACCATTTCCTAACACACAATTAGGAAATACCTAACACAATTTCCTGCATTCGTCCACAGGGCAACCCAACTGTCTCCATCTTACTACAACCCTTTCGTAGCTACTCACTTATTTACTGAAACAGAAACATGTTTTAAAAGTAGATGGAAATAAGGGGAAATGTAAATAGTCAAGGAAAAAGAAATGAATGCTGGACAGACATAAAAATCTCATCAGCAACTACTTCAGCTACAATTTACGGGGCACCGGCTGACTGGCTGCCCATTCCTAACCTGTTCTGAACTTATACAGGGTCGGAGAGTAGAAGCTTAAGTTCTGGCAATTCTGGACATTTCTGATATATATCTTTCCAAAGGAAACACAGCTCCATTAAAAAGCTTATTAGTCAATCTCTAAGCTTTTAGAATTTAAAGAACTCTAAGATCCAGAAGGCTATGTTTGGATTTATCACAGAAACACACACCCACACACACCCTGCGCCCTGGTCTTCAATTTAAAATTCCTCTTAGGAAAGGCTCTACTTTTAAGGCATATACAGACTCACAATAAACAAAGGAAACACTGAATTATAGCACACGTCTTAATACTTTTTCTTATTAGCCATATCTTAACTGTAGAAACAATTAATAGTGAGATCTGTCAGGGAGATTTTTTAGGTTCACATTTTATCAAGTTCACATGCACACCAGGGTGTACACACACACACACACACACACCAGCAGTAACATACATAGAGCAGTACTTTTGAGAAACTAAGTACTTTGAGAAATGCTATAAAATATAAGACGGAATGACTGAAACACCTATTAAATGCCTGATCCATCCTTCTGCTATTCCTAAGAGTTTGGGCTTGGGGACTAGAAAAACAGAAATAGGCAGGTGAGGCTTGGCTGCTTCTGGAAACTGACACATGAATCAAAGCAGTCTGGCCTCCTATGGATCTTCAGGGATACAGAATAAATGACTATACATCTTGGCAAGTAAGATTACTTAGTAAGATCTTTCTTCCTAATATTAAATACCCCCCCTTTTAACAAAAAAGGGCTTTGTTATTTTGATTAAATATCATTAGAAAAACAAATAAGCCCAGGGCACATATTTACTCTTTCAAAAGTTCTCCTCCCAACCATTATTGGTCTCAGATTAAACAGGACCTCTGACATTTGAGTTCTGAACAAAAATCTGAAGGAAATGTTAACATTACATTCATTTCAACTTAAAATGCTTTTATTTGGTTAGTTGAAAACTTCACAAACCTTACAGACACATATATCAGTTTTCCTTTTCTCTCTCAAGCTGAAGGGAATCAATTTTAAAAGCAAGTTTCTTGCCCAGAGTTTGTTGAATTCTCTTATCAGAATGAGTCTGCAGTATGTTTCTACTTCCTTCATAATCCTAGACTTCCAAAAGCGCTGCCTTATCGCCACCCTCCCGAGTGCCCACAGCCCGCTGAGCACTCACCCATCCATAACCCAGGCAGCACCTCAGAGTCACCAGCCCTCAACAGTCCCTAATGCCTTCCTGCCACCTCTTCTGGATGGCTGCCAGCAGTTTCCACACCTCCCTCAGAAACTTAATTGGGCAACTCAGTAACTTCGGACAGAGCCTGGAGATGAAAGAACAGTGGCGGTCAATAAAAAGCTGTAGGCAAGTGTTAGGCTTAATGGGAATCTCCATCCGAGGAATGAAGTAGTGGCAACATGCCATTATCGTTTTCCACCTTGTTCTACTCTGAGAGTCAGAAACATCATTTATTTAGCTCTACAGTGTCAATATCCAATTTATCCAAACTACTTTCCTGTAAAGATTTCTCAAGACAAATTAACAAATGAAAATATTTGCATTATAGATCTTTAAAGGTTTCTCAAGTACTCTTTGGCTATTATGTCTTGTGGAATCAACAGAATAAGTAGTTAATCTCTAGCCTGAGGATTTGTGGGTCTGTTTCCTGGGAGTGTCAGATATCTCGGTCATTCCAACTTCGAGGTTCTAGATCAGATCTGAGAATACCAAACATGCTGCTTTGACTTATACACACATGACTTCTGCTTAACTTAAACTCAGAACAAGAAATTTCTACAAGGTTTGGGTAATCAGAAGAGCTGCAGTTCTGATATTTCAGCAAAAGGTAATGATGAGACAACAAACGGCAAAGGCTCTGAAGTCGGACAGGATTGGGTGTGAATACTACCTCTGTCGCTTACTAGCTGTGGGACGTTAGCAACTCATTCATCTGGGCCTCGGTTTCTATACCTGTATAATGTAACGGTACTTCCTTCACAGAGTTTCTATGAGGTTTAATTCACAGAGGCTGTGAGGCACACAAATGGCACTATATGGTTCTTTAGTACGAGCCATATAGCATAATGCCTAACACTTACTGGGTACGTTCCATTTACTTTCTTACACCGCCCTCTCTGTATTAATCATGTTCACTAAACCTTCAAACTTCCTAAAATACCACATTATCGTTTTGCTCACCAACTCAAAAACCTACTCCAGCGCATATATGTCCAAACGTTTCTCTTCCCATACTTAAAGCTCTTCACAGTCTGGGCCCAACTTCAGCCACACACATTCACCTCCCAGGGCTCTCAAAGAAGCCCATCTGCCAAGCAGGGAGGACCCCTGCCTCTTAACTCAGGCTGAGTCTGGAATGTTTTCCCTGCCATCTTCTAAAATTTCCAATACATTTTGGTGTTTCATCACACTGTCTTAATTTGTTCTCGATTTCACATCTGTTTGTCTACTCAGTGATTTCGTAAGTAACTCAAGGAGAGAAATTACATTTTATTTTTCTTCTTTAGCCACGGAAGTGAGCATAATGAAATGCTAGGCATATGCTAAATATCTAATGCATGCTGGCTCCATTGCAAAAGGCTCTATTCAGATTTCTTTATTTTTGTTTTCAATTCAGTTCTATTAGGTCATCCACACAATTATTAATATACTTATTTTCCACATACCACATTTAAATGACTAACATTTCATGTAATTACCTATTTTTAACTTAAGAGCAGGAAAATGCCGTTCTCACATACGTATGCGTATATGCTTCCTGTTAACTATCCTTTGGTTTATCATGCATTTCCTGTGGAGTGGCCAGGAACACAGCCCTGCTCTACAGATAGGAACACTGAGGACAAAACATTTTGGCACTTATTAAGTATCCTGGCATGTCACAAGCAGAAGCTAGGAACTCATTCAAGCTTTTAGCTGGGTAAGTCTGCCAAGACCTCTCCTTTGAAATCCTAACCTTGCCTTGGTATAAATTTAGATCAGAAGGTTAGATCACAAGAAGTGTGAATGATGGTCTCAACTTAATGTCAACAGGAGAAAACACAGTTATCTCTATTATGACTTTGCTAAGAAACTTCTCCATCCTTACGCTGCTGGCACTGCCCAATACACACTCTAACGTAACCCCCTGTCAGTCCTCAAAGATGACCAGCCCACTGGTGTGTTATGCACAACTCATGTGCAGACAGATGCCTGTACTTATAACCAGCTCTACAATCTGCACATTAGTTAGAATAGTGCAGATTTAACTACGAGGGACGAGCCACTGGGCAGCCTCTTTCAAACACAAAGCGAGCAGGTGATTAAGGATTCAGGTAATTCATTGGATGCAACTCCCTGTATTTTTTCTCCGAAATACTCTGGATAATAAAAAATAAAATTCTTTGGCATCATTTGAGCGTCAGTTTGTTAATAATTCTATGTGAGATAATGCTGATAAGCTTAATATCTTCTCATTCTGGCCTCTATGTCTCTTACTTGCTCTGCCATATTTTTTTTAATGTATTTTTGTCTCTGCGCTACATTCAAAGAGATAGTTTCAAATGTGGCCCTCATTTCACAAACTTTTAATTCTCTCCAGCTGTATTTAATCTGCTCTGCTCTTTAGCCAATCCCATGAGTTTTAGTTTCAATAACCACATTTTTCAATTTTAAAAGATCTTTTTAGTTCTTTTACAGATCTAATCGATCATTTATCACATTATCTCACCTTTTTTCTAATGTTCCAAATCCTTCTTTTTACCACTGTGACCCTTTTAAACAGTTACTTACTCATATTTCAGATTTTTCTAGTAGTGTTAATTCTCCTGTTTGCATTTGCTCACTCTACCTTATCATAAGTTTCCTTATAGGTGGTTTGTACTTTCTGAACATGAGACCCTCTTGTCGGAGTTGTTTGTTTCATGTGCTCTTGGAAACAGTCAATGCCAGTGACTAAAGGCTTAAGAACTGTAACTGGAGTAAGGTGGGGAAGAGGAAAAGCAGCTATATGTGACTTATAAGCCGGTGGCTGTGAAAGGGCCCACGGTGCTTCTTCTGCCAGAGTCCTAGAGGTTTTGATGCTTCTGGCTTTCCCATTTATTTCTCCGTGGGGATTCCCAAGTCACTCAGGTGGAATAAATCTGAACCCCAAACATAGTCATAACACAGGCCTGGGATTTTGACTTCTCATGGGTGACTTTATTTTTCCCCACTCAAGTTTCCAACTTGTTTCTCTGCTGCTTCACTGTTTCAGGCTGGGGTTTTCTAGTACCTTTATTCATGGAAGGATAACTCTTGGAAGCCCTAGGCTGTAGGTAAGGGGATCACTTCCAGGTCCCAAGCCTTATGCGTATGTGAGACCACATCTCTTATCCTGAGTGGACCTTAGGAACCCAGCACTGAATTCCTAGGACCTGCATCCAGACTGAAATGCCAGAGGGCCACAGTTGCATCAGCCCAAACTTACTGTTCTGGCTTTCATTTCTATGTTTCTGGCACGACAATATTTCCAATTTCTTTTCATACACGAGCATTAGAGCAAGGGGCTGAGGTGGGGATGGTAATATTTTATCCATATTTTTTACAGTTTTAGAGAAGAGGATACCATCTGCATCCATACATGTTGCTGGAATCATTCCACGTCGTATCTTCTTCACTGTGGCTGTAAATACAATCCCTAGCACATACAAGGTACTTAGTAAATAAATTTCTAAGGCATGACTGCTCCTCCTCCTGCCCAAAAGCCAGTTCCAGCCTCCCTGTCCCCGTTGGCCAAACAAGTTGGCCAGATCACCTGAAACGCCACCATGAGAAATTTCTAGTGTATCAAGCAGACTGTTAACATATGAAAATACCAGACAGTATTTATTGATGTTACAAAAACTCTGTAAGCATTTGTTTATCGTAAGTTTTTTTTCTTATTGGAAACAGGTTCAAAGTCAGTCACTAAAAGCTTAAAAGTTGTAAAAAAGTGGAGAAGAAAAATAGTCACTCATTTTGGACTACGGAACATTGCTGAGGAATCCTGGTAGATACATCAGTGTGGGGACCCTGGGAAGCCCAGAGACAGCATGAGGACACAGGGACCCGGGGGCAGAGGCAGGGAGGTGGTCTGGGGAGCTGGGGGCCCCAAGGAGACATCTGACCCCTGTGTGTTGGTGCCTGTGGCTGTGATCACCAGGCTCGCTGGTCTGACACCCGAGTTCAGCCTGTGGCCTTGGGGACACAGTGTGCAACCTTGGGGATAGCTTAGCTGTCAGGTGGTCACTTGCTGAGAAAAGAAACAGTTTCAAGTAGAAGAAAGGTGTTCAAGGTAAAAAAGGGTCATCAGAATAAAGTTACGTGAGGATGTGCATAACTCCAAAATAAAATTTGAGAAGGTTGATAGATTTTTTTGTAGAGAATGGCATAGATGTCCAAATACTTTGTACACAGCGGGAACAAAATGGGGAAAACATCAAAATTAGCCATGTGTCTAATAGTTACAAAATGCAAGAGAAATGAAGCCTGAGAGACCTGTAACAAGTTTTTTATTCTCCGTTAGGTAAAGAAAATTAATACAAAGAGCCACAGGCATCATGTCTAAAACACGTTACTCTTTCCCTTTATTTTTTAAAGAAAGACGATCTGCCATTTCTCTTTACCTCAGAAGACACACTGATCATCATAGTTTTCTCCACAGTAATACACACTTGTTCTCTGGGGAAGTGTCAACTAACATCACTGAGCACTTTGTATGTGCCAGGTACCAGCTGAGGTGCTGGGGAAATGAAAGAAAAGCAGTCCCCCCTGCTTTCAGGTGGTGGCAGCCCTAGTGGGAGAAAGACGTGCAAAACAGAAAGAGAACAACCGTCCAGTGCAACATGCTAAGGAGCCTGGAGGTGCGAGCAGCAGAGTTCTACTTGGGGGTGCCTGGGATGGTTTCAAAGGAGAGGCAACATTTGAACTGGATCTTCAAAAATGAACAGAGGTTTGTTCAACGTGCCTCAGTCAGCAAATGTGCACAGGGAAAGAGGTGCGAGGAAAGGTGGACAACTAAAGAGGGGCAAACAGTGCAACTGGTACATAAAAGGAGATGTATGCGCGTGCGTGTGCTTGAGTGTGTGTGTGTGTGTGTGTGTGTGTGTGTGTGTGTGTATTTGAAAGACGTAAATGGGGCAATTCCACCTAAGGAGTTTATATTATATTCTCTCTAAAGAAAGGGAAACTTTTTGAGCAGAAGAATAAATGACTGTATTTATGTTTTAGAAAAAGCCCTCCTGTGGCACTATGCAACATGACTGTGAGGGGTGGAAAACTGGACACAGGGATTATTAGTTGGGAAGATTACGGGGAACTTAAGATTGCAGCCACAGTGAGAAGGGGAGGGAATCACGATTTCAGACTGGAGTCGGCCACACCCGGAGATCAGTATTTTTTCCACATATTTTAAAATCACAATTCACAATAAGCAATACCATCATAATTCAGTATGTATGCTTCCACATGTCCATGAATACATGTGCTACACAGACACACACACACACACACACACGCACACAGAGGTTTCACTCAACAGTATGATAGTGCTACAGGCCCACAACTGGGTGGTCAGGCTCGGTACCCTACACAGGGAAATGAAAGCAACAAGAGGTGTTCTAAAAGAGCGGATTTGTCCTCACAGATGCTTCTTTCGCCACACTATTGATTTTAAGGTTGTTGTTGACCTGCGGCGCTGAATGCTCTCTGTGTTACTTAAGCGATGATTTATCACTCGATGTGCCTTACTGTTCTTTTGTGGTCTTCCTGGTTGATTACACTGCTTGGCTTAATTAGGCATTCATGAGCATATATCACAGCCAGGCTTTCAGCAAAGCTCTTTATCTGTGCTACTGATTTCCACATGGTATTTCTGGAGTCAATCTGCTGTTCCTCTTAAAATTAAATGAAAGAGGCTGCCATATCCAACTGTTACTTCATTTCATAAATTATTCTGCAAAACGCCTGAAGCCCTGGAACACAGTCTTTTTAAAAAAAACATTAAAAAGTGATGTTAATTTTGGGACTGATGACCGTACCCTGCAGAGTTAGAACTGCCCGGCCTGCCCCTTGTCATAAATACCACAGGCAAAGGGAAAGGGGACAATTTCAGCCCTGAACAGATATGTGCATGGGTTCTGTTCTGCCATCTCCAACAGGAGTTTCCCGGGAAACTCATCTACAAAGCACTTTATCATATATTATTTTAATAGCTAACAGTTGTTGGGCATTTAGTAATGTGCCAGGCACTGTGCTAAACAC
Organism: Rhinolophus sinicus; assembly: GCF_036562045.2. Lineage (NCBI taxonomy): Eukaryota > Metazoa > Chordata > Mammalia > Chiroptera > Rhinolophidae > Rhinolophus > Rhinolophus sinicus. The sequence goes on from NC_133757.1 coordinate 100,740,419, forward strand.
TTGATATGCATTATCTCACAGAGTCTTCAAACCAGACCTATAAATACTGTTCATTTTATACAAGATGAAACTGACACTCAGAAAATCAAAGGAACTTGCCTAAGGCCACGAAGCCACTAAGGGGTGAGCCATGATTCAAACTCAGGTTTGTCGGTCTTCAGAAGCCAAACTCTTAACCACTGGGTTATATTTCATCTGTTCCTCTAAGTACATTTCTCTGAGGCTTAGCGATGCCAATTGATTTACTTGAGTATCAGCAAATGAGTATCAGTGCTAAGCCAGTGCTCCGCCACCACCCTCCACTGACCCATAATTTCACACTCTTGACACTGCCCGGTCAGCAGTATTCATGGGCAAACACACAAGAGGAAAAAAGAAGAGAGAAAAAGCTACTTGAGGTCACAGGTACACAGCGAAGCTGGCTCTCTCTCTTACTTTACCATTGAAAGTCAGAAGGAAAACAGAGGAAAGAATGCACATTTAGATGTGGCAGGAAAAAAATGAAACTAAATATTACTTTAGCCTAATTTAAGGCAGCTGTGTAATCTATATGTTAGGAGGCAGAGAAACAGTTCAAATGACAGAAAAGAGGGAGTACATGGATTAAACAAGAACACATGTTTAAACATTTAAAGACCACATCTTAACATGCGAAAGCCAGTAATAAAAATGGAAATACATGAAATGAAGTTAATACATGTTTCTTTCATAAGAGACTAGAATAAGGAAATGTATAAAGAGAAATCCTTAGTATGGAAGCTCCAGGAAGCAATCCCTCAGTGAGGGAAGAAGCCCCACAAACAGGTCCACTGTGGTTATGAAAGTGCCCGTTTACGTAAGACAGAGTGTATCATCTAGAAAATAGATCAATAACTTAAGTCAAATGCTTTTAAACAGTTATCAAAAATCCTCCTCTAAATACAATTAGGAATAACAAAGCCCAATGAAGCATGAACACTAAAAAGTATTATCATCCCCAAAATAAAGGTTTTTGAAAGCAAGTTATGATAAAGCAATTGATCCAAATCTTCTCTTCCTGAAAAAGCTATTATTTCTGCTCTAACTCTGGCCATCTACTTCTTCTTGGATCTTTGCTTCTTTCGCTGGCAACCTACTCAAGAATTTAAATAATTACTAGGCTTTATAGAGCAGTAAATTCAATGTAATGTTAAAAAAATTATTTTTCAACAAATATTTGTAGATGGCCTTTTAAAAAAAATTATTATTTATTTAAACACTCCCATAGACCAGAGTCCCAGTCTGAGAGGCAGTTGAAATGCAACACTACTTCAAAAGCAAAATTCATTACGATGAATGTGCCAAGTGAAATTAGAAATCCACTAATGTTAATTGGATACATTCTAAATGTATTAAAGTTCTGAAGATATTTTTATGAACCCTTCATAATTCCCTATTAACACCCATGCATGGCTGCACTTGGATGTACCCACAATTTGACACAATATAGGTTATTATGCTTAATACATGTCGGTCTCTCAGGGTGATTGCATAGTCTAAAGAGAAAAGCTACAGTATGAAAACACTCCTTTTAAAAGGAAAGGAAAAATCTTTAAGAGTATAAACAGAGGAAACATCATTTTGTTTTTTCAAGTATATAAGAATTACAGAGCTAGATGGTCACCATGAAAACCTCACCCACAAAATTCAGAACTTGTCAGCCTACGGGAAAATATAAAAAATGTCATGAATGGTTTGGCAGATAAATTCAAGGAGAGCTATTAGTCAATTGATTACATTTCCACAGTGGTCAGTGAGCAAGTCTGGGCCATTTAGACAACACCCCCAAGTCGGTAGGATTCATGGCACTGAAGACAACCCCGTTAGTTCACACGCGCTCTCCTGGAACCTCTGTCAGAAGCAGAACACCGGGCTTCACGGAAGAAGGCTCAACAAGCAATACCAATGATCTCACAAATCAAACCGCCAGCAGAGCAGAGAGAAAAACTCCCAGCTTTTGCATCTATGGATATAAACATGAGGTGCTGACAGAAAAGGAAAGGAGAGCCTGTAATTTCCTGTCTTAATGCTGCAGATGGCCACAGATGTATGCGAGTCTCTCAAGTCATGGAAGCTCCATACATGGTTTCAGACAACCTAGAAAGAGAGTATCATACAGCGAGGGCATTGTTCTTATTCGAAGGTCACTGATGGATAGACCTCCGAAATGATAAAGTGTGCAGTGTTCATGACAACTATGAAAATAAAATGTTACGACATTCCTTATAGAGACAAGAGCAATTTCACAGCTTCATTCCAGGAATACCTTGGTGAGGGCTGGTGTCCAACCACAAAGTAGGGCCGGGTGAGGAATGTTGGGGACTAACGCGGCCACTGGGCTGGCTTTCCAGCTTCAGAGTACCTTCCCTCGAGTCTTCTCCCTCCCCGTCCAGGGGGGCTATGAGGCCATCTGCATCACTACTGAGCTTTTCTTCCCATTTCAGACAAATCTTCAGCCTGTTTAGCCTGAGTCTGATATATGTTTAGTCTTCACAGAGGAGATGCTCAAGGCCAAAGATAACATGCAATGCCGGTTTCACCTCCCAGAAAAACACTTGATGGGTGAGGAGGTAGACAACAAACCCAGTTTCAATTGTCTTAATGCCATGAGGACTTTCCCTATTGCACCAGATGCAATATGTTTCCAAAGCACATCTGCCCAATAGCAGCTCAATTAAAAACAGGCCCATCAGACTGACAGAGTTGCCTTCACTGCTCAGTTCCTGTCACGCTGCAGATAGCAGAAAAGCACTTAGCGGCAGCCACAAGGCAATTTTCCAGTAAGACTTGTTAATCTTTATACAGTCATCCTCATGCAGCCATCAAAGTGAACATAATGACAAATCAGTTAGAATAAATTACTTTTAGGAACTTGTAAAAGATCAGATAAAAAGCGAACCACATGTGACATCTCTTGGATCGTCCCTGTGATGCCATCTAAGTGCCACCATCTGTGCTGTTTATTTGGTTTGCCCAGCCTACGTGCTCGCTCCCACCCCCCCACCCCCAAGACCCACTCTTTGCCCTTCTCGGTCCTGCGCAGGCCCCAGGAGGTTGACCTCTGTGGGCAGCAGCACTGCATGTGCATCAGCTAGGACCCTGCTCTCTGGCTTCCAGCTGGGCCCAGTGGTGGGGGACAGAGACATCAGGGGGCTAGCCCCCCCAGCCTCCTCAGTGCTCTGGCAGCTCTTCCAGCTGCGGCTCTGCACAGCTCTGCTGTCGTGCTCACAGCTTCCAGCCTCCGCTAATCCCTGGGTGCTTCACCAGCCCTTGTCGGTTCCTGCAATCCTGCCCACGTCTCTGTAAACAATCCCTTCACCGCACTCTCTTCAGTGTAAAACAGTCTAAACACCTGTCGCCAGCCAGGATCCTGGTGACACGCTGTCAGCAGCTGGAGGCTCCAAGCGGGGATCACTTACCCGGACTGTGTGGACCAGGTCAGCCGGCAGACACTGCTTCAGCCTCTCATCACTGCTGGTCCCATGAAGCACCAGGTCAGGCATATATGTGGGGCAGTAACCTGCCAGAAGGGAGCGGCCAAAGTTTCTGACATTCGGGTTGCTGATGATCTGAGACCTAAAACAATATCGATCTGTTAGAATACACAATCAAAAATGGGCTTCCTTTCTGTGTCACCCTGGGAACAAAAACGCCAACGACACAGGTAAGAAAAAGAGATTCTGGGTGGTCCATTTCACCAGAGCTCTGGTAAGCAGATCATTGGTGTGGGAAAAGGGAGGGAGTTGGAAGAGGGGCAGGAGCTGTTGTTTGAAATGGAAGGGGAGGAAAAAATAGTATTTTAATGGTTGGTTACAAGTTTGTTTTGTGTCTCATATGGAACATCCTCCAGGCAGTGTGTGAAGTGAAGAGTGAAGAAAGAAAAAGTCTGCTGGGGGGGGGGGGGGGGGCGCACTTGCCAAACCCTGGCTATAGGAACTGACACATCTGCATGGCTGGCGCCCACGCCAGTGCAACAGGACAGAAGACGTCTCTAGTTTCTGCTTCCAGTCATCACAGACCAGATAATCGACCTGATGGAGCGCTAAGGAAGGTGTTGCTTCCCAGCCACTTCCCGCTGCTCCGACCGCAGGAGAGGAGCCGCCCAGCCAGCATAACCCACCGCCTTCAAGGCGAGGCATCTGTGCCAGCCACCAGCTTCCATCCAGATGACAGAAAATTAAACTCCCTGCTCCCACTACCCCCCATAGCTTCCCCCCAAATGTCACAGAAGTTGCAAAGGCCCCCAGTCACCTCCCTGCTCAGAAAGCCCAGATGCACTCAGCCAGTGGTCGTCCTTGGAGAAAAGGCAGGCTGGAAACCGTTTGTATCGGTTTGATAACACTTCTAATACGCGAGGAGGAAAAAAACAAACAAAACTGTGTGTGTAAAATAGCCAGCAACAGCTGACATGATCATGCTGTGAGGTGAGGAAAACAGTATTTGAACCTGGTTAGTTCCCTCTGCTTCCCAGCCTGCTAGTATTACCTTGGCAGAGGCAGCTCCACTTCCAAGGACCCGTCAGGCAGGTCGCCGCTGTGACCTAGATTCAACGAGGCTGAGGCACATGCTTCGTCGTCACTGTCCCCAAGAGCGCTGTCAGAACTTTCATTTCTGGGAATGTCTCCTTCAGTCCTGAAGTCGTCCTTCCGTTCGGCGTCCCCACAGGGGACATCTGCAGAGACTGAGACACCTGAGTCCTGCTGTACACACCTGCCCGGGGCAGGTTCTAGCAAAGGTCCTTCCTCGGCCTCCAGCGCTCTCTGTCCAGTCCCTGCCACACGGGCGTCAGGTACAAGCGAGTCGGCAGCTTGGCCGAGCTGCCCGGCAGCCCCTGCCGCTTCCTGGGTTCTGATGCCTCTGTCCTCAGCGTAACCCCTGTCAAATTCACCCTCAACCCCCTCAGATGATGGATCCTGAGGACGGCAAACACTCTTGTGGAAGCCAGGTGGGAAGGAGCACCTAGAAACCTGCTGGTCCTGGGCCACGTCAGCAGCCACTCTGGGCTCAGCTGAGGGACAACAACCTAACTCTGGATATTGTCTGCAGGCCGTCAGCCGCTCCTCCATTTTCCGGCTGCGGCTTTCAAAGTCCGACTCTGGAGATGCGGAGCTTCCAATCTGGAAAGTGACCTTCTCCTGGGAACGTCTGTCAGGGCAAGGCCAGGCTGCTGACCGGTCAGGCAGCTTCCTAGGCACCTCCCCTTTCAGCTCCTCACTGACCTTCAGTCCTGCCCCCAAACTGTCACAACTGGCGAGCCTGGAACAGCCACCTCGGGGTAGCTCTTTTCGACTTTCTTCCTCCCCACAAAATGCGTCTTGAGGTTTCCACGAGCTGTCCAGTGCTGGCTCCTGGTGTCCCAGGCTGCAGGCCACAGAACTCTTGCTTCCTTCATCAGGTTTGGAACACGGGTCTCTACTATCAGCGCCCTCTCGGGTCCCAGCCGACCCCTCGGGCCCGGGGCTCCTCTCCTCAGCCAGCATGGGTGGGAGGAGAGCAGGCTCACTTCTCACGGTGACCACCACGTACTCGGACTCCTCCACCTCTCCCCTCTCCAAGGCTGTCGTGATGCTGCTCCCATTCAACACCTGGTCACCTTCTCCGTGGTTCCCACTCCAGGTCAACTGGTTCTCTTGCAGCTCAGAGCAACGGAGAAAGTAGGTCAGGACATACAGAATGCGCTGGACCAAATCCTTCTGCTTCCCCACAACCACGGTGCGAGTGAGCCTCACGGGAGAGCCAATGGCTCCATAGAGGTCGCCTACAGAGCAAAGTGGACACAAAGACAAGGTCGTCTGCAGTGAGCATGGCTTGGATATATCAGCCTTCACAAGAGTAAAACAGGTGACTTATATTCCCAAACTAGAATCACTTCTTCACACACCTGATTGAAGCAAAGAAGTAATTCCTGGGAATAACTGTTTTAGTTTTGCCCGTATACCGTGTTTCCACGAAAACAAGACCTAGCCAGACAATCAGCTCTAATGCGTCTTTTGGGGCAAAAATTAATACAAGACCCGGTCTTATTTTGCTATAAGACCGGGTATAAGATAAGATAAGATAAGATAAGATAAGATAAGATAGTATAATAATATTTTACTATAATATAAGACCCAGTCTTATATACGACCGGGTCTTATATTAATTTTTGCTCCAAAAGATGCATTAGAGCTGATTGTCTGGCTAGGTCTTACTTTCAGGGAAACATCGTAGTGGAAAGTCTGCCTGGAAAGGCCTGACACAGGCTTTGGCGCGCTGCTCTTGGCGCAGGGGCCAGCACTGGTGTACACTCCCCTCGCTGTACTGCTTAGGTCTCCCCACAAAGCTCACTAGCTGGCCAACTCCTCCCTCCCCACAAGGAAAGCTAAAGCCAGAGACCTGAATATGTGATCAAATCAAATATTGTATCTTGGCAACTAGAATGATGCGACTTTTTTAGAAGCACCCCTGGACAATAGGCCTTGGGGTGAGATCCACATTCAGGGATCTCTGAACCAAAGTACAGTGAATCAGTTCAAAATACTTAATGAAATGGCCTGCTCAGAATTATACACACACACACACACACACACACACACACAGTAGAACCAATTTGATTAACAAGAAGAAAATCACTTAGTCATGAATAATATGATTCTGAATATGAATAAATCTGAATAGTTTTACTACTTTACATGAAAATTCTACCGTAAAAAATACGTCACGTAAGTTATATTCTGACAAGTTGATTAAAAACTGGCTAATGAACCATGAACGTTTGGCTTAAAGGTGGAAGATGAAGGGCAAATGTGTCAACAAACCCATCAGTACAAGCTTTTCATGAAACGTATTGGTCAAGTGCCTAACTATTAAAATTATTGCATTTGATGACCTTACTATTACATTTGATCAGTTATATATTTGATACTTTTATAATAATAATGACAATTACAACAAAAAGCCAACGTTTATAGATTGTACAGGCACAGTGCTAAGTGTTTTACATGGATTTATCTCGTTTACATCTCTGCATAACCAACCCTGAGTTAGAAACCATTACGGAAATAAGCAAAATGTTAGAATAAATCAAAACGTGAAAAGACACTAACTAAAAGAGATGCATGGTAACAGTTGTAAATAAGAGCTCAGGAAGTTAGAACCCGTCTGGGGAACGCAGCTAGAGAAAGAAGGGAAGGCACGAATAAGGGCATGTAGTGGATAAAACTAATGAAACTGACAGATGAAGATTAAGGAAAAAGTTTTGGGAGCCCCCAGGAAGTCCCTCCTCTGGAGTGTTCCCCAGAGTGAGGCGACTGCACCTGAGAATGTTTAAAGCGCAGGACAGAGATGACAGCAAACAATCCTCTCTCTAAACAGACTGGATTACAAGCTAATAGGGCCTCATCTTCAAGGCTTTTGCAACTAAGAAATCATCCAAGAATTCAAAAGAATAAGTCAGAATTGTAGTCTGCTGCTAGGACAAGTAGTTCTGTTTGAGAAAACGTTCTTGACTAAGAACTTGTCATTGCTCCTTCCCTACATCTGCCCACTGCTGCAGGGTATTACAGTTATGTCAGGACTTCATGGGACACTTTCAAAGTTATTGGGTTGATGCAAGAGTAACTGCAGTTTACAAGGTTAAAAATAACTGCAGAAACCGCAATTACTTTTGCACCAACCTAATAATAAAGAAGATAAGCAGGACATATCAGAACTCCAGCATAAAGAAACCAAAGAAGAAAGGGCCGGTCAGAATGACAATGTTATTTTTGAGCAATGCATTTGGTATTGTACATTTTAATAACTAAGGCATACACGGAAAAAGTAAAACAAAGGGAGGCTATTAAAATACAATCTATAATAATTTAAACTATAAAGTAACGAGAGCAGTGTGTGTGGAAACAACGCCTTTACGGTCCAACTTTTTAAAATAATAATAATGCATCATTAAAATAATAGACCTGTAATATTAAAGATTTACTGGAACTGGAACTTGAAGGCAAATTTTTGAGTCCCAGATTGATAAAGTGACTAATTTTAGAGTAGATGCTTTTGTTCTCATGAGTATAACTTCATAAAGTGAAGGCAGGTTGCACAACAATATGAACAGACTTAACCATGGCTGAATTGCACACTTAGAAATGGTTAAGGTGATAAATGTTATGTTATGTGCCTTTTTTAAACCACAATTTAAAATAAAATACAAACTTAAATGTAAGAAAAAGAGAAAAAATAGGAGACAGAAAAAACAAGGGTGGTGGTGGTGGTAAAAAGAGAAAGGCTGGAGACAGAGCACGTGGAAGCAGGAAGGGGTGAGGGGACGTCAGGGTGAGAGGAGAGCTCAGGGGAAGGAAACCAGCAGAGAGACACAGAACGGACACTAGAGACGGGGGACAAGAGTGCGCAGAGGAACAGAAAGAGGGGACCAGAGAAGGAAGAGGGGAAGAACAGACAGAAGGATTAAGAGAGGAACGAAGAAAGCGATGGGAGCAGAGGTGCAAAACTACGGTAGAGAATCAGCGAGAAGCAGAGTGGGGAGGAGAGGTGAGGAAAGCAGAGAGAGGAAAACAGGAAGCGGGAAAGAAAGAAGATACTGGGGAACAGTGAAAAGATGGAACAGAAACTAGAAAAAGGACAGCGTAAGAAAGGGGGGCTAGAGAGTGAGGTGAGAAGCTGAGAGAATTCAGGATCATTGTAAAGAGGGGATGGTAAAGTGAGAGAGTGAGAGAGGTGGGGGGCTGTGGAGATGGAGAAACAAAGGCAGACAGAGGGAGAAACAGAGAAAATTAATAAGGAGAGAAACTAAGTGTCTTAAAGGACCACTTATTCATTGATTACATTCTAATAAATGTGTGTACGCTGTGAAATCTCCTTTCAACACTGTAATCCTAATCCTACACATTGGAATTCATTGTATGTTTATTATCATTTAGTTCAAACTCCTTGTACTGTCTCTTGTGAAGTACTGTTTGGCTTGTGGGTTATTTAAATGTGGTTGTTTAATTTCTTAGCAGGTGGGAACTTTTTCCTTATCATGTAGTTTATTGATTTGTAGTCTAATTCCACTGCATTCTGAAAAACACAATTTAAACTTTTGGAGGAAAAAAATGAAGAAATTGCAGGCTCTTTTACTTGTATTAATTTAAACCGGTGATCCTAAACTTTTATTTTTTGAGGTGAAAAACTACTTTTCATATCCATAAATCCTTGAGGTCGTTAGGGTCAAAAAGAAACCCATATATAACTCCTTCAATCAGTGATGAAAGGGGCTTTCAAACTTCATATATCCATCCCAACCTCACACTCCCTCTGAAACAAACATTTTACAAAACGTGTATGTGTTACTTCGATATTGTCTATTCTATTGTACCTTCTAAATGCCTTTTTTGACCCACTAAACATGGTTTCTTGAACCCACTAATGTGTGGTTATCCACACTTTGGAAAACCCATATGTAGACAGCATGTGTTAGGCAGAGGTGGGGATGGCTCAACTCCTGAAAGCAAGCCCGGGAGAGTGTGAAAGGGCTTGCTGCTTGCAGCTTCTCTTCTTTCTCTGGGATGCCGAGAAATCACGCCGAAGTGGGCACGACGTGGTACCTGTCCTGGCAAGCTCTCGGATATGCCTTTGAGGTAATTAAAGATAGAATCTTTTCTATTACTCAGGAACCTGGATTAAAATGACAGCTGCATCAGGGCACATTCCTAGCAATTGATATTTTACTGTTTACTGTGACTTGGTAAATAGTTCATGAAAATAGTAACTGGAAAACTGTCTTCCCCTGTCAAATTATTGAAGCCCTTCAATCTCCTGTAATAGGGGGAACTCACCACTTACACTTGGCTTTACAAAGTTATCACAGCACTCTGTGCCAGGCCTCATCCCCTCCTCACACCACTCTTGTCAACAGCAGGCACTGCTGGGTTGTTTGGGGGAGGGAGGATGGGAGACTCAATGACACACGATCTTCTTTGAAAAGGGACTGTCAGCCCACAGGAAGGGACTTTGCCTTGTTATGCTCAACACAGGGAATTAATGGCTCTCAATTAGTTAAATTTCAATGAGAAGCATGCCTAATTATAAATACATTTATCTAATTAAATGCACAGTGCTCAACTAGCATTGTTTTTAAGTGAGTGACCTGGCAGCATGAAACACAACGTTTTCTTAATATCCAGCCCCCTTACCTTCACCACTCAATGATCTACCTTTGTTCGAGACTATTGTTCCATAACAAGAACAGTAATGCTCTGTCCTCTCCAGGAAGAAGCGATGACCCAGAGTGAGCCAGGTACTCTGAGCTTAGTACTGATGGATTGTACTAAGTCCATGTTAACAACCCTAAATTCTTTATTAAGTCATTTAACTTGCACCTGTTATCCCCCTGACAGTGAGAGAGGTGTTCTCTTTCTTACACATCTCAAGACCCTGGGAACAAGGGCAAGACACCTTTATTATCTATAAAATAAGGGCAATTGTAAGAGGCTTTGGAATGAAAATCTAATTAATAACATGTAAAAGCACTTAAAACAGTGCTTGGCTCACAGTGACAGCTTCCACTACTGTTATTATAACATGCTGTTTTCTAAGATTGGCGTGCTTTTCCTCAGTTTGTGATTCTTTTTCTGGAAAATGCCATTTGAACACTTCCTCAAGTATGCCTTCCCTGAAAAGCTCCTCCATCACCCTCACTCTATCTCTCGGTGCCCTTCCAATGTTAATATTCTCATTAGCTGCATCCGTAACAAAGGTGCTTTATGCAGAACTAATTCAATTCCCACAGCAACCCTGAACTATTTTCACCCCATTGTACAGATGAAGAAACTGAGGCCCAGAGAGATTAAATCATGTGCCCATGGAGACTAGATCTGATCGAGGCTGCCTGGCTCTGCTGCCCATGCTCTTAGCCTCCACACTATACAGTCTCTCTCCTATGTCCTTTTTGCATGCCCCCGTCAAAGGAGTAATCAGGGTATCCTGACATTTGAATACAAATCTGCCTCCTCATGAAGCAGATAGCTTTCTGAGGCTAAAGAGCGCATGTTATTCAACTCCATATCCCTGGCATCTAACACAGGGTCTGGGACAAAGCGAGTGTGCAAATTTCCATCTGTCACTTTAAACGTTTCGTAAGTGAGAGGTCCTAGTGTATACCTCTCCTCCACGTGAACCCAAATACACAAAATCGATCTCTTCAGTTCCAAACTCTGTACTCAACTATGCCAGAGCACTAGAGGCCTATACTGACACCTACACAGCTTTGAGGAAATAAATGCCATCCAACTAACCGCAAGGAAGCAGTGTAGATAAAGATAAGGTTTCTGACTTAAGCTAAAATGAAAAAGGTTGTGAAATTCTAGTGTGTTCCTTTCTTTTTTGTTTGATTTTTCTCCAATCCAGTCCATCTTCTAGGGCCGTGGTTCTCAGCCAGGAGGGCTCGTCCCCCACTGGACACTCAGCAGTGCTTGGAGAAATTGTGTTCGTCACAACGTCAGAGGGGGGTTTTCACTGGCAGCCAGTGAACGGAGGTCAGGGAGGCTGCTAACCATCCTGCCATCACAGCACTGCTCCCTCCACCGACCCCCAACTAAGCGTGACCTGATCTGGAGTCGCAAATGTCGAGGCTAAGAACCCCTGCCCCAGGGTGAACTGCTGCATGGGGTGGGAAGACGGATTACCTCCACAGCGTTCAAAGGAGGAGGACAAAGCTGCTGGCAGGGGAAGAAGAGGAAGGTGGTGGTGGCCTTACAATTAGAATCCGTGGGCCAATCTCCTCTGCCTACATTACCGGGTTGGATAGCTAATATCAACTGGAAATTCCAGCCTTTTTCCTTTTCCATCCCATATAGTCTCTGACTAGTCAACGCAGGTACTCACCCAGCTGTGCCCAGAGAGGATTGTACGGATGGGTTTTGGCCAGCGTGTTCACTGACTGAGAGGTACGTTTCTCTGCGAAGGCTCTAATGGGAGGGTGATCGACAGGCATGACTGTTGGTACCCAGGCCAGGTGGTAGGTTAACACTGCAGTCAGTAAGGCAGCAAAAAACCTGAGAGAAATGGGAGAAAACACAACTAGGTAAGTCAACGCAGCAAGAGGCATGCTGTAGACAGAACATACACTGGCTGCAGAATTTGCGTACCAGGCTCTGCAGAGTCAAAACTTACTGGTTTTTGTTGATCTGTTCTATCAGAAGTGTAAATTCCTTGAGAAAGCGCTGGCAGAGCTGGGTTTTTTCCAAAGTGCTGGACATCATGGTGAGCCATACGGGTTCTGCTATCCTTGGAACAGAATATAAGTTCCAGATAGTCCCTCTACGGAAAAGAGGAGGGACACACCAAACTGTCACAAACACTGTTCTGGATAATCTTTATATAAAGGAGTAAGACGATAAAAATCCGGATCTATGTTGGGCTCAAGGGATTCAAGCAGAATATAAAACAGGGGCCAGCAAACTGACCCACAGGCCAAATCCAACTGCCACCTTTTTTGTAAATAAAGTTTTACTAGAACACAGCTACGCTCGTTTGCTTACATATTATCTGTTGCTGCTTTTTCACAATGGTATAATCGAGTAGCTAGGACAGAGACCCTTTACAGAAAAGGTATACCAACACTTGATACACAATATTCATTTCCGAAACAATTTTCACAATGCCTTCTGTCAGAATTTATGCCCACTTTTATGGTAAATAAATAAAGGAAGAGATGAAGTATACGCTATACTGAAAATGTGAAGGGGCATCACAATTCTCCCAATTTCTGGTCAGTCATTATTTATTCAAAGCACCCTAATTCATTTGAGATGAAAAAAATACATAAATGGCTCTTCTCCACTATATATATATATATATATATATATATATATATATATATATATATATATATATATATAGAGAGAGAGAGAGAGAGAGAGAGAGAGAGAGAGACAGACAGACAGAGAGAGAGACAGACAGACAGAGAGAGAGACAGAGAGAGAGAGAGAGGGAGTTTTTATATGGACTAACAGAATCAAATTCGTAATATTGTAAGCTATTACAGAAACGGACTAGTCTCGTTCTATCACTTTACAGATTAAGAAAATGAAGCCTAGAGAAGTTGTGTTACTTGCGTAGGGCATACAAACACTGAATGACAAGGTCAGGATGAGAATGCAGGTCTCCCGACGCCTGGTGCCAAGGGCTCCACTCTAAGCTCTACGACTCACAAGTGTTCTTCCAAAGAGTACACTAACTTAGCTTGGGATCTCCACTGCTATTTCTGAATTTAAAACACATTCACTCTTCCAACTGAAGACAGATGGACATATTCTGACTTGACTTTCCAGCTGTATGCATGAAATAATTGAGACACAGCAGGATTTCACCTTGGCGACAAATAGAGCATTTGCTGAGTTAGGTAGCAATGGCGAGTATGGTCACATGCAACTGGGATCCACTGACTACAACTAAGGTCTTCAAGCGCTAACACTTTGTCACCATTTCTGGAGGGCTGGGCTGCTGAAGTAAGAACAAAACCTCTCTATGTACACAGTGAGTGAGGCCTTCTGTTTCTGTACCTTCGGATTCCTGGCCTCTGAGAAATTGGCTCTAAAATGGTGCAACAATCCCAGATCAGCCAGTGAGAGAATCCCACTGCTACCCAAAGTAGGTTACCTTTCCACCCAGACATTAGGGGCAAGAACGCTAGAAATTGCGTGTCCACAATACAAAGACCATCAGTTAGAAACTAACAATGAAGGCACGCTAGGGTGAGCATATACTGTCCGGGCCAGGACACTTACGGGAGGACGCTGAGCATAAACCAGGATGGTCCTGGCAAACGGGAAGGTGTATCTCTCCAACAGATATACTCTCTCCATCTATGCTCTGGACAAGTATCTTTGAACTTGTTTCCACATCTTTAGAATGGGGGCAATAGTGCTTCCTCTCAGGGCTTTTGTGAGGATGACAGGAAATAATGAACAGGCTTATAAGAGACACCTGAATATTAGTTTTCTCCATTCACCCTGTTAAAAACAATCGCATCAAGGACTATCTGCCAGGCACTCGTGAGGACTACTCAGTACTGGGTGACTTAAGTTCTTCCTTCTTTGGTCTTAGTTTCCATCTTGAAGGAAGGAGTTGCCCCCTAATTCTTCCAAGTCATGGTCTTTATATGTCCTGAGATTCATGGCTGCCACCACTACTGCTGCTCATAAACTTCCCCCATTGGATCTGACAAACGATGTGAATGTACCTGAATTCTCCCAGGGCTTCCATCAGACGGCTGACATAAAACTGGACGCGGAGATTTGATTCTGCTATCTTCCTACAGGAGATCATGGCCTTCATTGAGGAGAAACGAGCCAAATTACTCTCTGAGAAGAAAGTGCTTTATAATTATCTACTGGGCTTTATTAATAAAAGACAATATTGTAATCAAAACATTCGAGGTGGGAATGACTAAAGCCATCAGGAAGCAGTAAGTGCCTTTCCTAAGCAATGCAGGATCTGATATCTGGTACCCATGTGCCCAAGGACCCACCACAGCTGCAGATGATTTATGTTCTCTAGGAACGTGATCTGATGCCTAGACAGAGCGATTCTACCATCTTTAAAGCCCCACTATCACATCGCTATGTGACACTGGATTACCTTCACATTACCTTTTCGATTGCACTCTTCAGTCTGTTCATGTGCGACTCAAACAGGGGAAAATGGGAAAAAAAGAAGTCCTGGAAATCCCTCTGGGCTTCTTCTTTCTCACACAGGGAGAAGATGATGCTTATGGCGATTTTCTTTCTCCGGACTAGGGCAGGATTAGAACTGCAGGTTTCTTCAGCCAAGCTGAACGTCTCATCAGTTGATCTAGAGGAAAAGTAAGTTTGGAGAGAGAGCTGCATCAGTGTATCACACTGCAGGTAAACTAATGCTGGGAGTGGGGGTGGGGGGACGGCATGCAGACAGCCGATCCAAAACACTCCGAGTCTACACTAAGAAGACTTTCTCTACCTCTAGTTCTTTCTCTTCTGTAATTCTCTGTCATGAAAAATAAAACTATCAGCTTGTTACACAGTATTATCCTAACCTGAAAAGAAACAAATGAAAACTGAAAGTAATTTCAAATGACCCCTTGTTATATCCTTTGCCCCTTTCCCTTGGACTATTTTGCATCAGATTGGTGGTCTTTAGGAAGGGGTGTGAAACATCTGTTCACTTAAAACATGGGCCCTTTGTTCTGGTTGATAGACACCGTTAGAACGCGGGAAGAGAAAGGATGCTGTGTGGTATTCCACTTCACCCAGGGCATGTTTGGACGCTTACTGATAGCTGAGGTTCACTTTCCCAAGACTATTCCCATCAGATGCAGTGATTCCTATAAATGCTCAGATTACATCCTGTGACTGATAAGCTCTCTGGGAAATACCCCGAGCAGAAAGCCCCACCTCTCTTCTGGAACAGTCAAATCCTCAAAACACTTAAGATTCTTTCAAGAGACTGCTTCTATGATAAGAAAATCATGACACCAATAAATTCTAAATACATATTCAATTTATTTTCAGAGGTAAACCTCACAAACATGGCCCGACCATGTCTCTTATTTAACTATTCTGAAACACCAGCATAAGTTAACCACATAGCTATAAACAGCAAGAGTGAAAACTAAACAATTGTTTTTCTTCTACAAAGAAATCAAAGCAAAGGACATAATATTGCAAACGACAGTGCCTGGCCTGGCACATGACAGTTACACAATAAGCTTTCTCTTTCTCAAGCACTCTACCATCTAGTCTCATATCTCCGCCAAATACGGGAGGACACAACTGCCTCCATTTTTCTGTACTACAAATTACAACATGACAATCACTTATGCTTGGCAGAATTTGAGGCAGTTGGCCTCCTACTCTTGGTCTTAAATTTCTTATTTAGTGCTCTACTTACCGTCTATAATGGGCTTGTGATTTCAAACATATCCACATTTTAAAAAACATACATACATCAAAAGCTTTATGGTCAGGAAAGCTACTTTATTTTTGAGGGAAAGGAGACAGATGTCTTGTTCTAACCTCAGAGAGGTATGTTCTTGTTTCTCTTGACTTCAAGCGAGATCCCGGAGATGTGGGTATGGTTGATAAATCAGGAAAAGGCTCTCACTAACAGACATCCCACTGGAAAGACGCGATCTCCAGGTGTTCTTGTAAATGCTATGCATTAATAACCATCAACCGTTTTCTCTGAGAAATTCCTAGGTCCTAATCTTCTGCTTGCCAGAAAACAATTCTTGAGGCTCTCTTAGAATTTTCCTTCATTTCATACAGCGCTCCCTCCTCTTTTCCCAAGTAGCTGTACTATAACTTTGTTTTCCTGCACCAGTTCATTTCTATCTTGTATAGGAACTTCTGAGCTTATCTGATACCAGTACCTGTCTTGCAACACTTTCTTGTTATCGCCTCTTTCCCTTCTTTTCCAAAAAGTAAAATGACCATATAGGTCCATTCATCTTTGGCCAATGTGGTCTTTAATTTGAAATCAAACTGCAATAAAAAACTGAGCCCGACACAGATTTATGCATCATCTCCATCTCTACCCTTATAAACAACCACCAACTCCACTTTGACACAGCAGAGAGTGCCACCTACTGAATTTCTGAAAAACTTCCACAGCTAAAATAGCATGGGTAGCTCTTACGTCACTATATGTCTCTACCGAATTCTAAAACAACTGAGTTCCATCCTGTAATCTTGGGTCAATCATGCAAACTGCAATAAATCAGCTCATGTGGTACTGTAATCATACTTTTAAAATTATTACACAATGAAAGGAGGTTTCAGAGGTTTTTAAAAAGGAAAGTATAAACCCAAATACTTCATCTTATCTTTACCCTTAAGTCACCTACAGGTAAGGTACCATAGACTGTGTTGCAAATACAGGAACTGAGTCAGCGTGATTAATCAACTTGCTTCAGGAAGAGAAAACATCACAGTGACAATACTGGAGTTAGAACTCAGGGTTTCTGTCTTGTAATCCAGCCTCATTTCTTGGCTCCTGGAAGTGACCTGGGACTCGGTCCCTATGAGTCATCCATCGCCTGGTGTTCCTGCCATCAAAAGCATTGTGCCAGCTGGAGCACGGAGGGGAAGTAGGTGGGAACAAACACATCAGCTAACAGGCCTTCAAGTAGAGGAAAGACCATCCACCCATTTAATTTTTCTCCTTATTAAAAATCAAATAGAATTTTGTTGACACTGATGAACAGGCATTTACATACATTATGAGTCCTTCAAGATCATAAATAAAGTGAAAACTATGAGTACTGCAGTACATCTCAATGACCTATGCTGGATATCAGGAGCGCTTAGTCTAACTGTGTATGTCAGCTTTGAACTTATGTGGAATCTATCAATACACTGAAACATATGAAATCGCCATTTCAGAGACCACTCCATTGGCAACTTTATATGGTTGGTTCAATTTAATAATTCAAGTGGAAAGCTTTTCTGGGCCCCTGTACCTTGCTCCTGTCGGGTTTCAATGGCCTCATGTAGGGATGAAATCTCTGCAGCTCTCTCCCACTACAGGCAGTACGTCTGTCCCAGCTAAGTGCCCGAGTCTGACTCCGTCCAGGGTTACCACCAAGCTCACCGCCTGGCACAGCGCGGAACCCTGTGGCATGGGTGCCAGTGTGCAACATTAACATTGCAAGTAAAATCCTGTGAAGGACTGTGCCTATCTTCCCCGACTACCTTTAACTCTTAGGAAGAAAGTTTTTTTGACCCTTCGAATTTTCTCTCAAAGCCAGAGGAAATCATATTTTTGGTACCCACTGTTCTCCTGTCTAGCATAAGGCACTAATTTCTCAATGCACACACCTGCCAAAAGGCAGAGATCGACTGCAACAACCTTTAAATGAAGGGGTCTTCACCGGCACAGGCATTAATTCAAAATGTCCTCTGTACTTCCATTGTCAGGATGGAACCGTGCTGAATCCAGGGCCAGCTCACACAGAGCCCTGCTCTCACAAGGGTCCCAGGTTTGGTGTAATGTTCTGGGGTTATTCTCTTGAATTCTTAATCATTTTGTCTTTGAAACTGTAAGTGAAGTCTGACGGGACAATGAAGCAGTGTGTGAGCAGTCAAGATACCAGGCAGCAGAGTACCCGGTGGGCTCAGGCTCGAGAGCACACAACCCAGACACTGAACAACTGGCCTGGCGGTCAGGCACGCACCCCCATGTCTGAGCCATCCAGGGAGCCACAAGGCCCAGACTGGTGGGTGTGACAGTGGCAGCAGCAGAAGCAGCAGCGGTCACGGCCTGGGAGAGAGGAAGGACTTGGGCAGGGCTGTGACCCATGGTGAGAGGACAGCTTGTCCATCTATCATCACAGCCCACCCCTGTGGAGTCTGCACAGATATTTAATTCTCCGACCTGAGCCCCAGCACAGTAAATAATCACAAAGGGAGAGCCTACACTGGACACCGCTATAAAGCATAACTGGGAGTTACTGAAATTCTTCAAAGAATTTATAATCTCTGGTTTGGAAAACTCCAACAACATTGTAAATCAACTCATAAAGACATTTCCCGTTTCTTGTAAAAGCTCCGTAAGTTATAAGAAATGTCAGGAAACATTAAAATAACCTTGCATAAATTTACATTTAAAATTAAATTCAGACTTACACTAAATGGATTTATGTGAAGACTTAAATCTTTTTTAGAAAAACTGTTCCTCAAGAATCATCTACATATACTAAAATTTACATTTTGAAAATTTATCAGAACTGTACCTCAATGTTGTCTTAACCTACAAAGCCCCAGTAACAGTTGCAACAGAAGAAAGATCTTTCTCAAAAGTAAACAAAATATCAAAAATATTTGCCACCTTGCATTTGTCAGGAGCTAGTAAAGCTGCTTTCAGTTACACTGATTAATGTATAAATTTGGATGACCTACACAGATGAATTTGCAGAGAAGCCAGAAAAATCTTAAGATGGTATCACAGGTATCACATGCATTATTATATTGCATAAAATCATGACAACAAAGTATTACTTTTTTGCAATTTATAAATTTGTTATTATTCATGTACCACTATTATTCCTATTACATTTTGTAAGTAAAGTATTATTTACATTTTACATTTAGTACCCTTTAATAACGCTTTTTCCTGCTTTTTGAACAAGGGGCCCTACATTTTCATTTTTGAGCCTACGATACTTATTTTAGGTATATGTTCACTAGCAATTCATCAGTTCCCAATGCCAGATCTCAATTCAAATTAGAGTTTTTGAACAATTTCGAAGGACTGGGTTGGGGAATGCTATTCAACTTTGGATTCAAACCTGAAGGGATGGAAAAGCATTTTTAGTAAAGGGAAGATGTCTAACGGGGAAGGCTTCTAAGGTCCATCTATTTCTTCCAATCACAGAAGCCACTGCAATGACAGTAAGGATGGCAGGACACCTTCTCCTGACAGCTGCAGTAATAACAATAACAGTAATTAAGTCACATTGGCCTATATTTTACTTATTGTATCTCATCCTGGCCTGACTTGACTTGCTATTACCTCATTTAACTCTCCCAACAATGCTGGGAAGCCAGCACTAGTACAATTATATTGCAGATAAGGAAGTGACGCTTCGAATCCAGGTTAACTTTTCTCACATTCACCTAGTGAGTGGCAGAGCCAGGACTTGTCCCCACACCAAATCCCAAGCTCTTAACCATTGCACTTGAAGTTCACCAACCAAACAGTGGTTGTTCAGTGACGCAGCGATATTTTTTCTCTTATCTAGCTCCCTAGGGTTGTGAGAGCACAGGAGAAGAGGGGCAAGCAACGTGACATGTACTATATGCACACCTTGACCTCTCGTTTCTCAGCGTGTCCTTTCAGTACCATCTCTTCCCTGGAGGGCTCCCCAATTCTCCCCATGACCACCAGAAAGCGTTCTCTCCCGTCTCTGAGTCCCAAGGCACTTTATGCTTGTCTACAGTACTCATCAGTTAGCATCCTTATATCATTACTATGGAATGTATCTGTAAACTACTTCGTTGCAGGCAGGTAGCTGGATCATCTTTAAACCTGCACAGATCCCCACACATGGTTATTACTAGTCAATTTACTAAATCAACCAACGTGAAATTTTATAGGTACAACCTACCTTAATTCCCTTCAAGTTTTTTGCGTGTAGGAACAAATGGCTGCATGCTACTGATGTAACATCATCATAAGCCAAAAACGTACATTTTATGCACAACTGAGTTTTAGATCTAAAAACCAACTGAAATAAAGGCAGAAAACACCTCACTGCCATCTCATTTATAATCTGACTCATGACTGTTTAGTTTAAGAATTTAAGTTTTACAAAGAGAGCATGTCACAATACTCGAGTTCATGTATTTTCAAAGACCATGCTGGGTCACTGTAAGCCAAGGAAGAGATTTATTTCACCCTTCTAACTTACGGGAGCCACATCTGGAAGGGAACCTGTTAAAAGAGAGCGCTCACTACTCCTTTTAAATTAACACCAAATCTAGCTCATTCATGGCACAACTATCCAAATATTACCCAGTGTCTTCCAAACCAGACTTTTCCCCCCCCGTTTTTGTTTCCAGAAAGCTTCTAACTTATAAACTTTCAGGCTATACTGAAGCGAATCAAAATGCTTCAGCAGCTGTTTTCCCTTGATAATAGGTGAGTACAGTCCGCCAGTCTCATGGCGCTGCCGACACAAGTACCTTTTTCAGCAAGAGGAAACTTGCAGCTCACCTCCTAGGAATGATGCCATTCTCCAAACTTGTGGTCTGACTTCGAAGCCAGCGGCGCTGGTAACTGCTGGAAGAAGATGTAGAGGAGCTTGGAGATGGGAAAGGAGTGATCAAAAGGCTGCTTAGCGAAGCTGTGGGGAAGAAAATTTCAAAGTAAATTGAGTACTCCTGCCAAGCAACCTGAATCGTCAGGTTCTACC
Organism: Rhinolophus sinicus; assembly: GCF_036562045.2. Taxonomy (NCBI): domain Eukaryota; kingdom Metazoa; phylum Chordata; class Mammalia; order Chiroptera; family Rhinolophidae; genus Rhinolophus; species Rhinolophus sinicus. Next base: position 100,761,357 of record NC_133757.1, read on the forward strand.
AGTCACTTCCAGCAGGGGGCGACTATAACTCCTCTCTTACTACCGTATGACCTCTGCACAGCAAAGAAAACATTCTTTAGAAAGGAAAACAAATGAAAAGAAACAGGGATTACAGACAACGCAAGTGCATCAATTATCATGCCCCATATTACAAATGCAAAATAATTGTTACTCACTCAATCAGAGTGTAGATTGCAGATAATCTGGTAAAATGGCCCATATAACACAACTGTGTGGATTGCTACGTGGCAACAACGCCATACACACACAGTTTACTTACACACATTGCCTCCTCTCCACTACTTTGTCACTCTATATTTTGAGGTGAAATCTAGGCAAATAAGTAGTTGCTCCACATAATATCCTCTTTCCTGCTGCCCATCTCCAAACACACAATATTTATCCCTCCTTCCCCGCAGCCCTCCTGCCACTCCCTTTGCTATGAAAGAGCAACCTCTAGTCTTCAATTTACGTTTTCTGCTTGGATTACTCATTTGCCTCCACGCCTCTCTGCTTCCTCCTGCTACATAACATTGGGTGCCTGCACTTGGGCTTGTAGTAAATGTGAGCTGACACGCCAGCCCAGACTTCTCTGACAGGCAGGAAGGAACTTGTCCCTCTTAGGTAGGCAAAGGGTTTCTTTCAAATCCCAGCTGCTTGGCAGATGTCTGCTTGGTTTGGAAGAATGGAAAAGGGGGTCAAGACTTTTTCTCCTTTTACTTCCTCAGGGCTACGGAATTAGGTACTGAAATGTCATTCCGTCCAGGAAAAGGACATGGGGTATTACAGATAGATGACTGGTCAACATTTTCACAAGCAAATCACAGGGCCAAGGAAACTGACTTCAGTAAACACGGTACTGCGCTCAGGGATATCACTTGGTAAGGCAGTTTCTCCAAGTGAACTATTCTATTTTTATTTACACTTTTATGGCCGATGTAAATAACCTGACTCTCTGACTTGAGTTCTTAAATACTACCAGAGTTACTTGGCTATCAGCCAATGACCAATAAACAAATGCTGAGTATCTACGATGCATCAGGTGTTGTGCGAGGCAGCTGGGGCACAGTGGTGGGCAAGACACACACACACACCTGCCTTCATGGAGCTTCACGTCCACAAGAGTATCAAGAACTTTCCAGGCTAACGCGTAATGACTTAAGCTTCTTCCCACAGCAAAGGTCTATGGGATGCTTTTCTCAAGTCAATATTCACAGAAAATGTGTTTGGTAGATCTTAACCATCTTTGTACGCCTGGTGCCCAGGATACTACCCTGAACACAACAGACAATAAACACCCACTGAATGCACGGCACTTCTTCACTGAAGTGCCACCCAGAGGTGGCTGGCCCCAGCAGGTAGCCTCTGCTCTGACCTGGTTTCAACCTTGAGGCTTGACTTAAACCTCCAAAATCAAATCCACATTTCAAATAACAGTGAGGAGGTAATTTTACTGAGAATTTTGAAAGAAGGTAAAAGAGAGTTTTTCCTCAAAATTACTTAATAAAAAAAATCCCAAACATTCCTGCCCCATCCTCCAAGTTCTTACAGTCCACTACAAGATCCAAAAGCTCCTTGTTCCCTATTCTCAAATCTCTAGGGTCCCCTGTCTCTCTCTCTCTCTCTCTCTCTCTCTCTCTCTCTCTCTCTTTCTCTGTCTTCAGCTGAGCAAGTCAACTTCTTTCTGGCATGTGGAGGACACAGTTGAGGGGATGTATTTGCATTATAAACATTTTTTTCTCATCACAGAAGCAAGATGGAGCTGACCCTGAGGTCCAATCTATTCTGGAAATTATATGGCTGTATAATTCAGTTTCATAAACTGAGAGCCTAGGCTCCTTGTTCAAATCCCTGCTCTGTCACTCACCATCTGGAACACTTGTATAGTTTACTTCACCAATTAACTTTCTCATCTGTGAAATGGAGACAATAAAGTAGCACACCTCAGTATTTTTCACGACAGCTGATATCTGCTGGTGGGTTATGAATTATTTAATGGATCGAAACCAACATATAAAAAAATAAGAAAACAAAAATGAGTACAGTGCAGTGTTACTATTGAGGAAACTTTTGTTTATTAAAGAGGTCTGCTACTGGACATAAAATGCATTAGCATCTGTGCAAACAAAAGAAAGTTTGAAAAAAACTGATCTATTTCCTAAGGTTCCGATGAAGATTAAACAAATCAATACATGCAAAACGCTTAGCCCAGTGCACCATACAATAAATGTAAGTTTTCACTCTGTGGTAATTCTTAGAAAATGTGGGCTAAGTAAGACATTTCAGAGTACTAAAAGGTTTCTAATTCTGATTAGTTAAGTATGAAAAGAACCTAGGACTTGTAATGAAGACATGAAAAGGAAAGGCAAAAACTTAAAGTAACAAAAAAGAGAAGAGATTATTCCTTTTCTCCTCATTATAAAATGCTGAGTATTAATTTTTACGGCATACAAATGAAATATTAAGCTAAGGTGCTGGCTTAGTGCTACCTAGCATTTCCTCATCAAAAATATTTTAATATTATTTAATCAGACTTTTATGGAAAAGTACTGGGGCATATATTCGTAAATCAGGTACTCTAGAAAACAATAGTTACAACTCTCCAATGCAAGACCAAGACTAATTTCAGCCCACAACCTTTTTCCATTTGCATGAAGAAAGGCTGGATTCACATTTATTGCACTGGACTGCCGGCTCGGCTCGTGGTGGGAAAGGCCGTGAGAGCGGCGTGATGTGACTGACGCTAGAGCTCTGTGCACCCCACTCACCCTGTATGAAACTAGAGCTGCATGGGCTCTGCCCAGTTGATTCACCCTCCCTTTGCTACAGGGCCTGGTGTCTACAGGCTACTCAAGAGTTCTCGCCTGAGACTTAAGGGGGATGCACGGCAGCCCCAGCTATGCCCCCAATTAGCTCTGTGAGCTGGGTAAAGAAATTCTCCAACTGGTGCCTCAGTTACAAAATGTGAGACTTTTAGGTAAAGTAGTCACAGGCTGAGTTTCAGCTTCAAAGTGTTATGTCTAATGCTCCTTAATATTTTTAGTATCAGTTTTCTTTTTAGAATCCTTCTACAATTTGAACAAAAAAGTGAATACATATATGGATTGCAAAGACTTATTAGCAGAGCTAATAAGAAAACTAAAATTAGCCCAAATCCCATCACTAGGAGATTACTGTTAACATTTTGCACCAGGTTAACTCCTAATTTAAAATGTGTATTTTCACCTCCACCCTCGTGCCTGAGAAAAACTGTTCAATTAGCATCCATCTATTCCTGTAGAATATACCATTCTGGGGAGTGATGCTGGGAACCTAAAACTTGAAATACGAGCAGTCTACAGAAATGAAGAAATTGAGTTCTGCCCAAGGTACAGTACAGACTGCCAAGTTCACATACATAAAAGACAAGGCGAAGCCCAAGGTCGAGATCTGACAGTAAGGACAAAGGCAGCTTATTACTCACATTTGGGCAGTTCATCACTTGCACAGACGGGAAAAGCAGACCCGGCCTCAGGGGCCACTCAGTCCCCAGTGGTCCTTGTCCCTCACGCCAACGGGGTCAGATGCCTGAAACCCAAGTTGGGGGAGCCCCTGTCGCTGGGGAGCCAGTTCTAGGCTCCAGCTAAGCAGTTTTATATTCTGCAGCTCTCGTCTGAGCGGGCAGGGTAGAAAGCTCCATGTCACCAGAACCCAGGAGGTGATGAGAAACTGCCTTGTGACCACTTCCCAGGACAGACAGAGAAGTGAGCGGCACATGACCTCCTGGCCGCTCCTTGGAGGCCTCGCATTCTCTCGTGTTCCCCGAGGAGCACGCGTTGTACCGCCAAGGCTCTGACAGGCGGTGGTTCCAGCATTTGCCTATATGGATACACACAAGGCCGCAGCCTTTCCCCTACACAGACCACAAACAAAAACAGTGCACTCCGTGACTCCTGCCCCACTCCACAAAGCACTGTGTCAGTTAAGTCTAGGAAGGGTTCAAATACAAATGGGATGGCATCTGACATCATCCAAAGGTGACCCATGTGGTAATAGGGTCCGACTCCAGTTTTTGAGATTTGACTGCTGATGGCTTTTAGCTTCACCCACCCCCCTCCCTTTTCTGCTCCGTATCTGGGCAAGCTGATGAGAAGGCCTTGGCGCTCCCTCCTTGTGGCCAGTGGGAAGTTCACACCACGTGCCAGACCCCTCACCCTGGCTCTACCCTCAAAAACCAAGATAGTCTCCTTTCCCTCTTTCCCAAATCATCTTCTAGCCAGTGTGGGCAGCCCACTGCTCTCATCAGAAAGCTTCATTATGTGGGGAATAAACCTTTTCGTATCCTTTCAGTGTATGTGTAATGTTATCAATCTTGACATCCAAACCCGATCTTGAGCGTGGGGTCTATCCTGTACCTGCATAGTGGCCAAAACACATGTCCTATTTACAATCTATGATGTGTATTCTTGCCCTGATGGTTCCTTTTAAAACACTCAAGTAAAAATGTCCGAAAGTAGATATTGGAAGTTGTCTTCATGCCGATCTTCTGCTTATTTTACTACTGTTAAGAACAAAGGAAATGCAGTTTTTCAGAGAAAGATTTGGACATTTTGATAAGAAAAAGAATCTAAACCTGAGTGAGGGCAACAGATTCACAAGGCTCAAGGACTCTGGTCTCAGTCCCGACCCTCTGAACCTTACTCCACTCGTGCACCCCAGATTTCCAAATTTTAGCTTCTGCTCCAATCCCTCTCTTTAAAGCCAGATTCCTCTTTCTAAATTACAGCTGACTACCCATAGCTGTAGAACTTATGTATACTTCTATTAAAGAATTACCTCAACATCTGTCTCCCCAGACTGGCTGCCTGCTTTCCCTTCACTGGTTGATGCCATCGTCCTCCGCCTGTTTTCCCAAGTTAGACTCGGGAGAGCTGCCCTTGGCTCCTCCCTCCTGCCCATGTCCCATCAGTCACCGAGCCCTGCCAGTACTGCCTCCTAGTAAGGCTGAATTCATCCCTCTTCTTTCCCAAGACTTTACTTGAAAATTCCTAATGGCAACCCCTCACAGACGCTCTTAAAAATAATTTATCTTTTTGGTTGATATATGCACAGAGGGCCCATTCAAAATACTCAAAAGAGAATACCACGAGAATGCATATTCCCCCCATACCTGTCCCAGCCTGCATCCCTTCTGCAGACAGCCTATGAATATACTTATCTGTCTTTATATGTAGAGGGAGATCTTGGCTATACCTTTCTTTGAAACATAAATGACAGTTCCCTGTAATACACTGTTGATACACCTTTGTTTTTTTTCCTTAAAATATGTGTGTATCTGAGAGAATTTTTCTATTTCAAGGCATGCCAAGCTGCCTCAATCCTTTAACTGCCACGTGGTATTCCTTGACTGGGAAGTATGCAATTTATCCAGTCCCTAGAGGTGAACATTTGGGTTGCTTCCAATCTTTTGTTAAACAACAATATGTCATCTTGTCTCCTACTTATACCTCTCATCTTCCACAATGACACTGGAGAAATAGTTCTCAAACTTGTTATGAGTAAAAGCCTATGAATATGAATATGAAATTTTGAATAGTGTGTGTGTGTGTGTGTATATATATATATATATATATATATATATATATATATATATTTCTCAGTTATGCTTCTTAATACATTCCAGAAATTCAGGGAGTAAGGCAAAGATCTTTGAGTAAACTGCTAATATTACGATGCAAATAACATTTTGAGCTGATTAGTTTATTTCTTTACTGAAGAAACTTCATTAAAAAAATAGTTTTTCTAACTAGTTAAGTCTTTTTATTGCTCTATTTCTTATTCTGTGTGTGTGTGTGTCTATGTTACAAACTATGCAAAGAGGCATTATAGCACTTATGATGAGGAGTAAAATGCATTAAGAACAGATCAGAATTAAGATTTTCTTTCCTCTGTTATTACAAAAAGCTACTGAATAACTCAGAAAAAATGTTGTATATTTTTCTAAGACACTATTCCAAAAAGGAAAGAGGAAAAAAAATAATGGACTATTTTTCAAAATTTCTGCTAAATCAGATAATCATTTTACACTAGTTTTATACGCACACACACACACGTGAGAAACTCCAAAAGTTTGGGGAAATTGCACTGAAATAAAATTAATGGGAAAAATCTATTGCCCAGTTCCCCTAACCCCTTCACCCTTCGTAAACTAGAAAGTATCGCCGTTAATCTACTTTGGCAATGAATATATGAGTCTATTTTCTTCTGGAACAGAGTTTATGAAACACCGCATGCATCTAAAATATAGAGCCAATCAAGTTATGTCCCTTAGCTGCCCCACTAACAAGATTAAATCCAATTCCTTAGCATGGCACTGGCGCCATTCAAAATCAGCCTTTCCTAACCACCGTTACCCTTCTGACATGGCCTCACATTTCTAACCCAATTGACGTTCCAGTCCTGCCATTGTGCAAACATTCTAACAGTGTGCTCTCAAGGATCTACACCCTTGCACAAACTATTTTCAGAAATGCTCTTTTGCTAAACTCTGATGTAGTTCTTTTCTACCTACAAGGTGTCACTCAAATATCACCTCTTCTACAAGGCCATCATTCTGGCTTCCCAGGCAAAGGTACTTACTCTTCTTCTTTGCTCCTATAGTATTTTATGGGGTAGTACTTATCACACTGGTTTTAACTCTTGGTTTACATGTAACTCTTCCCAAGGGCACATGCTATACTTTCGTCTTCTTCAAAAATACCCCAAATTCTGGTAGAGCCCAATAACACGGGGCTAGAAATTCGTTATTCAATAAATAAATGTGGCTTGATGGCTGGCTAATCAGGAAGCAGTACCACCCTTCTAACTCCTTCCCTCAATTTCAACTGTATCAAATTGGTCTTCCTGTGGAAACCACCAAAATAATTTAGTTCGGCAACAATTCTTAAACCCCTTTAAGAATTCAAAACCATGTGGCTCTTTTTAGCCCCAGAGAACACTATGCACAGAACAAGTCTGCTGCTGAACGTGAAATAAGCTCCTCCATCCATTCCTTCCTTTGAAGGCTGCCTGCAGAACGGATGCTTACAGAAGGGGCTGATGGCAGAGGACAGAGCATCAGGTTTCCTTTTGATGGAGAATTGCAAAATCTCCTTTAAAATTCCTTTTTTAAAAATTCTGGAACAGGTTTCTCTCTATAAACAATGATTTTAAAAACAAACAAACAGACAAAAAGCTTTTCTAAAATTACTTCTTTACTGGACTAATGGGGGAAAAAAAGAACCTTATTCTTCAGACCTAATTTGTGATCATCAGAATTTCTGGGTGCACTCATGAAGCCAGTTGCAAGATGACCTGGTGTCAGCTGTGATTTCAGAGATTCTACTGGCCTGGTATATATAACTGCCAAAATCCCCCCATCTCGAAGGATGCTGACCTAAGTAACTTTGGAAAAGAGTGGACGGACGTGTGTAAGATTAAAGGTAAAAGGAATTACACTGTACTGTAGTTAATGAAGTCGTTTCCTATAGGGGTACAGGTTAACAATTCTGAAAAGTGATATTGTGTGTGTGTGTGTGTGTGTGTGTGTGTGTGTGTAAATAATTAAATGGTTGGCAAATAGTGAGAGCCAGGCTTCTCATGGCTGGAGTGAGAATTTACAGATAAGCAAGGGGATGAAGGTACAATAATCCATGTGGTAATGGGTTATGAATAATGGAGATATCAGTACAAACTCATGTTTAACTTAATATACAGATGTTGCATATAGAAATATTTATATGTATAAATACAGTAAGCATAAAGTCATATTTTTTGCTGGTCAGTTGAGAGGTTATAAGAAATGACACTCCAGTAGCAACAAGCACTTGTAGTATCCAGACTTTGGAATTTAATACCTTTCTCCAGTGAAAGGACAAGACCCCATGGAGAAATGGCTGATTCGGGGTGGGGGTGGGGGGGGCGCTAGGAAACATACAAGACAAGTCTGGAGCATCTGGTAATCTCAGAAAGTAAGGAAGTGTTCAACTACACACACACACACACACACACACTCACACACACACACTGATGTGGATATGTAAAAGCAACACAGGAGTCCATTGAAGGAGCTCCATGGCTTCCATGGCCAAGGCTGGAACAGTTTGAGCAACTAAATAAAAGTAGTACTGGGTTGCAACCCAAAGTATAAAATATGTATCTATGAATCCATGTTGATATACATGACTGACTGACTCAATGAATGAAATGAATGACTGCACAAGGGGGAAGAGACAAATCCTCCAAGCAGAAAAATTCCGAATAGTCTGAGTAAACCAAAACGTCTCCACTATTTTTATTTAACTATCAATAAAATGCTGCATACTTTACATTATGGGACATATGTAAACCAAACAGGGATTCAGTACCAAATTACATTGAATAATTTGGGAGCACAGTTGTACCAAGTAGGGAGACAGGCTCTGGTACTACACAGAAGGAATGCCAGGACTCCTTCAAGCTGTTTCTACAGGAAAGAGCTGGAAGCAGGAAAGAGTGAAAGGTCAGAAGGAAAGGCCTGGAGGCCTGGATCCAGCCCTGGCACATCCGAGCCCTGACTGACTGGCCTGCTTGGTGAAGGCGGCATGTATCACTGGTGAAACCGGCAGGGTGCCCCTAGTCTCCCGTGGAAGACAGGGGCTGTGTGTACGTGTTCATCAGGCGAAGCCCCACTCATCTCCAAGTCCGCAGATTCCAGATCATTAGTTCACTGCCTTTCCTTCACAGCACAGAACCTACCTCAAATAGCGATCACAAATCAAAAATCTACGGCAGAATCATGTACTAAAGCAAAAACCAAAAGATGCTAAAAGCAGGATTAGAAAAGCTCAAGTCTTAAAATAAGGAGAGAAGGGGTACCTGAGATAAAATCTAGAATGGCGTGACTCTAGGACAGAAGAAAGGGTGACCAAGTCAACTGGCAGGCCCTTCATTAGTCGCGGACAGACTGACTTCCACAGATGCTTTCCTTCCTGGTTTTATACTCAACACCCAGCAAGCAAACCACCAAGTACAATTGGCTCAAGGAAGCTTCCCTTTAAAAAGAAATTTCTCCAAATACATTAGTCTCATTTGGGTTTAGGTATCAGAAAAAAAACTAGTCCGTCTGTGTCGTACAATTACTCCTAGGTACTGTACATCGCATTCGTAGAGATTTAGACATATGACGCTATTTTAGAACATGGAGAAGGAAGCTGAGGCCTGTGTTACATTCTCCCAATTCCCTCACCATTATGGACAGTTCACTCTATTAGCCAAACCAATTCAAAGGAAGTACAAATACCTGATCGAGCGATGCCACTGTCCCTGTCTTCGTTTTGTCCTCTGCTTGGCATGTCAACTGGAGTGCTATGTGCTAAGAAAAGGCAAAAGGAGACCATGTTATTGGGCTCTTCAAACAAGGTGTTGTATAAAAAAAAAAAAAATGACTGCAATAATTTTTACATTTCAAGTAGGCTACTGCTACTGATGATTTGCGTAAGTTTATAGAGATTAAGTAGAAATCAAAATGAAATACATAAAAAGATGATGGGGAGAGTAAGAAGAAAACAGAATCAAGTAACTATCTGCCTTGACTACCCTACTGTGCATGTAAACTTTTGTGAGCGATGCTCATCTCTAAAAAACTGAATCAACTATTCATGCAGTTGATACAGCGCGCAAACATTTTCAGGAAGGTACTTTTAGCCATTTTCCTCGTTATTAGTAGAATTTAAATAGCACTGTATTTTCAAAATGCTTTATAATCAGTTTCAGAAGTAGCTAGAGGCAACTCAGTGAAGAGAAATACTTGAAAATCATTTCACAAATTTAAAAAATGCTTCTCTGAAAAAAAAAAAGATAAAAAATGCTTCTCTGTTTATATAACCCACTCTCTTGGCAGATAGAAAACACTTATATTCATTTTCAAATATTTCTTCCTCCACTTCTTTTCCATATACACCCATACACAGTATTACTGTAGTTACTTAGAAAAACTCATGTCCTGGCATGAATCTGAGACAAAGCTCTAAAGTATTACAGACTTCTAGGAATGTTTCAGATTGATCTCAACTGGATACTTACTGCGCTAGAGGGGAGATGACATGCTGTTATAGTAAACTGGAAGCCCGGGGCCCTGCCTGACTATTATACTTGCCAGCTATTTTTTGAATCATGTTTATTCTCACAATTTTAAAGGGAGTATATAAACATTTTATCCTCACTCTAAGCAGGTGGGAGGGTGTCAGTTTCATTAGGGTGTCAGTTAGCCATGGTGCTTAGCATATTTTAGACTACAAAGAACAGAAAACCATTTGCCAGAAACACAGCCTTTAATGTTAGTAACAAAGGTTTCCACACTTGTTAATCGTGCCAGACTACAACAGACATTCAAGAGCCTTAGTCAGCAAGGCTGATTACATCCCAGACTTGACCTACCCAGAGAAACCAAAATGATTATACCTGTGAAGAACCTAGAAACTGTATTTAAACTACTTAAATGCGAGCGAGGGAGCGAGCGAGCGAGAGAGAGAGAGAGAGAGAGAGAGAGAGAAAGAGGTGTTTTCCATGCTCTTATTAGAGTGACTTTTGAAGAAACTCTGTGCAGATAAGGATGCAGGTGAATAAATTGATATAAGATACCATGGCAAAGGGGAAAGGTCACAGCAGCAGAAGCGGCCTAGGAAAATCAGAAAACATAATCCTCTTAGAAACACTAAGGGCTCATTTCAGTCCAAAATCAGCTTACCCTGGGATATTATCAAAGACATTTACAATGGAGGTTCACTGGTGGAATTTTCAAAACACCATGAACTTGGCTGCATTTGACACTAATATCTCAAGAGCCCTTTGGATTTCTAGAGAGGCACCAAAGAGGCTTTTTTTAAAGAATCTGCACAGGAGTTATTAATGTGTGTGGGTCGCACTGTACTCAGCATTCCACACAAACCTGCAAAGAAAGAAGCACTCCGGGTGAGCCGGAGAGGTCCTCCTTCTGCCACCCCCTGTAGCAGCTTGCTGCTGCACGCCTGCAGCAGACCTGGGGACAGAAACACACAGAGGAGGACAAAGTACACGCACAAAATGAACACAGATTAAAGATAACGCGAACGCAAACACACACACACACACACACACACACACACACACACAGACACCACAACGAATTCAAATAAAGCAAAACACACGCCCACAACAGTGGTATTCACAAAGAAAGAACCCATTCATGTGGCTGATTTTACCTAGGTTACTTCCGGTACGACAAGGACCCAAATTATTCTGATTTGTGTTCAGTTTTCCCGAATTGGGATCTTGATTGATGTATTCAAAGCTGTCTTGCAAGCTAAATCAGAGAGGGGAAGGAAGGGAGAGAGAGGAGAAAAATGTGAAGAGATGAATAAAGCTGTTTTCTAATGGACCCTCTCAAATATAGACAAATTATCAGTTGCTCAGACTTTTCTTTATAAATGAATACAGTTTCACATCTACCAAAGGGAATTAAACGTTAGGGGAATTTGCTGGAGGAAAATACAAGAAAAGCTTTTTGAGGAAGATCACCCTGTACAACTAAACAACGCATTCCTAACAGTTTTACATTACATAATGGGACACCAACCTCTACACATTTTGATTCAGTGACTGACACCTAAGACATTACTATTCATTTCTAAATTTTGCTTTTGTGACTGACAGCCAAGATGTTACTATTCATTTCAGAGATAATTTTACATAAACCTTGAAAATGAAATTAATATGAACTCTTAGTTAACATCTATGAACAACTTAGCAACCTTTTTCAGGAGGAGGATATAACAGAAATTGATAGGATTCCTCTATAGGAGTCTGAGTTTAAAACATCCAAAGTTAGAATTACTCATCAACACAAATGTGAGGGAAGCAGATTTTAATAATGTATTGCATTTATTAACAAGTAAACTAAGTATCAGGATTTTGAGAATAATGCAGAATGAGGCCAAAATGATTTTCGGTGCAATCTGAGCTCAATATTCTATTACAAGGAGTTAACTTAGTATATAAATGTTCAGGTAATATCAAGAGTCTAAAAAAGAATCTCTCACAATAAACGTCACTTCCCATACTGCCTTAAGTCATAACAGCCCAATGTTAAATGCTCAAACAAGTAAACTCATTATTTTGTTGAAGAGCAAGCAGACTTAACGGCACCCAAATCTACAAACAAGTATGTGTAATATATGTTTAATTTCTCAAGATTGTAAAAAATAACAAATTATTTGACCCCTAAGAATGCCCCTTTATTACAAACCTTTTTTTCAAATTACTGAAGTATAACAAAGGTTTTGCTATTCTACTCAAAAAAGAAACACGAAATATTACTGCTTGCAAAGTTCAAAATATATGAACAAATGTACCAGAATGGGAGTTAAATTAGACATTTCAGCATTCTTTGTCTCCACAAGTATAAAATTAGAAGAAGACAAAAAACTCGAGAGTGAAAACCAAGACATTGCAAGGCCGAAGTACCAACCACGCACAGGGGCAAAACTGACAGCTGAAGAGATGGCCAGCACAGGCAGCCCATCTTGCCACAAAGGTCCTCAGCAGCCTGGAAAAACTCACTATCTACTTCATTCCTTTAGAAAGAAATAAACGAACACACCAACAAGTTTCCAAGTTTTTTTTACAGGATAAAATAATATTGGTAAATACCATAAACTCATTCATATGGTCCCTCCTTTTTTCCCTTCTCTTTTCATTTTGCAAGGAATGAAAACTTGGTGATGGCATTAGGAACACAGTGGGTAACAGATGGAGACCCAAAAGAGGCAGGGAAACAGTCATTTGACTTTAAAGCTATCTGATAAAGTCACAGGCCTTTTCATACTCACTCTGTGTAGGAAAATCGCCACTTTTAAGATCGCTTTGTTAATGTGAACTCATCCTGCTTCCCATTTCAAACGAATTACAGCCCTCACAGAATTACTCTACCCAGAAATAGCCACTAAAAAAATGGGAGGGGGGGGGTGCAAAATCCCACACTTACTTATTTGTACTCCCACAGAAGCTGCCCATTCTGGCAGAGAAGACCTTACTGATCATCAGTTGTGGAGGAGAACTGGTGGGGGAAAAAGAGGGAGAAATGCACTTTTGAAGTAAGAAGTCGGTATCACATTCCACTTCTCACAACTAATAGAAAAAGAAGGCCAAACTCACCGTATATAGTGTATCTTTAAGGTGGAACCTTTGTAACTCATTGCAACTGAGCCAAACATCATTTCCCCCAGCATGTTGACGTCAGAAGCTGGTCTCGTGTACTACCACACGTGAAAAGAAACCGAAAGCAGAGTTAGCATGTGGGACAATAATGATGGGCAACGCAACAGGAAATAACGTTTATTAACCTCTGGGTCTCTTTAGTTTAGTGGGTAATTAAAACAATTTCTCAAAGCAACAATGGATCACTTTACCATCTTAATCTATAATGGTGATGTCCTACTTTTCCCCAAATTATTACTAACGTTCACCGTTTCTTCTTTATACACAGTATCTTTACACAGAATCCAAGTGTTTTATCAGAGTTCATTTTTAATCTTGTTACAAGATACACATATTTTCCTTATCTCCATTTATAAACTCTAAATAGAAAGACTAAGTTATGAAAGGAACGGGGTAACTCTTCTCGTGGTACGAAGAACACATCCTGAAAAGAAATATGTATGGTTCCGTATTATCAAACCACATGATGAACAGTGCTGAACAAAAGTGCCACTTAGTGGAGGCAGGGTTTTGTGAGGGTCCAAAAGATAACTGATGGTCTGGTACCTCTGAAGTTTTGCCAAAGTATTTTTTAAATATTTGACCCCTCTTACGTCCTGACCAGTCTTTCTTATTCCTTTCATCCCCCAAAGGGTGGCCTATGCTGCTGCCGCTTTCCTCGCTCTCAGCTGCTTGTTAGCCTGCAGCCTCCACTATTCCAACCGCTCTAATGATGACCTCCGTCCACCTGTCCAATGCAAAGGATGCTTCCCAGTTTGCTTTCTTAAACGTCTCTCACGGTATCTGATGCTCTTAACAACTGTCCTTTCGGAGCTCTTCTTTCCCAGACCATCCTTTGAACAGGGCTGGTCCTCAGAGGGCCGCCCTCCTCAGTGTCTGCATTCTCAACTATTCGTGGAATTTCAGTGATTCTTTACACAGAAATAACTCCCACATCTTTGTCTCTCTGCCCAGACCTCTTCTAGAATCCTCTATCCTAGGCATCCATTCACATAGCATAACGTTTGGATCTTATGAACAGATGATATGTGAAAGGATGCATTGGATATAGGATTCTAAGCACCTATTCTAAGCACTGGTGACAAAGTGACGGACAGGATAAATATAATTCCAGCACCGGCTGACCAAAACAAAACCACCGTCTCTCTGTGACCCAGCTCACCAGCCAGATTCTCTGCTAATACCCTTTCCATTCAAGCAAAAACATGGGAATCATCCTTAACACTCTCTTTTCAATCTTTTGTTAACTCCAAATACATACATACATACACACAAGTACACACACACACATGTACGTACACACACACACACACACACACTCACACACACTCACACCCTATCTATACGTGTTTGTAGAGCAGGAAAGAAACATGAATCCATCAACCTCATTTAACCAGGGCCCTCTCTGGTTACAGCTCTCACTACCCTCCTCTCACTACGCGCAGACCGAAACCAACTGGCTTTCACATTCTTTATTAATAACTTCCACTCACCACTTCCACTTTATATTCTGGTTTTTCATGGGGTATACGGTCTACATACCAACCGTGATTCTCAACTACCTGAAAATTTCACTCTATACTTTTTTAACCACCAATTGCTTTGAGACCCAGGAGCACTGTGAAATAAGGGCAAACTCAAACATATGGCAAAAATTTGACCATGAGATTAACAAAGTTCTATAGACCTATGGCTGCTGGTAATTTTCCTGTCTTTGCTTTTCCAGCAACATGATAGACAAAATTCTACATGGTTCCAAAAAGAAAACCAAAAAGATATGTCCTCCACTAGCTAATACCTTTCTGTTACTCAATATTTATGAAACATTTCTTCTCTTTAGTCAGTATTTCTCAACAACCTAATCCCTACCCTCTACACACACACACACACACACACACACACACACACACACACACACACAGCATAAAAATGCTACCAGCCCTCTATCCTTCACATTCAAGTTAGGTCTTGCCACTTATTTCTTCTCCTATACAAGGTTTTCTTCCTTCTACTGGCAAGTGCTATTTTCTTAGGATGCCCACATACATTCCTAGAATCCTTATAACGTTTATAGAGTTCTTATAACAAAACTGAAAAATACCTGTTTATTAATCTGCTTCTGACAACAAAGGAAGCAAAACAAGAGAGTTTACCTCATTTGCACTATTTCTTCCTCATTCGGTGTACATTATACTGGATCACCTCTGTTCGATTACAGTTTTTATCAAGACATAAAAGCCACAATGTGAAAATAGCATTGACGTGAAACATTTCAGAGCACATTTGGTAATACAGGTTCTCATATTCCTGGAGTAGAGCCCCCCAGCAGGCATTAGTAACTGTGGAGAAATCATAGTAAATGACGTCAACTCCCTGCGTACCCCACACTTCCGTGGGTGGCTTACCTGGTACTTGGGAAGCTGCTCCTTAGCATGTTGTAAAGAACCCCCAGGAGAACCATGGGAAGAGCTGCTGCCACTGCTGCCACCGCTGCTGCTTCCTTGACAGCACTTGGCTGACATTTTAATAGGGACATCATCTGTTTTCTGGTTAAGAGACACAGGCAACATAAAGTATTGCTAAGCATACCAGGCTTTCTCCACATATTCCTCACTGGGAATTCCTGTGTTAAAACATTCTGTTATACTGTGCCTAGGTCGCATAGGAAACCAGAAGCTTCTATTTTTGAGGACAAAAATGTGGTAAATGAGAGTCTGCAACGTTTGGGAGGAGAAGGGTTTTGGACAGAGGGTAATGGGTTACGTGTTAAGACTTCATTTTCCTTAAATAATGCATTATTCACATTTCGATTCATATTTTTAAATCATCAATGAGCTCTGATCTCTGTTTTCATTACTAGAGGACTTTCAGTACTATATAGAGTCATACTACATAAAATTGATGAGAAAGACATGGCTTCAAATTTAAACTTTTACCAAGCAAATAGAACTAAGAAAGCAAAACTATGAATTTGAAAAGACTGGGCTTGCATTTTTAATGACACGCCTCTTTTAGGACTCCTTTGAAGGCAACAGGAAAGAAAATCATGAGGTTAAGTTTGTGAAAGATGAAGCTAAAACTCTGAATTATACAGCACATGATGGAAATTCAGTCTTTAAAGGTTAGGGGTAATAGAAGATTGTCTACTGTATATTCCCTAAACAGAGCTCACTGCTAATTTTTATGACATCAAGGCAGACAGGTACACCTTTATTAATTTTTCCCTTCCTCCTACACCAAACATTATTACTCCATACAGAAATAAACATCCTGTGCCTTCTATGGCACGTTGGTGCTATTCCAAGTCTTACTTGCTTTTTTTGTGCGCAGATTTGCTTGGAAAAACATGAATGCAACTGCAGCTTATCTAATCTCCAATGTGACAGTCACACTGGTAGTCTAATGCAAATGGCTGCAGTCATGTGCTGGACACAAACGCATGACATCTTGTGCTTGCCAAAGGGGTCGGGGACTGAAAATGGGACGAGTGTAAGGACATGACAAACTGCGCTGGTACCTAACAGTCGCTGCCGCAGTGATGGCATTCAGACTGGGCTTGGTTATTCCCGAGCATCTGGCACTCCCTCAGCACCCTCTTCAGATCTAGCTGTTACTTAATACCACTTCAGCCAGAAACACAGCCCCTCAGAGGGCCTAAAGCGACACACAGGCCACACCTGCCTCACAGACTGTTAGCCCCTCTGGCTGGGGCAGCACGTTCTCCGCGGCCTATAATTGGAGATAGCACCTGGTACAGTGGAGAGAGCCCCAAGTGGATGGACTCCTTCTGGAGCCTTGGGCATGTTACAAAACTTCCTGGACTTAGATGCCATTTTGATTCAATGAGTGCTGCCAAGAAACGTATGTTCCTCACTGCTCCGCTATATTGAAGATTCCAGTTGCTGTTTGAAAACTGGTGAGAATTTTTTCCCTCCACCTGTTACCATCATTAGCTCTACTGATGGAGTGTGGGTGTGCAACTAAACCATCTGTGCAAGGCCTTCAGGGAAGGAAATGATGTGGGAAATCAAGGGAACCATGTCCTGCCCAAACAAAGGGTCAAGCGCTGGCTCACCTAAACTTTGATAAAAACCCACCATTAAAGCCTACAGGTGAATCACCTGAGAGATTTCAAGTCCCCCCCAGCCTCCCCCCCCACACACTCCGACCTACCCAACAAGCCCAACAACTACCACAATGATTAGCTACCTGGCAGACTTCCACTTTAAAGCACTATGGAATCCACCCAGCCAAACTGCCTTGAAGCAAACACTTCCTTCCTGCAGAAACGATCCTTATCAAAAGCAGGAAAACAGCCCCTTGGCCCTGATGAGACAAAGACTGTGACAGAAATGGTTCGTTTACTTAGCTACACATTCTGTAAACTGCCAGAATTCGGTCAGTATAGTTATTGAACATGAAAAGAATGAATACAAATGGATTTATTTAATTTGCAGACTGCTGAATAACTACTGAAAAGAGAATGAAAGGTCTAAAGGTGACATCTAGAAGTAGCCCGGACTGCTGTGCAGAGACTCAGGGAAGACACATAACTTGACGCATTGTGGCCCCAAGGTGTCAGGAGCGGCTCTGTCCTCACTTTACCATCTCCAGACCCCCTCACCTCACGCCCGCACCGCAGTCCACAACACCTCCACCACCCTGCCTTGCACTAAGCGAAGGAAATAAATAAAAGCTTCCGTGGTCAGAGAGGTTTCAGAAGCGCTTGCTTCTGAAGCTGACAATGCATGCTAGCATACTGAAGCCCTGCAGTGAGGACAGCTAGCTCGTTTTGTGTAACCCAGTCTCTGTAATGCCATCTATGAGACACACTAGACAGAATGCTCTATTAACTTCCCTTCAACCTAACACTTGACGATTTTCGGATTCTCAGATTTCCGATCACATGGCACCTATTTGGCATCAAAATCCTACTAGACTGCAACTCACCAGCAAATTCACCTCGAGTATGATATTCACAGCACACTGTGCAGCAGCGGTCATGATTACTCGCTAACAGTTTCACTTGTGTATATTAATAAGAATACAAATGCAGCCGGGGTGGGGGAGTGTACAAGTGACGATTACGGATTAATAAATGACTGATCAGACAGGTGGTTAAAAAGCACACACAAACAAGATGAAAGCAAATCCGGATTTCATACCTGAGCTGCCGCCTCTTCAATCTTGTGAACAGCTTTAGAATCAAACAAGACTTGTCTGCCTCTCCTTTCACAATCCTGGTAAACTATCAGGCGAATCTCATTCAGGTCAAACTCCGAACATGCCCAGCTGTGGATTAGAAAGGGAGAAAGAAGTCAGGCTGCACTTGGAATAATCCTGGAGGAGACGTGTCCCAGGCGTGCGTCTGTGTGCCGCTTCAGAAGGCCACACGTGCCACACAGGCAGGGAGCCTTACAGACAGGGGCACACAGCCTTGTCTCTGGACTCCACCGGGCCACACACGTTGCCAGTGTCCATGACAAAGGTTGGGAAGATGGCTTCAAATAATAAATCACTGGAGATTAGCTTCCTCTTCCAAAGCCACTTTGGGCAGGGATGATAGCCAGAAATCACAAGGACATGTGAAGAGAGCGACATTTGGATGCCTGGGTTCTGGGACGGGACATCTGAGGACCAGGAGCGGTCAAGCTTCCGTGGCACTGGGCAGGGAACCATTTGGAGCCAGTCAGTAGAGCCTTTTCTCTTCCTCTCCCACCCGCCCATGCTCAGGTTAAATTGAGAGGAATTATGTATCCGAAAAGTTAGCATTATGTTTTCCTCTATTACGGCTGGCTCTGATACAGAAGTTATAAAAACCAACTATATCACTGAACAGCCTCTGAACTGCTGAAACAGAAATAAAGGAAGTATACCAAAAGCTACTGGGACAAAACTGCTCTAAACATAGGTTTGCTCCTGAGTAATACATGAAATCAGAATGCGAGAACTAGAGAAAGGGTAGTCATTTAAAATACGCTGCTTTGGGCATATCCCGTTATTAGGCTGTTAATCCCTGCAACACACATCTGAGCGCCTCCGTGCCAGGCACTGCGGTAGACGCCTGAGATCCAGCAGTTAATGAACTAAACAGACCTGGTCCCCGCAGGCCTCGTGGAGGACCCGGCTTAGTGGGGAACGCTGGTGGGCTGAGAATCATATACAAACGCATAACACAGACTTCAAGTGTGCAAAAAGGAAAAGTAAAGGATGTGATAAAAATCTCACATTTTCATAGTTAATGGGTGGGGGAGAAGGGCGGGGAAGTGCCTAAGGACTTAAGGAAGTGGCATTTAAATAGAACTTGAAGAAGTAAGAGTTAAAGAGATAAAGTGTGGAATGAAGAGCACAGCGGAAGAGGGAGGGACATGGTAAGATCTAAGATTGATGTGTTAGAGAAAGAAAAAAAAAAAAAACACGAAAAACCAAAAACCAGCCCGAGGGAGAAAGAGAGCTCCAGGTGGGCTGCGAGGCAGGCAGGGGCAAGCACCCTCCCTAAGTGCAGTGAGAAGCCACGGTAAACACAGGGTGATAAACCCAAGTCTACACTTTTTTAAAAGTCCAATCTGGCTGCTCTGAAGAACTCAGGGGTGGGACAGATTAAGACTAGAAAGAGGGAGGCCAAATGGAGTTTCTTCTGAGTTCAGGCCCTCCATACTGAAGGCCAGACTGACAGCAAAGGAAGGGGACCGATACTGGAGGGGTGTGCGGCGCAGACTGGGAACTGCGTAGGGAAGGCTGGAAGGGGACGTCCCGAAAGGTGGAGGATGGGTAATTCCACAGATAAGACTTACAAAAGCAAACTGTAAAACTAAGACATAGTATAGCTGGAGTGAAGTCAGACCCATCTGGGTTTAAATCCAAACTCTCTGAGCTTCCACGTCTTCATCAGCATAATGAGAATTAAGGCCCGTCCCACAAAACTGCTGTAGGAATTAAATGACATACGTCAAGTGCTTCACACAGAGGCCGACACACAGTTAACTGCTGCCAAATGGTAATAATTACTTAAGAGAACTGTTAATGTTATGATTTTTTTAAAAAAACTGATACAGTGTGTGGTACCCAGTTACAAATTGTGCGTTATTGGTCCTTTCCTTTCTCAGGCAGTGGTAGTTAATACTGAATGTGCTCTTCCAGGGTACCAGATTCACTTTCTTAAATCTAAGCACCAAAAAACATGTCTGGTTACACCTGCTTTTTTAACAACCTGTGTTCCAAGTTACCAGGCCCAGCAAATCTTCCTCCTCATTTTGATAAGAACCTGGCAAGTTGACTTTGGAAACCATCTTTCTTCTACTCTCAGTCCAGAGCTAGGCCATGTTGCAGGCCTGGCCCATCAGATGTGACCGTATGACCCCAGCTGGGCCGTGACAGCCAGTCCCACACTTAGTTGCTCGGCTGGTAAATGCTAACCCTGGAGTTGCTGGTGACTATTTTTGGCCATTAGGAGGTGACAGCATTTCTGAAAATGAAGTCAACATGGAGGAAAGCTGAGGTAAGCCATGGAATGAGACCGATTCCTGTTTGCAATTGAAGCCAACTGCTGCTGAGCGAACACTATTCCTGGAGTTAGTTTTCTGTCACTTACAACCAAAACGTCTGGACGACTATGCCCTGAAGCACTACATTTTAAAATTATACAAGGTCACTAAAAACACCCTCTGAAATTATTAAAACAGAATACACAGGATGAAATTATTAAAAGTGAAAAACCAACAAAGATCTAAGTGCCTTGTTGTTTTCTTATTCAATCTATTTTGCCCCAACAATTGCATTTTGCCAAAATAGCATTATAATTTACAGAGCAAGCTGTTCAATCCTTATTTTTGACTCAAATTATCAAACTGAGGATAACCTGTCTAGAAGAGCTAAAATTTAATAATGATTACAGCACTGTATTAAGTGTTTCATGTTATTTTTCAATTTTAAAGAGATGGAAATAAAAGATATGGGAAGGGAAAAGTATATATAAGTCAGAGTGTCCCAAGTTTTTACCCAAATACTTTAAAAAGTACTTTATAAAATATGAGGAAAACTCTAATCTCTTTCTTCCATATAAATGTCTTAACACCTAATTATAATTTTACCATCACTAATATTAATAGAGGAAATTACAGTTGAGTAATTTGGTAAAGGAAATACAGCAGGACAGAAGGAGATTAAATGAGCGCTTCAGAATGAGAGAGGCCTGGGATGAAATCTCAGCTCTGCCTCCTGCTGCTGTTACAACCTAGAGAGTTCCCCCAAGCATCGCTGCAGGGCACGCTGGGAAGATGGAAGGAGATGCGTTAGGAAACTCGCCCAGCACTAGGAAAGTGGCCCAGAACACTGCCAGCTCTTTTCCCTACCGCCCTCCACACACAGGGCTTGAGGTATTCATAATCACATGGCACATATATTCTCTTCATGTTCACATTCACCTTGACATTCTGTGGAGCTTCTAGAAGCACCAACCGTGGTTCCTGGTGGTTTATTCAGGGCCACTCTGCATGATTCAGAGAGGTATGTAAAATAGGCCTGAAGCTTTTGCCTTAAAGTATCTGCCTATTTTCTCCCAGGCATTTCTTCTAATCAGAACTACTTCATTTCTTTGCTTTTGTTGAAAGCAAGGAAAGAAACATCACGGTCCCTGGCATCAAGGGGTCCCTGGCATCTGCTTTATGGTCACAGCTGTACGACCTGAGGCACAAGATTTGTCTACCTTTTTTTTACTGTAAAATTTAAAACGAAATGACTTTTATGGACCGTTTTAGGCTTTGACATTCTCTGATGGTAAGATCTGGTGGTTGGAACTAAAATCAGGTCTTATTACATCCAGAGCAGGAAGCAAGTGACCAAAGTCTACATTACTTACCTGAAAGGTGACAAGCAATAGTTCAAATGATTTTAAGTACAGAAAACAGAATTTTCTTTAAACTGTATATAACCATGTATTGAGGTTGACTTGTGGCCCCCAAAATGATACATTCAATTACTAATTCCTGGTACCTGTGAACATGACCTTGTTTGGAAACAGGGCCTTCGCAGGTGTAATCAAGTTGAGATGAGGTCATACTAGATTAGGATCAGCCCTAATGCAATGACTGGTGTCATCGTAAGAAAGATCTGGACAGACACACGAGGGAAGATGGCTATGTGATGACAGAGACAGAGATTGGAATTAGGCGTCTACAAGCCAAGGAAAGCCAAGGAATGCTGGCACTCAGGGGGCTACAAAGACTAAGAAATATCTAAGTCCCTTTTCTCAAAGAACTTAAAATCTAGAAGAGACAATCATGTAGGTAACTACAGGAAAACAAGAGGGCAAGGCAGAATACAGAGGGCAAGCGAGGCAACAGGAACAATTCCTGGAGAAGCAATATCCCAACGAAGGAGGTGATCAAGGATAGCAAGGGTGAGACGTGATGGGAACAGCGCAGAGAGTTACTGCAGGCTGGGGCACGGCACACGCATAAGGAGTTAAGCGACACAAGGTCCAAGTGTTCGGTAGCTGGAACACGTCTACTGCAGAAGAATTCTGTACGAAATGAGGCTGGCAAGAGTCTGCAGGGCTACTCGTGGAGGACCTTGCCTGCTATGCCGAGGAGTATGTCTGTCCCACAAGCACTGGTGTGCCATTCCAACTTTCTAAGAAAGGGAATGACACGATCGGACCTGTGTTTCAGGAGGGAACCATATTCAGGGCATGTGGAGAGGTGGTGCTGACCTGCATCCCAGGGTTTGGAGGAGTCATGGCTAATAAGGACGAGAGTAGTATCGGTGTGATTTGTTGCAGGGTGATTTGCTATGTCCTCCAAGGCCAGTTCTAGTGTTGGTGCTTGATTCTTCCCTGACACTTGTGTAGGAATCAGGCTAGAGGCAGGTCCAAGTACACCCATGTCGAAGCATGATCAAAGAAGGCAACTTCAAAACTGTTTTCTCTCTTGCTAACTATCACACAGGAAACATCCCATCTACAGTCAAAGTTAAGGTCACGTAAAGAGTCAAGAGCAGTCTTATGATCCAAGAATGTGAATGTTTAAAGAGTCAGGTATGATAGGGAACTTTCAATGGTCCAAGAAATGGTAAATGAAACAAAATAAAACTAACAATAATGATCACAACAAAAACTGGCAGATACTATTCATTTAACCAGCAGCTCCTGCATGCCTACTGTCTGCCAAGCATTCCTGCAGGCACGGGAATAAAACAGTGAACAAAGCATAACTCCTGCTCCCATGAAACTCACTGTATTTACGTGTATGTTGGTATTTTCCAGCCACTTTCAAATCCTGTTCTATGTTCTTTTTTCTGCCAACTCTCACTTCTCTTCTTCTTATCTTTCTCAAAAAAAGTTTCTAAATAGAAATAGAAACTCTCTCAAAAGGTTTGCTCAAGAACAAGGAGGAGGCCCTAATAACTATTACATGCAAATAAAGGAAGACTAGGAGTGGAGGAAAAGACAGGATTATGATTGACATGGCACTCAGCATTCAGCCGGTCTGCACAAATGTACATTAGCTCCCACCCTGTAACAAGCTATTTATTTAAAGAAAAAAAAAAGTAAATAGGTGGCAATAAGAGATTTGAAAAAAAAAATTTTTTTTTTTTGGCTAGGTTAGAAAGATGGCTTACAGGAAAATTAATTTGCAAATTAGTTGACTTTCTTCTCTTCCCCTATTTTGTACTGACACAGCCCTCGCTGCACAAATGGCCTAGTTTAGTTTCAGAGGAACTACATAAAAATCCGCCACTGAATTGTTGTCCTGTGGTCAAGAGTATCGTCAGAAAGTGCTTAAGGATTCCAATTCTCATTAGAAACTTTAATACATAATGCTAACCTAAACATATCATTTCTAAATGATTCCAAAATAAATAAAACAAAAATAAGAATGATCCCAATTAAATGTATCCCTCTGTTAATCAAAAGAAACTGATATTCAATGTTGGCTGCCACTTTTTCTGTCTTCCAGAAAGCAGGGGATATGTAAATCCTTTACTCCTTTTGTAAAAGAAACGTGTGGAAAGGAAGAATAAATCCCAATGGTCCGCAGCACGGCATGGAAAGAGCATTGCAGCACGAACCCAAAGCGCATTCCTGCATCCACTCCTTCCGCACACCGTGACCCAGGGACCATGACAGATCCTAGGAATAGGAATTAACTAGAGCCAGTTCCCACCTCAAAATGCTTACAATCGGATATGGGAAAGCCAACCCATAAATAAATAAGTAAACTATACTGTTACGGTCACTGAGATGTAAGTGTCTACATGGCTTATGAGGAACTTGAAGGATAAAGAGGTCAAGTCCACATGGTGGGGGTGAAGGGCGAGTGCAAGTCACAGAGGACGTGATGCTTGGGCCATGGATGAGTGCTCTCCTGGGCAAACACTGCTTCTAACTCTGTCTCTGCCACTTGCAACCCAGATGGCTTTCGGAAAGCACTCACTCCGGGGCTCAGCTTTCCCAAAACGTATCAGCCTGATCTCTCTCACAAGGTTGTTGGAAAATATAGAGAATAAGTATGAAAGTACTTTTAAAACTGTAAAGCATAACTCAAAGATAAGTTCAGATATGCAATCCTTTAACTGAGATCCTTGAGGCCAGATGTTTCAGAATTCAGATTTTTTTTTTAGATTTTAGAAAGATGCTTATAACACATATTATGTAATGCCTCCTCCAGGGTCTGAGGTGTAGTCAAACCCCCAAATCAAACGAATTAGTATCTCACCAGCTCAAGTTATAAATATTTCTGCTAAGTGGATTAGATAGAGACTATAAATAGCCTCATATCAGTTTAGGTCAGTTCCAAAAATATTTTTTATACAGTTCAGGATTTTGGAATTGTAGGATAAGAGACTGTTGACCAATGTAATGCCTACTAAGATTGAGACTGAAATAAGTAACTCTCAGGGCCCCACATTTTCCCGAATGTAACCGATCCCTAACAAAGATGACTATAAAGTTTATGTACAAGTAGGTTGTTGGTACCTCAGAACTTATTTCTCCTCCACAGAAACAATGCTATAAATGGTTGCGAGGGTCACATGCTCAAACCACATAAGTCTTTCTATAATGTGTTCACACAGCAATGACAAAACATCGAGTCACAATGCAGCCTGAGGTTCAGCTGCTATGAACAGAGTGATCTGAAGTACAGAAGAGGAAAAGATGGAATCCCTTCCTTTGGAGTTAAGAGTCATGTCGGTAAAGCTCTGAAATTGGTCAAGTTTGTGTGTGGCACTCGCAGCACCCCACCGTGCCCCACTGTCCCGGGGCCACCACAGCGTTGAGGGAGCAGCAGAGCCCCCCACTAAACGTCTTGGTCCAATGTTTCTTCCTCTATAAAACGATAGGTTGGGACTAAAATTATTCCTCAAGGTCCTCATTCTTCCAACTCTGACACACCACAATCCCAAATTATCTATTAAGCATGCACAGTATAATTCAGAATCGACGACCACAACCAGGTACTGAGAGGAAAGCAATCTTAATGAATGAATGTGCATTACTGCATGACACCCCTTTAACCTTCTAGGTGTATTCTATACTTTGATCATCATGCTACTTAATAGAAACACATCTCCCACTGAGAGAACCTTCAAAAGATGCTAACACAATTTCAAGAGAAAAAGTGCACATTCTTTTGAATCAAGAGGGACACTGAGTGGGCAGGTCTCTGTGCCAACCAAGACTCTGCCCCGGCTACCTTTCCTAGATTTTGTTGTTGTTATTAAGTTTCTCTCATTTCTCCCCTGTAAAAACCCACAGAATCTCTAAATATGGCTCCCATTTTCCAAAATGGTTCCTTTAATTCTTAAAAGAGCACTCGTCATTCTTTTTAACTAGAAACTACCTTTACTTAAAAAAAAAAAAAAAAAAAAAGCTTTGCTGTTCATCTCCATGTATGCATGAATACAATACTCACTAAGCTAATTCTTTCATAGTGTTGTCAGCATAACCCAAACAGTCAACATTCTTTACTGTTTTCAGGATTACTGAATTGTATAATGGCTCCGCTGAAAGCTAACAAGCATCGACATGATTTCCTATCTTTTCCTGAAGGGTAAGGTTTCCGCATCCCCTCCCCCAGGGAAGGTATGTACTAATAACAGACAGATGAATTCATTTCAAACTAAATATTTAAGACATTGCCTTATATATCAATTCTAGATCCATTTAAATTATATACAAATAAGGTAATCATTCTATTTTCCTAGAGGTCTCCAGAGGTCAAAAGCATGATTCTCTCCATAAGGTCTTTTGTTTGCAAAATGGGAAAGCCAAAATACACAGAAACTGTACCTATTTTGGTTGTAAATCATTATCTCTAAAAGAGATGGGTGTCTCTTTTATCTGATAATGTAAAACATTATCTCTAAAAGAGGCAAGCACGTGGGAAGCGGTGGGGCAGAAGTGGAGCCAAACAAAACAAAAATAAAAAAATAAAAAAAGAGCGAGAGAGATGGGTACAAACACACACACACTGTTTGACCCAGCAGTTCTGCTTGTAGGAATTACTCCTAAAAGTCCACTTGCATAGGTCCAAAATGATTATGAACAAAGGTATTCGCTGCAGCATTGCTTGGAATAGCAAAGGACTGGAAACAACTGTCAACACGGAATATTTAAATTATGGTGCACCCATACAATGGAGTAGTCACAATTTTAACTGGAAAAAAGAAATACAAAACACTGTGTTAGAATGCTACCATACGTATTTTTTCAAAAAGGAAAAACTCTGGATTTTAGTATATATGCATAAAGTATCTCTAGAAAGACAGAGTATGATGAACTGGTAATACTGGTTGTGTCTGGAGTAGAGAACTGGGTTGTCGAGGAAGAGAAGTGAGCAGACTTTGTCACATGTTCTTCACAGAGCACAGAGAAAGGCTTTCCCTACACACTTAATACTCTTCTGTGCAGACTCTGGAGCCAGGCAGCCTGGGTTCAAGCCCTTGCTCTGCCTCTTTCCCCAGCTATGTGACTTGGGCAAGTTACCTAAACTCTTTGTTCCTTAGTATTCTCGCCTGGAAAACTGGGGTAATCGTCGCTACCTCTGAAGTGTTTTGAGGATTAAATGTATGTAAAGTGCGTAACACAGAGCCAAGCACACAGTAAGAGTGCTAGAAGTACTCTCTAAGATATTGTGTGTTTTGAATATTTAACCATATGACTGTCCTATCTCTCATTAAAAAATTGAAATATTAAAATTTAAATTAAAAAAATAAAAATAATGAAACAGGAACACAACAGGAACGCTCCCCCCCCCCGCCTTTTTTTTAACCCATAAAGATTCCCTTATTGCCTTAAAACGAACAACCTTAATTACTGTTTGCTCTCAGAGGCTTCTTGGTAGCTGAAGCACAAGGCAGTGGGTGAACTCCTACAGGGAAACCACCTTAATGAATTCAAGGAATTCAGATTCAATTTCAAATATGTAGTTTGGCCTTAGACAACGACATTTATTGAGCTTTCTTCCCGGCGTGTATACACCACATTTTCCTGTCCTTCTTCATTCCCCGCCTCACCCAAAGACAGGACCAAGTTTCTAAAAAAGTAATCCCTCTTCTCATTTATTAGACCCATATATGGCTTTGGGTTTGTTATTGCTGTGCTAGTCCTGTATCAAAGTGACTTCCATCTATTAAGTAACTGCCTTTTTTTTCACTGCATAATCTCATAGACTAGTGACACTAGTTCCAGAAGGTTTGATGTTTAGATGTAGGAAGGGGCAGACGGTGATCACAGCTGCACGGCACACACACAAATAATTGCCTAACAGTTCAGAGTTTGCCAACACTTTCACAGAATTCACCTGGGCTGACCTTAAATGTCCTATGAGAGCCTGTATTACATAATCTGTTTCACACAGAAGCGAGGAGGCTTTAACAAGGTTATAACCAGTAAGTGGCAAAGCCAGGACTACAAACCATTGTCTCCTGACTCCAAATTCTGTGCGCTTCCAATTGCACTGCACTATCACCTTAACATCAGGGGCAAACAAGTGAGGGTCACATCCTCCACACTCCAGGACCTCCCTCTGCGCTTCCTTCTGAGGTGTAAAAGTAACTCTGGTGATATAATGTTAAGACTGAATGAAAGGCAGAACACCGAATTATAGGTACAGTATGACCTCAATTGGGTAAAAAAAAGTTATCAAGAGCTATTTAAAAAGCTCACCAAAAAATTAGCAGCTCATATCACACAGGACCAACATCCCTAACACATATAGAACGATCAGAAATCAATAAAGGAAAAGGCTTGCAAGGCAATGGAAAAGTGGACAATGGATTCAGATAGCTCACAGAAAACAAAAATAGAGACGGTCTTTAAACATGAAAAGGTGCTAAATTCACTCTTATAAAGAGAAAAACAATTTAAAATCATACACCTACTAGAGCAGCAAAAATTCAAAAGTTAGATATCCCACACGAGAGAAATACAGGGAGAGGCACAAAATAGTAAGATTACATATGGATGGTTAAGTTACAGGTATCAGAATTATAAGTATTTTTAACTTTGAACCCACTAGTCCCACTTCTAGAACTAAACAGATTTAAAAAAACATGTGACTGAAGCTTGTTTGATAAGAGCAAACGATTGGAAACAACTGGAGAGGACACAGGTGGGGCAAATTCAATCATTCAACACAATACCAAGCAGCTCTTGGAGAGAAAGCAGGAGCGTGAGTGTAAGACCCCTAAGATTATACTGGGAAGTCCAAGCAGCAAAGACCAAAGTATAGAGCATGCTATCTTTTGTGTAAGAAGGAAGAACACATATTTCTATTTGCTTATTTATACACAAAAGAAATACACAAGGGATCTTTAGGAAACTACTAAAAGTGATTACCTAAAGGGGATGGGGAAGAATGAAGAGGTGGGAACAATATGTTTCAAATACGTATTTTATTGTTGAACCAAGTGGATATATCGTATCTGAAGATATATAGATAAAATACTTTTCAAAAGGTTAAGAAAAAACCCTCATGTCCTACAAAAGCCATTAGAGTTGGGGGCCTCCTTACCTTTGCTTCCGGTTTCCTGCAAGTAGAACAATCTTTGTGAGTGGTAACACTCCTGACTGCTGTGCACCCCCCTGTGATCCTTCCCAAGGGGAGAAGAATGAGTTCTGATTGGTCAGTTTCCCTGTATTTGTGGGCATCTATCTGCCTACAGAGCACACACACTGGTCTGATCCTAACTCCCCAACATCACGCTTTATATGGGTGAGACCCTATTGAGATCAGGCCTGTGGGTCCTAGGCTGCTATGCAGGGTGGGCGAACTGGTTTAATTTCGAGGTTACCAGGCAGCCCCTTGTTATTACACATGCTAGCCATTCTCCAAATACAGGTGTTTTGGTTTCCATCTACCTGACCAATTTCTATCTCTCAATTTTCAAATTCCACTGGGGAAGAAAAATGGGTCTCCTTCAAATTTCCTACAAGGAAAATTCCCACCCAAGAAGACTGTCAGAAATTTGAACAAAAATAGGGTTGTTCGCTGCATTGTAACTGGAAACCTAAATATCCATTAGCAGAACACACCCTAATTTTCGAAGCTATTTGAGAAAATACTACAAAGTCATTAAAAATTGTCCTCAAAAACATTTTAATGACACGGGGAAAACATTATGAAAAAGAAGATTATACAGCTTGATATACAGCCTGATTCAGTTAATACAATGCAGCTTACATCCATGTACCAAAAAGGACTACAAGGAAATCAACAAAAGTGTTAATTGTAGTAAAATTTTCTGGTAGCATTTTTGGTAATTTGGGTTTTTATTTTTATACTTGCTTTTATTTTCCAAATATTTTGTAATAAAATTGTATCATCTTGATAATCATAAAAAATGTTTAAGAAACTCTTAAGAGTTAATTTAGTAATGATATAAAAGAAAAAGATGGAGGCATTTAAAAAAGGGAAAATAGCTAGCATGACATGAATGCAGCCATGCTCTGAAAACACACCTCCTGTTAAGATATTTTTTAAGTATTTCATATACCAGCAATTAACAAGTGGAATGTAAAATTGAAAACAATACCATTTCTATTAGCACCCCTCCAAAAAATATTTATGGAACAAATCTAACAAAATACGTATAAGATCTATATGAAGAAAACTACAAAACTCTGATAAAAGAAATCAAAGAACTGAATAAATGGAAATAGTCCATGTTCATGGATAGGAAGATGCAAGCTGTCAGTTCTTCCCAACTTGATCTATAGATTCAACGCAATTCCAATCAAAAGCCCAGTAAGTTATTTTGTGGACATAAACACATTGATTCTAAAGTTTATATGGAGAGCCAAAGGATCCAACTTCAAGACTTACTATAAAGTTACAGTAATCAACAGTGTGGTATTGCTGAAAGAATAGACAGATCAACAGAAAAGAAAGAGAGCCCAGATTCATATAAATATAGTCAACTGACAGTCTGTCAACAAATGGTGCTGCAACAAGTGGACATCCACATTGAAAAAAAAAAATGAATCTCAACACAGACCTTAAATCCTTCACAAAGACTTAACGCAAAATGGATCACACTCTTAAATGTAGATCAGTAGTCACCTGGGGATAGGGAGAGATGAATAAGCACACAGGAAAATTTTAAGGCAGTGAAACTACTCTGTGTGATACTATCCTGGTGGACACACGTCACTATACATTTGCCAAAACCCACAGAATGTACACCACCAAGAGTGAACCGTAATGTAAACTCCGGTTTTAGGTGACAGTGGTGTGTCCGTGCAGGTTCATCACTTGTAACAAATGTCCCACTCCGGTGGGGATGCTGACAGCAGGGGAGGCTGTGGGTGTGTGGGACAGGAAGTAGACAGGAGCTCTGTATTTTCTGCTCACTTGTGCTGCGGACCTAAAAGTGCTCTAAAAAATAAAGTCTATTTAAAAGGAAAAATATTTCAGTTGTCAAGGAACTTTTAAAATATAGGAACTTTTAGTAAGAGGCACTAGTTTTAAAGTTGGCAATAGGATTTTTCTCTGAAGATCATTTTGGTCAGCTATAGTTTGCTTGAGAATTCTCTGTGAAGATGAAAACCTAGGACACATGACCAGAGCTTTGGATGTAGCCATCAAAAGTCTGTGTCTCTGTTCAGCAGACTTACAGGCCACCTCCCGTCAGTCCTCACTGCTCTACAGAATGAGCCCAGTCCACTCATGTGATCTTGTTCTTCCCAACAGAGGAACAAGTTCTATTTCAGTTCACACTAAGGTATCGGTTACTACCTAGAGAGAACAAAGCTTCAATACAAAAAAGTGAGGTTCTGATAACAGGAATTTCTGTTATCAAGTGAGGGCCAATGGGAGAGCTACATCGAGGCAGGCAACCTCCACACCCCGCTCTGTCACACTGGGATAGCCCTCTCTACCAGCACACCTCAGCCCCATTCACACCCCCACAAAGGACCATTTATTCTCGGAATCCAAATCATCTCTGTCCTTAGCCAACATTTTTCTTTTTAGGGTCTGAAGGAGAACAGAGTCTGTCACCCAAAATTATGCCTCTATGAGATATTTTTTATGCTGGTTATTTTTAAGAAACAAAAGACTCAGAAAAAAACTTTGGCCTTCTTCCTGTCTGCCCTCAAGAACTGAGATAGAGGACCTACTCCGGGAAGGGAGTTATCGCCTTAGATAATTATATTTTAGTATGAACTAGGTGTGATAGACAGGGAGGAACCAAGCAAAGCTCATGCGACCAAACTCCTCTCTCTGTCCCATCGTTTCAAGATGGCCGATATACATTTGCTTTTCTTCTCCCTGTGCATTGCCTTACTTCTCCCAATTCTGAATGATACACCTCATTTCCCCTCAATGTCTGGAATTTTTGTGCTTATGTGAATTCCCCATGCGCACATATTAAACTGTGATTTTCTCCTGGTAATCTGCTGTGTGTCATTTGAATTATTTGACCAGCCGGCATTTAGAAGGGTAGAAGGAACATTCTTTGTCCTCCCCAAAGGTGCAGACCAAGCATGTTCCTGCCTTAAGATCTCTGTACTTGCTCTTCTCTCTGTTGAGAACACACTTTCTCAAATATTCACATGGCTTGCTCCCTCACCTGGAAAAAGATTACTACTGTTAAAGAGAAAAACACAGGCTCAACATGGGGTCACTTGTGCTAAAGCCGATGACACCGTACCTAGAATACCTGACCTGAATGCAGTTTCAACCCTCTCCTGGAATATAACCTTAATTGTTCAGTCTGGAATTCCCTGGTAAGTACCAATGAGCAACAAGGTCACCTGTCACAGGGGCTCTCTCCCCCGCCCCCCAGAGGAAGCTGAGGCAATCAGTCTGACTGACAAGACACACCTCCCCCCCCGCAATGGGGGAGTTATTTTGCTAATAACTTTCATGTCCTGCCCAATTTCTGCCTATATAAAAGCATTCCACATTGTATAGCCTTTCGGGTTCCTCTCTGGCTGCTAGATGGGACGCTGCCTGATTCATGAATCCCTTAATAAAGCCAATTAGATCCTCAAATTTACTTAACTGAATTTAACACCACTGAGATGGTTTTGACTCCCTTGATTACCCAAGGTCTTCACATTTCTCTAACCTCTTTGGGTCTTATTGGTTACTGACAGACAATTATAATACTAGAGCTACAAGAGACCTCAGATACCACTTATCTGGAGGTTCCCAGACTTGACTCATCATTAGAATTATCCCAGAAGCTATTTGGGTTTGTTTATATTTGTAATCAACAAAGCTTCACAGGCTCTACTTCCAGGAATTTGGTCCAATGGATCTGAAGTGAAGCCTGGGAACCTACATTTTTAAAAACACCTCACATATTTAGGGACCACTGACCCAATCCACCACTTTATTATTATTATTATTTTTTTAGAAGAGAAAATAGAAACAGAGAGATGGGTAACATTTCCAAATACACAGTGAGTTCAAGACATAGATGAAACCTCAGATCATGAGAGGAAGATACAGATGAATCCCAAATAAAGGTGCTTCTACCGTATCTGTTATGTCTAGGTTCCTACTAGTGAGATTTGAACTAAGAAAAAAAAATTTAGTAAATAGAAAAGCTAACCTAGTTCTACTAAGTTTTTCTTTCTTTTATGGCCTTTGGGCATGCTACGACACAAAAATGAAAGGAAATGGCACAGTGAGAAAAAAGACAGGATTTTAATCCACATCTGTTCTGTAACAAGACCTGAAAATTTAAAAACAAAAACAAAAACAAAAAAACTTTCTAATCTGATAAGGATGAAACCCTTCAAGATATAAACATTGATGGATGGATGGATGGATGCCTGATACCCAACATCCCATATAAAACTGGGATCCCATAAAAGGGGAAGAGAATTGCCAGGAACCCTGGTGTTCTCAGAGCCCACAGGCTGGATTCCCTTTGGTGAGTTTTGATTGGCAGTTTAATTATAATCTTAGGCGGGTCACAGTTTATTAGTGCTCTCACCAATTCTCACCAGGGCTTGCTACATCATTGTTCAGCAGTTAGTCAGCTTCTGTTACCATAACAACAAAAGGCTAAGGCTAAGCCATAGTCTCTGACTCACAACAGGAGAACCAGGAACCGTGGACTAGCTCAGTGAGTGTTCCCAGGGAGCAGACAGCTGAGCGGGAACTCCAGGGAAAGGGGCTTTAGATGCTGCTCAGTGACTGGCCCCGAGTCGGAGTCACCTTGTCAGCTGTCTGGAGCACTGTCATTCTGGACACAGAGATGGTGACTAATAGCAGGGGCTTCCCCCCGTATGTCATCAATACTTACCAAAATAAGGCCCAGACAAAAGTTTCTGTCACTTGTCAGCTTCTAGGAAGCAAGTTCACACTCCCTTCAAAACCCCTGTAGTAAGACTGCTCTGATTCATTCCCAAGGAGAAAGGCGGCCCAGACGGAGAAGATAAAGGTTCTTTAAATCTAAATCAGACATGACTTTGCAGCCATACTAAGATACCACTTTCTTTCCTTCACTCACTCATTCTCAAGTTATACCTCAAAATCCCAACCAGCAACTGGTGGCAATAAACTCTTTTAACTAGTCAAAGAAAATTCCTCAAGGCATCTAAAATCAGTGAAAAGGGAAGGAATGCAGAAAGGGCAGAACTTGTGACAGCAATACCCAATGCATGGGCAAGAGCCACACCCAGCCACACAGAGCCTCCCTGGGAGGCTTGTCCTGCAGCGCAGGACCATCAGCTGACCAGGGTTTGTTTTCTGCTCTCGGCCTACTTCATTCAACCTGTCCAACAGCCACATTTTTTCTCAGTATCAAAGCAGGAAGTTTTTCACACAGTGTTTCTAAGTGAAGAACACAACGAGAAACACTCTTCCCACTCCTACAACCTGCATTAGACTTTCTTTTAATAGCCTTTTACTAAAATCTTTAGAATTCTGTGGTCTGTTGCCTTAGCACCTCTCTAAATCTTGTATTTCCTAGTCAGTAATCCCAAGTACTATAAATGAAGACTGGTAGTAAAATCATGGCCAGCTTGTCTCTGTGAAGTGCTTCAGCAGGGAAAAAACACACCGTGGTTTCTGTACTTATTTTCTTGTTAAGCAAGGACTGCAGACACCCTACAGCTCTATTTTAGTCGAGTTAGTTCATCCAAATTGTAGGTAAATCAGACATCTACATTTATTAATTCTCGTGTTCCTTCCACCCTGGGGATTCTAATGCAGTCCAAAGACTCTCTTCCAAATTTCAAGATATGAAACTTAAAGCACAATTGACTCTGAAGTGCTTTGTTTCAGTTCCTCTTCAGTGTGCAAACGGTATACTTTTTAAGACAAGGTTATGTTAAATTTCTCTTGCCATCAGAGAAACAATGATTCACAGATAAGCTTGGAAAATACTGCCCCATTCCTCATGTAAACAGCCCTGTGGACTTGCCTAACTTGCTGGCAAAGTTGGAAAAATCAAGTTACTAGTGCCTTTGTTACCCAGCATCATATTTCAGAGTTACGAGATTTGAATGGAGTTTTAGCAAGAAATTTTTTATAGACAAGCCATTTAAGATGCCTCATCAAATTCTGTAGGGTTTTGTTGGTTTTGGAATTTTGTGAAATAAATTGAACCCCAACATCTGTCATTTCTAGAGATTAAGGAAAACGGAAGTGAAGATACAGAGGACAAACTTCCACACTGCAAAGTTTCATTTCACATGAAGCATAACGGGAGGATTAAAATGTTTCTTTCTGCACTGAACTGTGTCAGGTTTACACTGCAGCCAATTGTTAGGTATCCAACACATCTCCACTGTTGTTTGTGGAGTCTTTCTCTTTTCAACTTTGAATAAATGGAAAGTTATAAAAAGGGAGAGAAAAAAAAAAACTACAGTTGATCCTTGAACAGCGCAAGGGTTGCGGGGACCCCCTGCCAGTGCAGTCGAAAATCCGCATCTAATTTAAGTCAGCCCTCCACATATGTGGATTCCCAACCGTGAATTGAAAATATACTCAGCGCTCTCAGCTAAGGAGACCATTTAAAACTATTGATCTAAGACACCCAAGAGCAAAGAGGGAGCTGAGTGAGGTCATGCCTAACCGACTGCCACCGGACTTGGACGGACTTGGACACATAACTCATGAGCACTTCGCAGCCACGTTCACAGTGCAAGCTCCTCTCAATTCACTCTGCCCTCGAGAGACTGGTCCACGTCCTAAAGAAATTCAGGAAACTAGACAACACTGCAAATCACCAATAAGGTTTCAAGATTGTAGGAAGGGGAAGAGAAAGTGGATGAGGTCTGCCAAGACAACTGGTCCAAATGGAGATGAATTCCAATTAATTGACAAGCATATGCCATCACTGGACAGAATTCTAAAAAAAAAATAAAAATCTCAGCATCAAAGATGTAAATCTAAAGAAGTTAAAATAAGGAAAGGAGATAGATTAAAAGATTAAAATCCACCAAAGAATAGCAATTTCATGGGGAGTGAGAAGCAGAAGTGCATACCAAAAGCTAGAAGTTTTTTAAAAAATTGGTGTGGCCCTGCATATTATTTTTTGCGGCTGCTACCTCTCTCCCCAAGTACCTATTTGAGGTCTAAAATTGGGTTCAGAGGGCCTGATGCTACATCTTAGAATCTCAGAGGAGGAAAGGAGTTTTAAAATAGTGTGAATCAACCACATGGGTTAACAGTTGAGAGACACAGAAACGCCTGGTAACTACTCATGGTTACCAGGCTCAGAGCTGGGGATTTAGATCAGGAGCAGGATCAAGATTCAAATAGTGTCATTCCATTACTCTTTCCCTTTTGTCAACAGTCCTTTCTTGATAAAAAACAGAGAAAAACAGTACAAAAGTGAAATTCTTATCTGGACGCTCAAATGTATTTTTCTAATGTACCACATCATTCATTACCTCTTCCTCTACAAATGCACCTCTTTAATTGAGCGGAGAGCATGTGACCCAACACCCATAAAATGATTTCCACACTTCTCCCTAACCCTCCAATCCACTGGGCTCTTATACTGGAGTGGACATTTTATTACATTTCTACTAAAGAAAGAAAAGACTTTTATGACAGAAACTATATCCTGATTATTTTTCATCTGCCAAGAAATATATGTATGGGATAAGGAATTTATGAGGCACACTAATTTTCAGAAAATATCTATAAGGAAAAACATAACATTTAAGTGGATTTAGAAACTTACTTTTGTACTAATTACAAAAATCAGAGGTTAACCTTTGGTTCTCCTTACTATCTACAAAGGATTTTGGAATGAAATGTAATTCTCAGGATTTTTCCTTTTCATTGACATGCAATAAAATTCTTTACAAAGAATATTTAAGAGCTACTACTAATAAAATTAATGGATTCTCCCAAAATGAATGCAATAATCAACCTAAAAGAATACAGCAAGTATGTTATCCTTTATAGATCCGCTCCATTATTAAAACCAGTTCATCAAAACACCGTCCTTCCCGTGAAAAGGATTTTCTAGAAGAGGAAGACCGGGCTCTCCCTCACCACCAGCCTTCCACCAGAAAAGCACACCCACCCACCCACCGTTCAAACTAAGCGAGAACCCCCAATCTGGCGCTCATGTACCAATGGCGGTGGTACGTCAGGACTGCAACTCTTTCCTGATGACCACTGCAAATAGCACCGAGTTCAAGCGGCAACACAGGGCAAGGTGGTAACTATTTCTTGCAAGCTGGCTCCAGGCAGAGGTCATGAAAAGTTAAGAAGAAAGCAGGGGGATGGTAGAATTGAAACAGTCACAAAAATATACCCATGCGGTATTTTTTCTACAAAGAAACCGGTCATGTGTCTGCACAACCACCAACCCTCCAGGTCTCCTACTTAGAGTACTCAATTTCATCTGCTTGGTACACAGTGAATTAAATAAAAATGTTGCTTAGATTCTGAAATAGAACTAAAGTGCCAAACCTGTTGTGGAGCTCCGTGTGATCAGTGCCCCTTCCTACCCGGGCACGTTTTCGAAGCTTTGTGCATAAATTTGACTTGTAAGTCCTTCCGGCACCAGAAGCAGCATCACTCACACAACCGGCTGGATCCTGCAGGCCGCCGGGCCGGTTTGTGCTCTTCGCTGTGCCGCCACACATCTCCTGAGCCCTTTAACCGTCTTCCGGGTTATCCTGACTATCAACATGGACTTGGACACAAATGTTGAAGATCCTTTGTTGACTGAGGGATATTCTGACGGACCAGCTGCCTCAAATGATCACTGCATTCCCTGTACAGTAGGTGAGACAAGCTACTCCGCAGCAGCCTATGAATTTCCTCTTTCAAAAGTATTATTTTTTTTAAAGAAAAAAAAAAAAGGAACATTCATTTGTTACGTAAATTAAGCTTGCGATGACTTAGGAAGTCAGATGCATCCATCACATTATAAAACATGTTCTCAGGAAACCCATTATAAACAGACAAGTCCAAATGCCACTTCCTACTTTTGTTCCTAAGCTTGTACTCCTGTTAGCAAAAGAAGAAGCAGTGAGCAGGTTGGGCAGCTTGGCTTGACTCACTCCATCTGAGCTCCTCTGTTGGAGATTACGCGGTAGTCAAACAACTGGTCACAAGACCTAGTCCTATGGCTCTGGGCAAAGGCAGTGACTTGCCTTTAGCTGCAAGGTTGTTCTGACATTGGCCACACCACCCTCTTAATGGCCCTCATGTGAGCAAGTGTCAGCTGACAGGTCTTACTCTGCAACCTTGCAAAATTCTGCCCATGGCAAATGGGAGAGCTGTTTACCCACAACAGACAGATGTAGGGCTCAGCATATAGGAGGTGACATGGGGGAGGGAGAGTGGAGATGCATCCTTGCCTTAATACCAAACACACATATTAAACTAATATATAGAGATAAATTCGTAAGAAAAATAGCAATAAGTGAGAAGCTATAAACCCTCAAAACTCTTACACTGAATTCCTAACTCCTGGGCGCAGTCAAGCCGAGAATGCCCTGAACTAGCAGAACCCAAGAACAAAAGCAGTTCAATTTTGACTTCTGACATTAACATACTTCATCTGTAAAATGAGAATCACGTTATAGAATATGATTTTTCCATGGTATTGTGAGTTCACGGAAAAAAAATATCTTTTCTTTAGAAGAAATAAAAAGCATAGGTCCCCTCTACAACGGATTGTCCCAATTCCTTTTCTTCTTCCTCCTCATCCTCAACTTTGGCTGAAGAAAATCTTAACAGATCCATAAAGTCTGATGAACCCTTGGCTGAGTCTTCAGTTTCACAAGGTTTTAAATGTACGTATCTTTATAGGTGGCCACCATTTATTTCACTCACAAGTGTGAGAAAATCCCATGATAGCAGAGCAGAGGTCTCCATGACCTTAAGACTTTACCATATATGTGACCCTCAAGTTCCTCTATAACAAACCCAACAAAGATTTCCAATATATCCTCCTGAGAAAAAGATCACAACACACCTACAACAGTGGCTAACTAGAAAGACTTCTCTGTGGCACAAGTTAAGTGGACAGTGGCGAGATAAAACCAGGTTAGGAGAAAATGAGTTCATTTTTCCAGGAAGGGGAACACATTTTAAACTGAGAGCTTAACTGTGCAGCCACAGTGCAATCACGGGTTCTCCTTTCCCCCCTCCTGAACTGTTTTTAAAATCACTTTCTCTTTTTGAAAGAGAATCCGAAGGTCTATGCGAGCGCTCAGACTTTTCCATTCGGGGCACAGGCGCTCAGTGAGCGGGCCGACCGTGAAGTCTCTCCCTGTCACCAGGTGCTCTGAACCCGGCCCAGGGGGGCCCAGACCAGCGTCTCCAACTCACCTAGGGTTTCCCTCGTCCACGATCAGAGGAGAAATGAAAGCAGAGCTCACCGCTGACAGGGTGGGATCTTTACAAATGCCAAAGTTACTGAATTTTATACAAATATGTAGAGGAAACAAACACTGGGGGAACACATCCCACTTCTGTGTATAAAAGTAAATTTTAGTTTTAAAACTCCAAACTCTAAAAGATATTATTCTAGGACTTGATGAGAGGACATGAAACCCTCTTTTGAAATATGGATTTTGTATACATTTATGGAATAGCCGCAAATCTGTTCAATAATTCTGATATTTTACATTTTCCAAAGACTTCAAATACTGCTATAAAAATGAAATTTTATCCCCTATCCAGATTATGAAAACATTTTAAATGACCAGAATAGTAAGAGGTGAAAATGACAACATGGTTACAAAGGACATCTAGATGAAATAAGGATAAAGATGCACTGGGGAAAACGTCTGAAACAGAAAGTAACTGGCACAGGAATCTCTCACCCGCTTCCGTGCGCTGCTTCGTTCAGGCAGCCATCTTTAACTAAACACCACTATGTGCCAGTCCGTTTCTCCAGACACTCAGTAGGCACACCTTGCAGCTACCATTTCCTTGGCAGAGAGACTAAAACTTGAGCGTGCTTATAAACATGAATCGCTGGGCCTACTCGCAGCGTTTCAGATTCAGCACTTCTGGGGTGGAGTCTGAGCCCTGACATATCTAACAGGTCCCCAGGGAGCTACTGCTGCCGGCCTGGGAACCATACGTTTGGGAACTACTTCCTCAGTCATAATTCCATCTTCCCCGTGAAGCCTCCTGTGGCTGGAAGATCTTTTTCTCTCTTGAATTCCTCTATAATTTTTTGTAAACCACACTTTTAACACTTAACACATAACTGTTTTGTAATAGAGTAGTGTACATGTCTTATGATCTTAACTAGATCATAAATTCTTTGAGTATAAAAACTGGCTCTTGACATTCAGCTTTGTACTCATACAGGTCTTACACAGGCACCCAACAGATAACATTTGGATTGTTTTGATGCCTGTGAATATGTACATTAAAACTATGATATGAATCTACTGCCACCAACAGTGAGCTGCTTTGTGCATGGACTCTGGTCAGGAGGGTGTCTGTGCTCAAACACACACACACCTCTTTCCCTCATTTACTGTGAGGGGAAGCAGAGTTTGCCACCCCAACGTATGCCTTTTGGGGATACTGGTTATCTTAAGCTGGTTATTTTTAAGAAATAAAAGATTCAAGAAGAGCCTTTTACCTCTCCCTTACCTGCTTAAAGGAAATCAGATAGAAAA
The DNA here is from genome assembly GCF_036562045.2 of Rhinolophus sinicus. NCBI lineage: Eukaryota > Metazoa > Chordata > Mammalia > Chiroptera > Rhinolophidae > Rhinolophus > Rhinolophus sinicus. Next base: position 100,802,182 of record NC_133757.1, read on the forward strand.
CTGTTTAAAGGAAGGGAGCTATCACCTTAACATACTATGAACCGTGTGGCACACCGGGAGGATGCCTAGCAAAGTCTAGTGACTCCCCTCCATGTCCTACTCTTTCTGGGTGGCTGGGAAGAATTTGTTGACTGAATGTTTGCTCCTTCTTATCTACCTGTGAATTAATTGCCTGCCTTCCCTTTGAAGTCCAAACCACCACCTCCCGCCCCAACCCCCACTTTCTCCTTAGCTGAAGATGGTATATAAGTCTCAACTTTGCTTTATCCTCAGGTCCCATATTTTCATGGAACCCTCATATGTACATACATGATAAACTTGGTTATTTTCTTCTGTTGATCTGTGTCATGTCAATTTGATTATTAGACCAACCAAGAGAACTACAAATAGAAAAGAGTGGACATTTTCCCCTCCCTCATAACTATATCAAAAGATATCATGTTAACTCCAATCAATGTGACTCGTGTTATCTAAACAGAAAGGACTTAAGACTTTTAAATAAAAGTGAAAATGCCATTTCCCCTGTTCTTCCCCTTAATAACCCAAAATTCCACAGCCCAAAATCTGATAAGATGTAATCAAGTAGAGTACATCAAAACCACAACCATTGTACACTACATAGCTCCAACTTTTTTATATTTAAACTGAAAGCTTTAAATTTTCTTCAGTAAATGAAAAAACAAGTAATTCTGAGATATTAGAACAGCTCATGGAGTAACTAAGAAAAAGGTATATTTAGGTCTTTGGTGCCCCAAATTCTGTTCTCTATGTCAATCCAATCTACTATTACTCATTAGCATGGGGGGATATACCCTGCTCTAAAATATTAAATAATATACATACTAAAGTGTATCATCGGCCCTGCAAATAAACCTTCGCATGGCAAAGCTATTTCCTTCACACAGCTCAGCCGTGTTTACACATTTAGAAAAGTATCTGCCACCACTGACTGGACTCCCACACTCCACCTGCAGTTCAGCAAGCTGACTGGCACTGTTGCTGCTTCTACAGATACCTTCACAATACAGGTGAACTTTATCCAGTGTTGGAAATGAGGACCCGAGAAGTGCCGAAGTGGCATAAATCCATGTATGTAAGAAAGGGAGACTTTTTAAACTGCATTTGTACTGCTTCCAACCTCAGCCTAGGAACTGAGTGGTCCTAAAGAAGAGTGCTAAGTTTATGAGTCAAGAAATAGCGTATCATTCAGACCAGGGGTGTCAAAACTGTGGCCCCGCGGGCCAACTGCGGTCCGCAATCCATTGTTAATTGGCCCGCAGCAAATTCCAAAAATATATTTAGTTTACTTAAATAAACCAGGTGAGGCAATACGTACTTCACCTCGAGTGAGTGGCCCAGCTGTTTGTGCGTTTTACCGCATATGGCCCTTGGTAAAAAAACGTTGAGAAAAGTTTGGACACCCGTGATTTTAGGCCATACAAGACAAATACCTGGGACCCAGTCCAGTCTCCTTTGCCCACGGCCAAAATCTCTAATCAACCAGAACGCTGTTTCCTGTGGTGCCGACTCCTTCCAAATCCTTCCATTGCAGCATTCCAGGGACCCACCTCCAATGTAAGATATTTGGCATCTGAGAAAAAAATCCATTCCCATGACTGATTTAGAGTTGGCAGAATTAAAGTCAGGAAAATTTTAAGGTAAGTATTCATGCAATTCTGCATTCACTTGACTTCGCACTCTTCAGGTGATGAAAAACAGTGATCACTGTGTGTAAGGAAAAATTAACTCAAAAACAATGACTGAAAGAGATAGGTCTGAAGAGAAGAAGAACGAAGGCCTAACATGGTTCCCCAAACAGTCCAGTCTAATTATTCTCATCTAATGACTTTTTCTATAAAAGTATTTCTCTGCTTATTCACATTACCTCAATGAGAAAAAAGGAAGAATAAAAGGAAGGGAGGCAGTGGTGGGTCATGATCTGCAGCCACCACAACGGACCCTCCTCTTATTGGGGGTACAGTAGTCCCCCCATCATGGGGGATAAATTCCAAGACCCCCAGTGAATGCCTGTAACTGTGGATAGTACCAAACCCTATATATGCTATGCTTTTTCCTATGCAACATTTTCCTATGCAACGTTTCCTGTGATAACGTTGTATTTATAAATCAGGCACAGTAAAGGATTAACAATAACTAAAAATAAAACAGAACGATTATAATAATGTACTGTAATAAGTTATATGAATGTGGTCTCTCTTAAAATATCTTCTTACTGTACTCACCCTTCTACTTGTGATGATGTGAGGTGCTCCAATGCCTACAGGATGAGATGAAGTGAGCGAGTGACGCACGTGAGTGACATGGCATTAAGCCACTCATGACCATCGGACGAAACGTCAGAAAGAGGATCACTGAGCTATGACGATGTCATGTCTTCCATCCACAAATTTAATGCCTTTTCCACCTGAACTAAGCATGTATCACCCACTGTGGCTGTAACTTTTGCAGTCTGAGGTGCGACAGCAAAACTAGCACAAATTTCTTTTTCCTTCTTCACAATTTCACATTAGATTCATTCTTACTGTCGATCTTAGCAATCTCAGCACATGAGTTTTTTTCTTTGCTTATTAAGCTGAGAACTTTCACCTTTTCACTTAACAGAAGCACTTTACGGCTTCTCTTTGACACACTCAAATTGCCAGCATCACTCCTCCTGCACTTTGGGGCCACTGTTAAGTAAATTACGAGTTACTTGGACACAAGCACAGCAATACGATGACAGTTGATCTGATAACTGAGACGGCTAATAAGCAACTAACCGTTGGGGAGCGTCTACAGCATGGAGATGCTGGACAAAGTGACGGTTCCCATCACAGGTAGGGCAGAGCGGAATTTTCATCACGCTCCTCAGAACAGAGCACAATTTAAACTTACGTATTGTTTATTTCTGGAATTTTTCATTTAATATACTTGGACTGCTGTTGACTGCAGGAATTGAAACCACGGAAAGCAAGACTGTGCGTAGGGGTGACTACTGTGATACCTCTCTTCCATAATGCTTTTTCCATACACCCACGAGCAACTGATCACAAGCCTTTCTGCCAGTGGTTTTCAAAGCGTCATCCCCAGAAGGAGGCACAAAAAAGCATCCTCATGGGATGCTGGTAAACTACTGTTTCTTGATCTGGGCGCTGGTGCTGTAATGCACAGCAAGCAGAACAGGTATACTTTTCTGTCAATATATTTTAGTTTAATACAAAGTTTAAAAAAAAAGGCGCAATTGGACGAAGGTAAGGGAATGAGAAAGGTTTCTTGATGTGATTCAGAACAACGGGTTTTGGAGACAGATCCAGGTTTACACTCGAGTGTGTCAACACTCGACTCTTTTCAGAAACATGATCATGAACAGTTCCAAATACCTAAGCAGCGGCCCAGTCTTATACTAGCAGTCCAGTGTGCAATCAGAAAATAACATACCTGCCCCTAATGCCACCTAAACTTATCTGACAAGCTCAGCACCCAGGAAATTTGGCAATATGTACAAACTCAGGCATACAAAGTAGGTAATCACTAGCTAGATTTATCAAGTGCTTATTCTACATGCCAGGCATTGTTCTAATAGTGTTTCATTTAATCACAGGAAGTCGGTAGCACTAACATGTTCTTTTCACAGAGGAGAATGGAGCACAGAGAGGTTAAGGAACTAGTGTAAATAATGGAGCCTGTCAACGGCAGAGGCAGGCTTTACGTCCAGGCAGCTTTGCTCATGGCTGACCCACACCACTCGTCCTCAGTCTATTCTGCCGGGAGGTGCTCATCAGAGGACGGGTTTGGGGAGAGGTTGAGGAGGCAGTTGGATGTCACTGACTGATAAATTATGTCGATTCCTTTCTCCTACACCTTGAGCCCCACACCACTTACAATGCTTCGATTCTCACTCATTCAGTCCTGGCTGAGGACAAGGCCCCTGTCACGTGTACCGTGGGCGACTAAGACACCTTGCCATGAACCCCGCCCCACTCTCTGGTAAACAAGCCCTGTGCAGGAGCCAGGCATAGCGGCACCCCACAGGATGTCTGCTCTGCCCTCCTTGCTTGACCCTGCCCAGTCCAGCGCTGCAGCTGCAGGACAAACTCCTACGCAGACTGATTTTTTGATCGCAGAGTGATTTTTTGATCCGTACAAAGCTAGCTGAAATGTACAACAAAATCAACCAGCGTTACTGCTTTGACTTAAAATGAGGAACGCCTGGGAGATAATTTAGCTTTCAGATTCAGATAAAAGTTACATGAAAATTCAGGATAATCTGTAGTTCCTAATTATAATCCAAATTACTTTCCACTCTCATACATCTATACTTTGAAGAGGACCACAGAATTTAGCACCTAGCACAGAAAGGGCACTCAGTAATTGAAAGAATGAATGAATGAGTGGCATGTCTTCATGAAATCTGTGAATCATAGAAAACAATTCTTATAAAGTTAAATAAAAAGAACAGGATACAAAATTGTATATGCACTTTGATAACAAGTGTGCTTTTTAAAACCTCAGTGTAGAAAAAAGAACTCAGAAAAAATATCAGAATGTCTGGGTAGGGAGACTAAGAATACTTTTCCTTTTAGTCTTCTGTTTTCCATTTTTTAACAATATGTATGTATTATTTACAAACAATTGGTAAAACCATTTTTAAAAATTCTTGTAGCCAAATCAGTAATGATCATTTGATTTCTTTACTGTATAACAATTCTGCAGGCTTTATTGTAAGGGAATTGTCACAGTCAAAACAATTTCAGACAGCTGAAAGGAAAAGCAAAGCACTCACCCTGTCAGAGTGCAATTCTACTCACACTGTTTTTCCTTCAACGGAATTGCTATAATTAATATTTATATAAGCCAGCAAAAGTATATAGCTGCAGCAACATTCTCTTTTAAAATAGCTAACTAAAAACAAAACTCCCCAATTTCCCTTTATTTGGAGACTTAGTTTAGTATCTAGCAGCAATAAATATACCTAACAATGAGGGGATTTTTAAGCCACACACATTACACTTTTATTGGGAAAGTGCTATTCCAAGGGTATCTAACCAAGTACCAACATGCTGACAACAAAGATAAGGAAAAGAAAGATGAGACTCCAGGAGATCCCTAACCTCATAAGTGAAACAGTGGTCCTGATAAGGAGAGTTACAATAAAACTGTGGCTGTAACTATTTCGTATCTAACCTTTAACAAGAAAAAAAGGTTGGCAGGTCCGGCCTGCTGAGTCAAGGTTGTAAGGCTCTACAGTGTAACTCTCCACCCACAAGAAGAGGTGCTGCTTATCTTTTTTCTCAGTAAAATGATTCACCCTTTCTGGAATCAGCTAGATAACCAGCAATGTAGATAAAAATTTTCTTTTTTTTTTTTAAGGTCCAATATCAGACCTCATTCTACAATCTTTTTTCCCTATGTTTGATGTTTACAACCCATGCCCAAATTGCACTGCAATTAATAACAACCACATCGTTATTTTCAAGACGGCCAAAAGTTAGACACATGTTAGCGACAAAATATTCCACTACTTTTAAAGTGTAACTCTGATTTCAAACCAGGCTGTCACTAGCATTTGGACCTTAGCGAAAGTGTCAGCAGTCCAGATCTGCTGGAGACACTGGAAGCTGAGCTACTGGGTTGGGGCCATCATCTTGGGAATCATTCGCAGTTCTCTCATTTTCTACAAAGCATGTGACCAGGCCACACAAAGTAAAGTAGAGGTTGCTTTGAAGAGCTGTTACAGAAATTCCTGTGGGACACACCTGTTCCCTTACACCTATTTGACCATAAACGGCTCTGCGGTATTGCCAGTTTTCGGTGCGCCCCTTCTCCTCATCAAAACTGTCACTATTCTCACCAAACTGTATAATTCATAAGGAGCATGTTTCAAAACTGACTTAGGGGAGAACTCTCAGCTATCTCCATCTCCCGTCTATTTGGATGTACGGCTATGACATAATCAAACTTTTCGTTGATGCCTTGGAACAGATGCAGCCTGGGTCACTCAGTGCACAGCAGAGCTGTACAGGCAAAATCACAACCTAAGATGCCGTCGGTATTCACACAGGAGCTCACATGCCAAGGCCACATGGACGCTTTCGCTCCCTTAGCTGAGCACTGAGACCCTCTGCAATAAGCTGTCTCATTGCTGCGTACAGTTCTCATATGCCTTGTTCCACTCAGGTAAAGTACACCCGTGTCCCACACCAGACTCGTCTCTGAGTCTTCCTGGAGAAAAGTTTTGTTGTCAAAAGGCCTTTCTCTCCCTCTCTCTCCCTCACATGTATAACAGTTTTAAAAACATTTGTAAGCATTTATCTTTTTTTTTTTAACATTTATAACATGGGGATACAACTATTTATCTCACAGAGGAATAAATAATTCAAACGACTGTAAATGCATCACACAAACAATAACTATTATTACTGTAATTCTTATAGCCATGGGATAATTTTGGAACTACTGGGAGTTATTTATTAATCCGTGCTGTAATTAAGTAAGCCACCAGATGGGATTGAACAAAATAAAAAGCATTTGACACTTTTCTACAATTTATAAAGGTATCTCACTGGTTTTGCAGAATAATTTACAACCTGCCTTTAAAACACGCTGTCTAAAGACTTAGGACTCCATTCATTCACCCTTTCAAATATTTGATGCGCCAGGGCCTGTTCAGGATGCTGACGATGCAGAGAGAAATGGAATGTGTGCACTAAGCAAGCATCTTGGGGCAGATGCGGTGACGGTGCGATGGGCTGACAGTGTTGGGGGGGTGGGGGCCGGAGGGGCGAGGGAGTCTCTTACTAGAAGTACTCAGAGTACTAAGACACTTTCTTCACTCACCACTGGTGATATGACAGCTGGAGAAAGGGAAGAACTTTTATCTGGAATGCGTGGCAGCCCAGGCACCCTCTCGACCCTGCCCATGGAAACATGACCGCTCCCACTGCTCCCACCCTAGTGAAAGCCCCGCCTTTCACCAGGACTCTGGCAGCAGCCGCTCACCAGTACCCCATTCATTCTTGGCCTACTGTGCATCCACGCAATGGACAGTCAGTGCTCACAGCAGAACAAAGGTATGAGAGCTTCTCAAATAAATCTGTGCAGAGGTTGGGATAGAGGTAGGTCAGTGATACCAGAAGACGCTTCTCTCCTGTCCTCCTTCAGTTTTGGTTTGACAGACACCAGTAGTGACACAATCCTAATCTTGCTAAAATGAAAAACTTCTCCTATAATATGTTTAACACTGGCCAATTAAGTAAGAAAGACTCTTAAAGTGCTTTAAGAGGTTTAAGAGCTACAAAGACAAAGAAAGCTGCTTGGGAGTGGACAGAAATTAATTTCTGAGAAGAGAAAGCTGGAAATGAGAGGCTGGGAAAAGGATATTCAGCTCTGAATCAGCAGGCTGTCGTTTCTCTGAGTCAGTTCCTCATGACAAGGCTGAGAACTAGGAACTCCGGAGACGCCGGCAAGCACACGAGCAGTGCCGTCAGCATGTCACACAGGGAAAAGAACCCTGGCTTGACGGCCAGCCTTTATCTGCGCTGGCCCAGTCCCTCACTAGCCACACGTCTCTAGGGAACGATGCTCCGTCTCTCTTAGCCTCAGTTTCCTCAGCTGCAAACACACGGGTGATCATGATACTCCACCCATCTTGGAAAGGAGTCAAACTGTTAAATGTGAGCCTGTGGAAGTCCCTCTGAAAAACTGCACAGGTCTAGACAAATGTGATGTGGCTTTTTAAAAATATGCATCCAAAAGTACTCACTGTGCTATTTGAGTTGCTAAGTTCATAGTTGACTGTACTGTATTTACACAATATGAAGCCAAGATAAATAACTTTGGCCACAGTCACATCTGGCAAATAATAATTTTATCCAAAATAGTCAGTCGCCTCCCTAACCCCTACACCGAAACACAGCCAGTTCTCTGGAAGCCCCAGGCAATTAAGCTCTCTAAAATAAACTCATTGCGAAGTCCCTTGCAGACAATAAACTCGAGAACAAATTGGTGCAACAGCTAGAAAATGTTATCTATGAAATAGTTAGCTTTCAAATTAACATAAGGCATTCTGTCTTCCACGGATAAATTCCTCTTCCACCTCCTATGTAGCTTCAATCACACCAATGTCCCTTCTTAAAATACCCTTCATCTAACTCTCCAAGTCAAATCCTCTTAAGTTCTTTCAGGATCCAAACCAAGGCCATCTAACCTGTAAAAACCCCCCACAGGGACGCTTTTCTGAAGTTATTTCAAATCTACAATGGGAAGACAGAAGGGACAATGCCTGTGAAGGGTTCTCTATTTGTTTCTTATAGCTCAGAATCTTCCCAAAAGCCATGGCTCAACTTTTCCCCTTGGCTATACCTTAGAATGACAGTCCCTACGTCTTGTACCCTGGGACAGTCATAGTGTAGGCAAGGCCAGCTGCAGGCCACGCACAATTCCCATGTAAGAACACCATGGAAGTTGTGTTGATTCACAGTAAACTTGAACCTGCATTTTTTTAATAAATAATGAGTAGATTTGAATGCTTGAGCTACCAGTATAAGGTGTTACTCGCTCCTCACACCCCATCACAGACATCAGAGTGTTAGAATGTCCCTTACAAACTTAGAAACCAGATGATGGACTTCTTGAGGACACGGACACTGCCATCTTTCATTTCTTTAGTTCTTCGCTTGTGTAGTTAATTAAGCTAACAGTGGAGAGAGAGAAGGCACTTAGTAAACGGTTCTTAACTTAGAAATAACGTCTTTTCTCTCATTATTTACTCAGGCTGTCTCTAGCTCACAAACAACTCTCCACCTAAGTCCCTGTCACTCACAGGGACAACAAAACCTCATTATATCTTGGCTCAAGGTAACATAGATTCAAATGCTCCTTTGAAAAATAATTACATATTTAAAAATCTGACTGTTTGATTAGTCCAAAACACAAGCTAATGCTAACCTTGATATCAATTCCTAAAGGGATTCAGTTATATTTCATCCAGTAGAACTGTCATGAATGTTGCACTTTATTTACTACAGAAGGATTTCTAAAGAAAAAGAATACACGTCTTAGGGAGAAGTTTTCTTCTCAGAGAGTATTTTTACTATTCATAACAGTATTACTTTTGTTTACAAGTGCTCCATTCAGGGACACTAGCAACTTCAACAGCACGACAAATACAAGTGGACCCAGCAATTTGGTCTTTGGTGCCATCTGATAGTCATTTTCAAATTATTCCCCGGAAATTCAAAGGAAGCAATGAAACACCGTCTAACAGAAAATACTGTGAACTACATATATATGTTAAAATTTTCTAGTACTCAAACTTAAAAAAAAGCAAAAGAAAACAGGTGAAATCAATTGTAATGATTTATTTGATTAACACAACATATACAAAACCTTATTTCAACATATGATCAATATAAAAATTAAATATTTTCATTCATTTTTTTCATGCTGTCTTTAAAATCCAGTGTGAATTTTACAGAAAACACCCCTGTCCATTCAGACTGGTCCCATTTCAAGCACTCACCAGCCACTGGGCTAGTGGCTGCCAAACTGGGGGCACAGCTCTAGGAAGCTCTGAAGAAGAATTACAGGGGTAGAGGATGCGTATGATTTGCCTCTCCTCCATTTCCAAACCCCATCACCACGACCACCAATGAGAAAAGATGGAAAACCTAATCCCGCGGCCCGTGGGAAAGTTTGGAAGCCTTGAATCAGACTGTCCAGAGGTGTGAGTGAAACCTTAAAGAGAGTCAAGAGGAAGCTGGCTAACTCCCCAACCCCCACACAAACAGAACTGAGAGGAATCATTACCTCTATTTATCAAACCATATGCATACACATTCGCCAGTCCAAATGCCATAATGAAAATCACATGACAAGGGAACTGAAAATTGAAGAACTACGAGCATGAAGAGATAACAAAGAAAATTCTGGAAGTATAACATCAATCTAGCTCTCTGGAGAGGAAAAAGCATCTCATGACAATTAGTCAACATTAGGGTGCAACCCTTGACAACATTCACTGCTCTCCTCCCCTCCTCTCCCTAAATCAAATCTAATCGATAAACAATCTTGTTGATTCTTCCTCCATGTCCTTCCCATGGTACAAAGGGGGTAGGGCTTGTACACCAAAAAAGTACATTGTGTTCTGTGCAGTGAAGAACTTTACCACTCATTTGATATTTTGCTTTAGGCCTTTTATACCCACTTTTACACCCGGACTTTTAAGACTTCTGGACATGTTGGGGCTCCTGGACTCTGTGGAAAGATGCACGTAGCTGCACTCAGTGGGCGATGAAGTGGTCTTCGTTAGCTCGCTGGGCGCTTTGAGCTATCACTGTGCTGGCCCTCGGGGCCCCATGTTCCTGTGAATGGCTGATCCAACAACCAATGTGTTGCTGGCTCTTCTTTCACAGCCTTCATTTCTACCCGGACCCACTTCCCAGTATGACTCTGACTACAGCCTCCTGCCCTTACAGCTACCGTCTTCCCTCCTAGCCTGCCCTCTGCCTTTACGTAGTCTTCCTGTATCAAACCCATTCTGGCTTCACTGCTTTATCTTTCGAGTCCTACAGAGTCACTGCTTTGATTCCCCAGCCATCAGTCCTTCAGTTGGCATAGCCCTTAAAACTCACTCAGGTCAGCTGACCATTCACCTTCTCCACCTCAGGCTGCTGAGTGCCGCGCAGCACTTCCACGGTACGATTGAGCCTCGTTCTTCACAGTACTCATGTTCTATGAAGTCTCTGTGAAAACTGAATTAGCGAGTAATGCACCACTGCTTTTAGGGGAAATACAAGGGTAGGTTCCTGCAAGCCTCTGGCCACAACCATTTCATTAACTGATTAAGACTTACCCATGTTTTATGGGTGTTTCTGCTTAAAGACTGTTTATTTAATATATACATTGACTGTTGCATCAAAACACTGAAATCACAGCCAATAGCACTATAACTCTTGCCTGAGCAAAGCTTATCTAATACATATTTCTTCGTAAGGCACGTCACAGCATTCTTGCCTTAGAACACTAGACTTTCAGCACCATTGTGGAGGACATTTTAAACAGCAAAATCACCAACAAAAAGCATAAAAATGCAAAACAAACAAACAAACCCACCTCAACACCAAAGACTGTGAAATGGAAAATGTTTACAGTATAAGAGCTGATATAAGAAGGCAGAGTGTTGCCTTGTTTGACCTAAGCAGGGAACGTGCACATCCAGGGACTTCAATATTTTGCCCTTCTGCCCATGTCCCTGAATGACCATAAAAGCGTCATAAGCACTGACCTTGGGGTTATAAACAAATTTTAGTGAGGAGGCTAATTCACAAACATGGAATCCACAAATAATGAGGACTGACTGTACTTAGTCCCTGATGGCATTCTGTGACCATTTCCTCTACTGAACTATTCGCCCCCTGAAAGCACATCATGTGTCAGTCCTCTGTGTGTTCCCGGAAACTATCACAGTGCTTGGCATATAGAAGGCGCTCAACAAATGTTTGTTAACCCACATTCATCTTTGCCTCCTTCTATGGGGAAAAGTTCTGCTTCTTCTAATCTAAGAAAAAGACTAGATAGACCCTGATCTCTGGGTCTCATTGTCTCTCACCCGCGCGGGGACAGTGTTCCATCAGCTGCCCCACCACCTCCACCTTTACCTACTTTCAACCCTTCTATATGTGGCATGTAATGCACTCAGGATAACTAATTTATATAACCCTCATTTTTTATTCTATGCAATGCAGAGAACGTGTGGGGAATGAAACACACAGGGTCATTACTGCTGTCCACACTGACAGTCGGGGTCGGGAGGCCATCCACCCTGTGAGCCTATGGAAAACCATGACTTTCCAAAAGAGGACTTCCTGCATCTGAGCAGCGGCTGGTTTTAACTTGTAAAATTCCTAGTATCACAAACATACCAACGTGAGAAATCCTAAGGGTTCTCAATGTGGAAGGAACATATAAAAATGACACTAAAGTATTTGTGGACACTAAAAATAAAAATGATGCTATAGAAGGGACTGGACGCAATACTGCCTGAGAGTATTTAGGGAGAAACCACAAATTCTATCAGAAAACTCCACCTTCTCATTTACTGCCCCCTCCTCCATCCACCTCTCACCCTCAACCCTGTCCATTCCATTCGGTTAGGTTTTCAGAAAACCAGTAAACAAATTCTAATCATGATAAACTGATCTTTATTTTTAGAAAATCACCTGCAGATAAAATAAAAAGACAACAATAAAAACATTATGAGCTCAAATATGAAAACGACTTAACTACATATGCTTAGTATCTAATTCTCCAAAAGGAACGATACATACTTAAATGAAAACTTAGAGACCTTAGTCATTTAACAAACGTTCACTGAGCTCTTCTGTAAGTCCTCCTTAGCTCTACCTTTTGGTGTGCTGTTAGCCCCTATAATTATTCTATCAGGGCAGATTAGATGTAGGAAGACAGGAGCAAGCTCAAGAAATGGAACTTGTTTTTCAACAGTTTGAGTTAGTTGTTGCTTTTCCCTACCGTCCCCTGAAAATCAGATAGATTCCACAGCAATTAGTTGCTAGTCTCACTCTTTGGTCCTCCAGTCCTTCAATGGCTTTAAGCAAAGGACTCCCGGCAGCACAGCAAACCCTGCCTCCTTCCCTGCCCCTCCCCTTAAGGAAGGCCGTGTTTCACCTTGAATTTCCCCAACACTTGAGGAACCGCCAGGATTAAGCCAGATCACCACCACTCCTAGAGCAGAAAAAAAATCCTCCTCACTTTCAAACAGAAGATATTCTCCTCTTGCATAAGCTTTTCCTTTTACATTGTTTTTGTTCTTGACTAACAATGGACCACATAAGGGGGAAAAGTCAAGTGGCTTGTACTGCGACATGACCACCACAGCACACCTGATGCCAACAAAAGCTGGATGCCGGGACATCCCGTGAGTGTGTTTAGAGAGCTGGGGCAGGGAGGCTGGGCAGGTACTAGGTTAAGTCCAGGCTGTGGTCAGCAATGACTGGTGACCTCTGGAGCCTTTTTTGGGAGGCCTGCCCATAGGTGCAGCCTCTTCTATGCTAAGCACTAGTACGTTTCAATGCCAAAGGCTTCCACACAGAAACCTAGGCTAAACTAGGAGATGGTCTTTTCTAGCTTCCTCTCCTAAAATCAGCGCCATCAAAAGCTCCAAACAAAAGCTGATCTTCACTCCAGGAAAGGACAGCTGAGGTCAAAGACATTCAGCTTACAGAGTGAGCTAATGGGTCCTTTGCTTATTCATTTATTCAAACACTTCCCAAGTACCTGTATCCATGCCCCGTGCTCCATCCCAAAGGGAACAACACCGACATGGCTCAGCCATCCCTGTCCTCACAGAGACCTGGTCGAGTCATGCAGAGGTAATGCCAAACGGGCGGGATAGGGTGCTAAGTGCAAAGACGAGGAGGAGAAAGAGCAGAGCTATCTACTGGGGGGTGGGGGCGCTATCAGCACCGGCTTCCCGCTCTGAGCACTTACCATGTACCGGGCGCTGTTGTAACTTTCCAAGAACAAACCCACTGAAATCTCATAACCACACCAGGAGGCCGGAACTATTATTCCCAATGTGCCAAGACGACGACAGCAGACCTGCTAGCACAGAGCAGCTCTGTAGATCACACAGACCGCACAGCCGCGAAGCGATGGCGCCGGGATGGAAACCTGAGGCCGGCTCCTGAGCCCACGCCCACGCCGAACCACCACGCTAGGTGGGAGTCAGGAGGTTAGGCGGAAGGGAGAGGGCGAGTTCCAGGCAAAGACATCTTTGTAAAGGGAAAGCTCAAAATTGTTTGAGGAACTGAGAAAAGTTCACTTTGACTGGTGTAAGGAGTGTTAGGGGAAGAGCGAAGAGAAATGAGACACGGCAAACCATGTGAAGGAGTCTGGAGTTGATTTTTACGTGCACTTCTGAGCACAGCAATGTCAGAAAAGGGCTCCAATCGAATGAAAATAACACAAAGGTTCAACAGCACACGAAAGAATGCAGATTTATAAGCATTAAAAACAAAAAAATGCATTTTAGCTATGAATTCATAATAGCTTCTAACAAGGGCAAAACAAGGGAACTTGCCATACCCACTGGACTGAAAACTGGCTGAGGCCCAATGCAGGAATCAAGAGGTCTGTGTTCCAGAGCTGGCCCTACCCATACGGAAAACTCTCTGTGACCTTGGCCAGTGAGCCTGTTTCCTAGTCCATAACATACATATAACTGCTTTGGAAAATAAAAGCCATGTAAGAGCGAGTTATTACAGCTAAGTCCCTTATCAATTACGCTTTCTCTGAAATACTGGTCTTTAGCACACAACAGCCTATTTAACCCAATATGCACCCTTCTCTCACCATTATTTATAGAAAAGGAAACCATGGGGGAAAACTGGCTTGTGTAACGTGTAATTCGTAACTCCAGCATCCTAAACCTCCAGCATGGCTTGTTACTGCTTTGAAACCGTCACCACTACATTTCACAGGCTAAACAACTCTTTCTTTGTCTTTGATAAGGAACAGAAACGATTCAATTAAGAGAGGCTCTGGCTAACTGCACTCATGGGGGGTGGGGGGGGGTATATTCCTAACTTTCTCATCAACAGCTAAGTATAAGATCCTCCAATCCCTGATGTGCCACCTCCTAGACTACGGGGAGATGGCAGCAGCCACCTGGAGTCTCTGGAGCTTCTGTCTCAGATGTAAAATTCAAATCACAGGCTTGGGGACTAAAAGAAATCTTAGGCCCTTGAGAGTCAAGATTCAGAAAGTAATCTCTCCTCCGTGTGTTTCCTATCCTCTGCCCACTAAGAAATTTGCTCATCTAAGTCAATCAAAGTGGCAAAGTAAAGGTAGCCAGAGCATCATTAAGAGGAAATCAAAGAGTCACAGGGAGAAGGAAACCCTAGGAGGTCAAAATCGCAATACCTTTAACTCTGGTTAATTTGTCACTACTTTTTTAGGAAAAAAAAAAAAGAAAAAGAATCTCACAGAATAAAGGTTGCAGAGGGTGACTACTGGCATAAAAACCACTGTCGATTCTCAACACCATTTGAGGACAGCCGCAACTTATGAGTGAAATAAATATTTTCAAGGCCTTGTTGGTTCACTTAATTCAAAAAATTGATATGCATAAAGCTCAAATGGGAGGAACTAACTTCTGATAGTCCCTTGAAGCTGTAAGAGTATATGATTTATGTACTAATAAACTTACTAGTAAATTTAGGATGTATTTTTAAACTATGGCCATGAGAAACCAGAACAAGCATTCCTTTATTCATCTGAATCTCATCTGCCAAACATGTTTTACTATGTGAACTACATTAACCCACAGGTACCTGGTCACTTGTTTTTATGAGGCTAAAAGAGCATGAAGCCAGGAGAATATTTATCTTGGACAGAGAACTGGATTAGGACCAGAAAACAAAAGTAGGAATAAACAACCATTTCTATCGAAGGAGAAATATAAATAGAATGGTCTTTCAGTGATGGGTGTGAAGATTGAACTTAACATTTTCATAACTGAGTGACAGACTGGCCTAGGTTAGGGCCGTATTTACAAATGCCATCTTTCCTGGAAAATAAGACCTAACCGGAAAATAAGCCCCAGCATGATTTTTCAGGATAACATCCCCTGAACATAAGCCCTAACGCGTCTTTTGGAGCAAAACTTAGTATAAGACCCGGTCTTATTTTGGGGGAAACACAGTGGCACTAAATATTTTTACCAGGAAAATGCCCAACTAGAGGGAATACACAGTAAGATCTTTCAGGGTTCTTTGAACAGATAAGTGGCAAATGAGTTTCAGTTTGGGCAAAGGCATGGTCACTTTAGGGAAAGAGGTTGTTCAAGCTATTCTTACGACAGACCAAAACTCCAAAACAAGTATATTCTTATTAGAATAAGTCACACATTTCTTGGTGGGGAACCTCAGAAATTGAAAGTGGAACTTGCATAGAAAAAAATAAAATGATCTATAAAGAAGAGTCTCTTGAGGACATAACTCTGTAGCTGAAAAGAAAATACAAAAAGGGATAAACATAGAGGCAGAAACAGGATTAAAACATTAGTTAAATTCTGAAATACAAACACTGGGAGATGTTCTTAAAGATACAAAAAGGCAAATTTGTGCAAAAAATTTAAAGGAACTTTATATAATGGCTCATAATTTGTATTCCTCTAAACAGCGGTACTAGTTGAAAATAAACAGGTTCAAATAAATATATTTGAACATTTTCTAGCTCCTCTTAATGTAGTCAGTACTACACTATACACTACAGAGACATAGGAGGTCTGACAAGTAAGTTTGCGAACTCATCCTAAAAAATGTGCTACATACCTCATTGCTGAGTATCACTACAGTCACCTTCAAAGTACTCCCCTTGGGAAGTTAATCCACCGACACCAGTGCTTAGTCCACCCTTCAAAGCAACTTTGGAACTCTTTTACTGGAATGGCCATCCGAGCTGTCGTCGTATTACACTTGATGTCCTGAATGTCATCAAAATGTCTTCCTTTCAATATTTCCTTTCTCTTCAGGTAAAGAAAGAAGTCACTGGTGGCCAGATCAAGTGAGTAGGGAGGGTGTTCGACTACAGTTATTTACTGGCTAAAAACTCCCTCACAGACAGTGCCATGTGAGCTGGTACCTTGTCGTGATGCAAGAGCCATGAATTGTTGGCAAAAAGTTCAGGTCGTCTGACTTTTACACACAGCCTTTTCAGCACTTCCGAATAGTACACTTGGTTAACTGTTTGTCCAGTTGGTACAAATTCATAATGAGTAATCCTTCTGATATCAAAAAAAGTTACCGTGTTTCCCCGAAAATGAGACCTAGCCAGACCACCAGCTCTAATGCATCTTTTGGAGCAAAAATTAATATAAGACCCGGTCTTATATTAAAATAAGAAAAATCTTATTTAAAATCTTATTTTAATATAAGACCGGGTCTTATATAATATGATATAATATAATAAATATAATACTGGGTACCGGGTCTTATATAAGATCGGGTCTTACATTAATTTTTGCTCCAAAAGACACATTAGAGCTGATGGTCCGGCTAGGTCTTATTTTCAGGGAAACACAGTAGCAACATCGTTGCAAGGTTTGCGAACTTGATTGTCAGACCTCTACATGCAACGTTCCTTACACTCAGCAAATAACCTGGTAGTGTTTGGATAATTAGGAAAACAGCTAGTAAAATGTTGTGCCCTAAAAAGGAAGAACACTAAGTTACAGGGTTCAGGAGGCACGCCCATTTGGGGCACTCAGCAAAGACAAATCAGAGGTGGCACGTGAACTGAGTTTGGAAGAACAAAGAGAATTCTGACAAAAGTAATTTTAGGTAAGAGAACAGAAAAAATCTTAGGAGCAAAATACGGCTTTGCCGGGCGCCCTGGCAAACACTGGCTTCACGTCTCCTCCGACAACCCCTGCCTCTTGAACATCACTGCATGGAGTGTCCATCCAACTGCATCTCAGATTCAGGATGTGCGAAAGCAAACATATATATTCCCTTTTTAAAGTCATTTCTCCTTATAGCTGTGTTATTTCCATTAATGATGATATAATTCTCCCAGGTTTCTCAGGCTCAAAAACCTTTAAACTATTTCATATATTACTACTTTTTTAAAATTACTTATGCATTTTGTTAACAATTGCTTCTCCTTCACTTTCACACCCCCGTGTCATTTTTTCCTCTGAAATATGCTTCATGTACATTCCTCCATGCATACCAGTTCAGTCCCCAAGGAAACGACATTCAGAGAAAGCAATGGAAGATAGCTAAACCCTTAATTACTTGCTAAGCTTTGATGCCAAAACTCAGCCTCAAATCCTAGTAAGCTAGCCTGGACCAGGCTCTGGACTGGATGGGACCAAGTGGGGAATTCCAGCTGTGAGGATTTTAGGCCACCCAGAGCCTAAACCCTTGTAGGTCAAATGACCTCTTCCTCTGCCACACAAAGGCCGCACAGGAATTAATCTGATGGATTGTCACTGAGAATGTCAGCCTGCAAAAATAAATAAATCAATAAATAAAAAAGAAAAGTAAAAAGAAAAAAGAAAAATGAAGTCTGCTTGCCCCAATGCTTAGGGCAGAGTTGGTCAAGGTCCCACATCCCAATATTTCTAGAATGGGAAGAAATGGGGAGTCTTTTGAACAGAGGGGCGATAACTGATAGATTAACAATACTTTGGGATTTGTTTTGAAAAAGAGGAGAGACCCCGTTATCTTCTCCTGGGAATAACTGCCCTTCCCCCACTAAAGTATGTGGGGCACTACAGGCCCAGTGCCTTGCACATAATGGTCTCTAACATGAAGGGAGAGAGCACAACAGGTCTAACACGTCCTGGCAATACTTTAACCCCTGGGAAGTTACCTGCCATCTGATCTGCTGACTGGACCACAACAATTCTGACAATCAAGTGCTAATTTTGACAATCACTCTGAAAAGAACATTCCTCTTAAACAGCTACTTAGCATGCCACAGGGTCAAGGCAATCTCCAAACAGTCCCGTTGCTGCCACTGTGCTAAACACAATATTGACTTTAAGCGTCTGAGCTGTAAAACCCAATATTCACTGGAGTAACCTGAAGAGCAGCGCAGCTCAGCAATCAGCTCTCAGAGCAAAGTCCAATACAACCTGGGTTTGAAGGGAGGAAGACTGGAAGAAGGGAGACACAGTGATGAACAAACTGGGTTTGCACTTAATGGAACTAGACTGCTTTTCCCCAGCTTTATTTGGAGCAAGCAGGAGTTGCGTATTTCCCTTGGCACATTATCTAAACAAGCAGCCCCATGAATTAGGGGCAGTACTTAGCACTTCAGCAAGATAAGATTACTGGACAGCTGGAACTTTCCCCTTTTTCTGGCTTCTGAAACAAATGCCTTTCTCGTCCCACCCCCACCGGCCTTTTCTGTTTGTAAAAATCTATTGTGAGTAACTGAATTACTCAGTCTTTAAACACAAACTCCTCTCGTTGGAATAAGTATGGAATATTAGGAGACAGCCACAACTGGCTCTTCACACGTTTGGGAAATTACTCAATACGAGAAGAACTGTTGGGAATTTACTTACAAAACAGGAGCTCCTGAGATAGAATAAGAGCTTCTGGGGGTACGGGGAAATGAACTGGCAGAGCACGAGGATTTTCAGGACAGTGAAAATACTCGGTATGATAGTGTAATGATGGATATACACTGTTTCCCCGAAAATAAGACCTAGCCGGACAATCAGCTCTAATGTGTCTTTTGGAGCAAAAATTAATATAAGACGGTCTAATATAAGATCCGGTTTTATATTATATCATATAAGACCTGGTCTTACAGTAAAATAAGACCGAGTCTTATGTTAATTTTTGCTCCAAAAGACACATTAGAGCTGATTGTCCACCTGGGTCTTATTTTCGGGGGAAAATGGTAGGTCATCACACATTTGTCCAAACCCACAGAATGTATAACACCAACAGTGACCCCTCAGGTAAACTATGGACTTTGGGTGAGTATTGTGTTAATGTAGGTTCGTCCTTGGTAACAAATGTACCACCTTGGTGAGTGATGCTGATAATGAAGGGGGGAGGCTGTGTGTCAGGGGGAGGGGGGCAGAGGATGTACGGAAATCGGTACCTTCCTCTCAGTTTTCTTGTAAACCTAAAACTTCTCTAAACAAATGAAGTCTTTATTTTTAAAGAGAGGAAGAGAGAGACAAAGAGAAAGACAGAGATAGAGATGAAGATATATAGATAGATCTGATAGGTTTACCAAGTATGGATTTTGCCACAGGCTGGGAGCGAAACCATAAAGGCAGGAGCATGATGTCTCTGGCTTGTTATCACTTTTGTTTGTTTCCCTTTGGAGATAAGAGAGGTCTAAGATTGGGGGAGAGAGGGAAGACTACAAACAGAAATAGGTTCTGCTTGCTGATATTATAGATGGTAACACGGCACTAACTTGGAGCCCAGCCCCCAAATTTAAGTTAAGGTGCAGGTGCTGAGCAAGCTGCTTCAGCAATCCACCACTCCAAACTGCAGTGGCTCCCCAGTGCCGTGCCTTCAGAGAGGGGTCCCCCCACCTTGTGATGGAGACAAGCTGCCTGCCACGGCCCTGCAATCCTGAGATGGGATTCACTTAGGGAAGTAGCTGCAGGAAGAGACAGATAATACTGAAGGCTCTGAGAGTTATAAGAGCCGCTATTATCAAATGCATAATAGGCACCAAGCACCGTGTAGTAGGTACGACTGACATACATTATCTCTAGTCTTCAGAACAACCTTACAAGAAAAACAATTTGACATCCATTTTACAGGTGAAAAATCTCAGAATGGATAATGTGCCCTATGTCGCCAAGTGCAAGAGCCAGGTTTGAAGTCAAGAATACAAATCCATAAGAAAGTCCCCGCTCTTCCTATTAACCCTCAAAGCATAGATTGAAGACTCCTCTCCTTTGCCCCCCCCCCCCCCATCTACTCTTTGGAGTCACCTAGATTTAAAACTTAAAATAATGCTTGCAAGGCTCGGCCAACCTGGTCGCAGTGGCTCTTGCCTCACAGGAGCTCTCTTATTTCAGAGCTGGTCCATTCATTAACCCAGGAACAATTCTAAGGCAAAAAGTCTTCCTGCTCCCTCCCTCTCTGAATCCTATTCATCAGGTCTGTCTCCTCCATAAAGCCTGCCCTAACCAGCCAGACTAAATAGCCCTCACTCCTTCCTTTCATCTCCACCTGACTTTAGAGACATGGTCCTGAACGGCTGTTTTGTATTACCAATTACTTTTTAAAACTTAACATCTATTATTTGCACAATTAAACAGGAAGTTTCCTAGAAATAATATTTAGCCTTTATACTTCCTTATAAACTGCACAGAATTTTAACCTCTTAGGTACGTCAGGTATTAATCTGCAGAGGACTACAGATGATGTATCAGGAAAGAATTCACTGACCCGGGTTTGCGTTCCCAGCATCACTAACCACTCGGTTGTCTCCAGCAGGCCTCAATTTTTCATCTATAAATTACTATAACCTTACAAATTAGCTAACGTCTACCCTCAAAGGATAACAATGGGACATGAGTGAGATGAGTAAGTAGAAGGAACTCAGCACAGTGCCCAGCACGATAGTTTCATTTTCTACAAATATTTTTGGGGTCTCTTTTAAAATTCTTGAAAGGTAGCTACAGACACCTTAAAAGATTTCAGAGAAACCATTTACATACATATACCATAATATATCCACTAATCAATATGAAAGTACATCTTTAAAACCATCAATGGCTATTTGCATTATAAAACCAATTTTTCTCCTAATTTTATTATTTGCCCACACAATTTTATAATAAAGGATTTTTTTAAAAGGATATTTACCCGCAATCATGCTATCACATCATATCAGCTGTTGTATTTTTGTTTTCCTTTGTAGTCCTTGGTCATACGTGTACATATTTTGCTATATAGCCATTTTGTACGCACCAATTTTGTTTTTTTTCATTTAACATATCAAACCTTTGATTGTAGTGACATTTTAAGTATTGATATGTTCATTATAATTGGTTGATAATTACATATAATTAATATATTCATTATAGTAAATTATACTTAATCATATGTCAATGCATTAAATATAAAATTTGGTTATATTAGTACAATCCTCATAATCATTTCACCATCATATAACATCCCATGAAGCAAACATCACATTTTAGCCACTTTCCTATTGTTAGACAACTGTTAGGATTCTTTTTAGATTTTTATCATTATAATGATAATATCTAAAGGACATCTCCATGCATGAAATTTTATTTGTTTTTTAAACAACTTTATGCAGAGAACTTTTTTTGTTTAAATCACTGGGGTCAAAAAAGTACAAGCACGTTTATGTCTGGAAAGCGCTGCCATACTGAATTGCTCAAGAGCTTCAAACACGCGGCACAGACGGTGGACTGCACAAGTGACTGAAAACTCCCAACAGTGCGCTGGGGACCGAGTTTCACTTGTTTCGTTAGGGTGCTTTAAATCATCGCCACTCAACAGCCACTATGCTGTTGGCAGGAATATAAATAGGTGCAGCATCTCTGAGGAGCAATGTGGCAGAAACTCCATCGTGGGTCCTTATCCTAGAAATGTACTTGAGCTTATGCATAGGGGTCTTCTGAGCTGGAATTTCACTCTAGAACAAAAAAATCCTGAAAACAATCTAAATAGCCATCAATGGGGGATTGGTTAAAATTAGTATGATTGGTTGTACATGAAAATTATCTGGGGAGGGTTTCAGAAAGACAGACATGTAGGCCCCAAGCCAGACCAATTAAATCAGGATCTGAGAGCACGGTCTGGGCATTTAAATCTCTCCAGGTAACTGTAATGTCCAGGCAGACTTGAGAACCTCTGGGTCAAATACAGTATTATACATGCATTTAGTCAATGGAATACTAGGCAACTATTAGCGAAATGCTGAACAGTGTGCACAGCAACTATCATTTTCTGTGACATGAAAGAGATTTTTTTTTTCTTGTATTTGTATGGAGTATTTCTGGAAGAATATAAAAGAAACTGGCATAAAGGTCGACTTTGGGAAGAGTAAGAGTATGAAGCAAGAGGCTTAAAGTTCAATGTACGTAATTTTAGATGGTTTGATTTTTAATCAGGTGCATTTAAAAATGAATAATCTTGAGCAAAATAAAATCATAATTTAATTTGTAAACAATTTTTCAGGAACACATGGCACTGAGCAATGTACACTATCCCAGAACAGGCACCAGGCACCAGTGTTCATAGAGGTCCAGGGAGCCCTGCACACTTGGAAAGAACCAAGTGGCTGCCAAGGGTCCACCTCCCCCCTTTGGGCAGAGACAGTAGTTCCTACTATCGCCTTCTGCCCTAGCAACTAACTTACTCAATGTACCATTCTAAAGTAAACAGTCATTGCCTGATATGCTCAGGAAGAATGTTTACTAATGGTTTGCTTCCTCACACAGTGTAGGCCATCATTAATGGTGTGTTAGTCTGGGCTATACTCTTCTTAAACGGCAGGTCAGATGTATAAACGCATTTTTAAGTCAGTTTTTTCAAATGGAAAAATTGTACATTGAAAGCAGAGATGAGTCCATCTGTTTTCTAAAGCACTTACTTCATGTAACATGCAAACAAAGTCTCTACAGGGTTCAGATACTTTTATAATTAAGCGTGCTATATCTTAAATTTGAAAGAACCAATTGGCTAATTTCATTCTATAATGTATTTCAGTTTTTCCAAGCCACACAAAAATTCAAATAGATCTAAAAAGTATAGAACAGAGTTTCACATTCATCAATATACAGTTAATAATTTCAGAGGTTTGCAGATATTTAAGTGAAATACTTTTTCAGTAGGTCACGTTTAATAGCTGTGGGATTTTAAAACTGGATCTCAGTGGATATATTAGTTAAGTGTCATTGTTAGTTTCAGGTTTTGTGTGTTTTTTGTTTGTTTGTTTGCTTGTTTTGAAGGGGGACAGGTCCCTTTGGAGTATTTATCCTCTGAATCTGATACCAGAAAAACAACTCATTAGTATTAATAGAAAGAAGGAAGTTGAGTTGTCTATAACAGATTCCCTTTAAAAAAATATCACAATGGATGCCAGAAACATCAGGAAAGGCAGTTCCCTACTATAAAGCATTAATATTTCAAGAGATCAGATTCTGGAATACCAGAGAATCTTTAAGAATCATCAGTTTGTAAAACTCTTACATTCATTCATTCAACAGGTATTTATTATAGGCAACTTCGTGCCAAGTACTGCATTAAGCACTACAGATACATAAGCAGGGCTAGGATTTAGAACTCGCATATCTGTGCTCTAACCATGACACGTACATTTCCTTGCTTCATTCAATTACTTTCAAATGAATGCTTTAAAGTGGCAAAATGTAAAAATATTTCCAGTTTCTCAATCATATTTTATTAAAGACCTTGAGTAAACGAGGATGGTTAATTAAGAGCTGAATTTTTTTCCCATCACCCCAAACTTTTCAAGTGTAAGATAGAAAAAAGAAAATGTCCAATTTTCTGGATACACCAGGGAAAGAGAGTTGGCAATATGAAGTATTTATAGGTGTGTTAAAGGCTGAACTGATTAGGCTGTTGATTTTGTTGCTGCTTCCTAACACATCCTAAATCAACACCTGTTTCATCTCGAGGAATGTGCAGGATAACATCTAACTGGTCCTCAACTTGTGAAAGAGTAGAGTTGCCATGACAACTGAATGAAAAGTTTAGTGAGTAGAATTTATCCAACAAAATGCAAAAATCCTCTCAATTCCGTTTAACTGATATATAGTATATTTGTATTTATAAGCAAATTCTAGGTTTCTGTTTGTAAAACTGTCAAAGCAAATATTAATGTGTTCTGTGAAAATATTTCATGAATGAAATATTAAAACACACACACATACCTTTTGGTCAGAATAGGCCACAAATAAATAAATTTAAACAAGTAACTGACCATTAAACCTTGGCAATGCTGCATTTAGCATCACAGGGGCTTCAGGATTCCTAAACCAAAGAAAAGCAGATACTTTTTTTTTTTTAAAGTTTCAGGTGTACAAAATAATCTAATAGTTAGACATTTATACCCCTCACAAAGTGATAATCCTCCTCCCCAAACAGACCTAAAGTTGGTTATATTTCTTAAGTTGTGTTAAATTGTCATGTAAATTCATGTACATGTTCAATTTCTGCTGATATCCACATACGCAATATAACCTCGGGTACATTCAAATAAGTAGACCATCAATTTTCCTAGAAAAATATTTCCATCAAAAATACACAGAATTAAGGTTGTCGACATATGCTGCATAAATTATTAATGTCCAACATGCAACTATCCTTTCTGGGAACTAGACTGAGGGCCTCACCAGATACATAGGTTCTCAGTCTGTCCCCCACAGCTTTTAGGGGATGAATTTCCCTGCCCCAATGACCACTCTGACTTAGACGTCCCTCATGAATTGGTGATCATTTTCAATTAGATATCAGGGGATAATCAAACACCAATGATCATTTATTGAAAGATGTAGTATATCAAATACAGAAATACTCTTATTTATGATTAAAAAGTTTTAGATGTGGTGATAAAATCATCTTCAGAAAGCAGTACATGTATCCCTTTATAATACTATGCTGAGCATTTATTCTAGAGCACAATCTACAAATTAAGCAAGATCCAGCGACATATAACTAGAAAAATATTCTTAATATGTAAAGCAATGGAAGGCATACAGTTAAAAGGAGAGGAATATGATAACCAGGGCTCCAGACTCCCGCTAATACTAAAATCTGATGTAACATACAGAGCACTCTGCTATGCAACACTTATCTGCAGCATTACAGCATTAATGGCTGCATTTATTGCACTTAATATACTGTATTATTTTCGCACTAACAGAAAATGCAATAAGAAAAAAAATATGTAGTATGATGTGTGAGAAGGCACATTGTCCTTTTCCAGAAGTCCATTATGAAGGCAGCTGGACAGATTCTGGCTGAACACAAGTGGGATGCCAGCCCATCTCCTTCCATCCCCATCCCACCCTCCCCTTCAAGCCCTGGTTACAAAAGTGCCTGTGTGGCCCTGAGAAGTGAGTCATGGATGTTCCATTTGCAGATGGGGTGGAGTTGAGGGAAATCACTATTTCATGCCCAGTTAGCTGGAAAAGTCCATCCTGGTTTTCCTCTTTGACATAATAATCATTTTTCACAAACCTGAGATAAAGAACGCTTGGAAAGTAGGATTTCACCTAGTATTTCAGGACTGTTATACACAAAGGAAAAGACTGACTTGTACAGCCAAGGACATGATCTCATAGTGCAAGCCTAACAATTCACACTAGGCAAGGGATTTGTACAGTCAGGATAAAACATTTGTTCCTTTTCACCCACACCAAGAAAAGCAGTGGCTGGAGAAATAAGCACAGGACCAGTTCCCAAATCAGATTCACCCACCAGGAGTTCACACTGACAGCTGAAGACTTTCCTGAGTTGCAAAGACAATCTTTTACAACTTCCTTTGCCAAGGAAACACAACAGCAAAGTGGATTCCTTAAACTGACCTCACAAGCAAACCATGAGACACACAACCTAAAGCCACAACAAAAGCCAATGCTCTCTTTAGATCTACAATCTGTGCAGTACAAGACCACATGCCTGGACCATCTCTCAAGACCCCCTATGAAGTCAAATGACAATGTGTAAAATGACCAATTCAGACTTCAAAACGTAAAACTGTAACACATATCCTAGCTTTAAACACATCGAATCCAAACCCCTTAACTTATCCAAGTTTTCCCAAAATCTAAAAGGTGGTGTCGCTTTTCTCTAAACACATTTGAAATAAATCTTAATTAGATCTTTCTCCATCACCAGCTCAAGACCTGGTGAGGGTGAAGACCACAGGGCTCTGAGGCTCAGGAGAAGCAGCGACCTGCCCGACTAATAAACATTTTGCTCATGTATATTGCCTACAATTATCAACATGACCAATTACATTGGCCTCCTGAGGTTTATAATGAACTTGGTTTTAAGTACATTAAAATTCACAGCATATTACTTTTAATAACAGGAAATACCAGTTATTTTACCAAAGAGGGAAAATTCTATAGTTTTTATATCAGCTTTCTCCACAAATATTATGCTTACTCCCTCCCTCACAGTATAAAATACCCCAAAGACTATTTAACATTTGAAATAATTTAAATTAAAAAAGTAACACCAATTCATTAGAGCAAAATCCAAAATACCAACAAAAAATAAAACACAAAAGAGTGAAAAAAAGTTTCACCTGCCCTTTGACAACCACTGTTAATATGCTGGTGCAGTGTTCCTAACCCTCCACACATGCATACTCAATTACACACTTCAAGTTTTAAAATATTGCTCACATCAGTTTATATCTCGTTTTTACTTTTTCTATTGAGACTGCATTTCTGTGTGTGTGCATATATACACATATACATGTGTGTGTATGTATATGTGCATGGGTATATGTGTATACGAGGTGTGATCACAAAATACGGTGAATGTTTAAGTTAATTAAAAAAAAGTATTAAAGACACATTGCCATTAATCCCCCTCAAAATGCTTCCCCCTCGCTTTGAACACACTTACTTATGCCATCGTCCTTGCCACTTTCTGAAGCAGTTCTAGAAGGCCTCTTTCGTGAGCATCTTTAGTTGGGCTGTCCCGGCTGCCTCAATGTCCTGAATTGATTCAAAACGTTTACCTTTCATGGTCATTTTGACTTTGGGGAAGAGCCAGAAGTCACACAGTGCCACATCATGGTCACTACAGCATCACCATAAACTAATTTTAACATTTTGTGTGTTTCTTTAGCACTTTTTTTGCAGTTTGAAACAAAATTTCATGGGTTGTACGTGATCCATGATTTACGGCACACTTTAAAACACACCTTCTCTCAACCGTAGCTCACACCCGACTGTCTGCACCGACCAAGCTGAAACCTGTCACACACTGTTACTAATGTTCAACGTGCCACTTCCTGTATTGAAGATCCTTCCCTTTCTGCTGGATGGCACTCAGCAGCAGCATTCACTGTATTTTTTTATCACACCTCATATATATGTATATTTATATATATGTACATATACATTTATATATAAAATATACATTTACATATGTATATATAAAACTATATATAAAATAATGATTTGACTGCGGCAGAGTATCATCTTTTTTTTAAAATTTTAACAAATTTCCCCTTTGGCTAAATAAAACTGTATTCTTGATAAGAAAAACTTGCAAATAATTCTAAATACAAATACACCAGACTCCTAAGAATATTTCTGAACTCCCGGTGACCTCCATCCACGTCTGAGTTACTGCCTGCTAAATGTCTTTAACACTCCTCTGAAAACTTGGGGTCTCTGTTTCATCGACAACATCAAGGTAAAAAAATAAGTAAATAAAAGCATGTCACTTCAGTTCTGTCTCAAGTCTCCCACCTACAGAAAGAAAACAGTCTCTGAAAAATGGTTCAATTCTAGTAAAGCCTCAATATGAATATTGAATTCCATGATTTAAAAGGCTCTTGGTAATACTTAAATCATTTTGTATTGCATTTTATTCTTTTCCAAGATTTCCAAACTCATCATATTACCTCCTCACCACAACCCTATTACATAGGTGCTATTACTTTACAAATGACTAAACAGAGGACGAGAGAAATGAAGAGACTTGTTTGCTCTCACATGATGCGTGAGGCCACACTACATCAATGGTCTCCTCAATTTGTCTCCCAGGTGCTTTTAACAGAACACACTGCATTAGATGGAACAATCCCTTTTGTACCTCTGCCAAAAATATCTAATAAACCCCCATGGTATACGGCTCATTTCAGGACAAGGAGATATGATGTAATGAGTGTGCCAGTAAAACCAAAACAACAGGCAAGGAAACTTCCAGGAAGACTTTTAGAAAGTAGTAAAAAGAAATCAAAACTGCTATTTATGTCTCATGCATCTTATGTTATAGGCATTAAAAATATGAGCCTAGTGCAACTAAACTGTATTTTTTCCAGAATATTCTCTACCCTACCTCAGAAAAATCTCATTAGAAATGCTTGTATCCTGGCAGCTGGAAGCGCTTGTGTAATTTCCCTCTGTGTGAGGGAAGAGTAAGTCCTGGTCCTGGCCTCAGTCACAGCAAGGATGAGAACTGTGAGTTCTTAATGCTGTACCTAATGTAAAGATTTACTTTTTCAGTGTTTGAATTATCTTCTTGTTATAGTTTCCAATGTGCTATTTGCTGTTTATTCATCTTGGTGTAAAATCTGTTTTCCTTTAGATTGTAAACTCCAGTAGGTGGGAACAAGGGTGTCCTACCTTGAATTGCACAACTGGAGGACAAAGCCACAAGAACACGGGCATCAGATGCTATTTGATAATGGCGATAAATGGATTAGATTATATTTATACTAACCTGGTAACAGATTACTTAAAGTTGTTCTAACAGAGCAATGCAGATTAGCACTAACTAGGCCATTCAGGACTGCAGGGGAGGAGGAGAGGGGTCTACTCTTTCCATCATTTACACAGCCAGCTGCCAAGCAGCTGAAATGCTTTCCTTTACTCCTCGTATCCCAGGTGATATATATGCTTACTCACTTCATCTAACTGGTCCAAAATAAAACATTTGATAACTCATGATCTTTTTGACCTCCCTGTTGCATGTACATTTTAGGTGGAAACAAGTATACTAATTTACCAGAGACATTGAAAAAAAAACAAACAACAACAACAAAAAAAACAGCTTAAAATAAAACTTCAAACTTGAACCAAACATGCATTTCACTGGGCATATCTTGGCTTTTAAAAATTTCTAAATGAACATGCTGACTTTAAATCCAAGGTAACCAAGAACCCAACTCTACTTCTAACTTGAGCTACTAAACAAATTATTTTTGTTCTAATTTATCTTCGTGGAACAAAGAGTTATTCAAATATATATTTATGTATCACTTAATTAAAAGTGAAAGCATTCTGAAGACCAGCAAATAAGAGAATTCTCTCAAATTTCAAGACCACGATGCAATTTTATAATTTTACATACAGCTTACAATTCACAAATGCCATAATTATATAGTGTTCCTAACTACTTCTTCCAAACATGTAAATTCAATCTCTTTTGATTCCTTTTCTGTTTTCCTAGCAACCTCTCTCCTGAAAGCTATGAAAAGGGCTCTTTGTCAAGATCCTAAAAGAAATACACTTAAGAAGGACTCTTGACTGTGATGATTCTCTTTTTAGATGGAATGCCAGAAAACATGAAGATCTGAAAGTGATCTGTGATATAAGCTAGTTATACTGGACAACACATTTCGCCAATTAGCTATAGTATGTGAAACCTGGAGGAATGAGAGAACAGTAAGAAACCCAGGACAGTGACTAGGCCGTGCCCAAGAGCGAATGGAGGAACATCTCCGGCAAAACTTGATGAAGGGCAGAACTCCAGAGATGTGGAGAAAAGTTTAAAATAACTAGTCTAAGTTCATCACAGAAAGAACATATAAAAGGCTTTTATAAACTCTAAAAGACATATATGTATATATAATATATATAATACACACACACACACACAAAGTACCACATTTATATGCACCTAAATAAAGTTGGATCTTATGTTTACTTAGATTTCCCCCCAAAATATATGGCAATATATGCTACAAAACTGCCTAAAAAGTCCACCTGAACCTCTGAATCTTTAGGGCACCCTTCATTCTCACGATCTACAAGTTACATCCTGTATTTAAATGGCACTGAAGGATACAAATTCAAATTCATATTAGGAATACTAGATTTTTAATCTAAGGATTTTACCTTAACTTCTCAAAATCTACTCAACGACAGAGTGGGCTCCCAAGGGCAGCTAATGATCTGTATGAGGCACCCACTTCTCCAAAAAGCATGTGCTAGTTCCTATTTGGTTGAATCTGGATAAGACAAAAACGAGGTCATTATTTTGTAAGGCAAGAAGGGGACATTTTCCAGGAGGCTTCCCCCAAGAGGGCTACGCAGCATCTAAGAGTTAAGTGAGATGAAGACGGCAGGAGGAAAGACTGCTTGGGTGTCCTTGTTGATCTGGTGTGCCCTGGCTGATTTGTCCCCATCTTCCTGGGTCTTTACTGACGGAGCTACTTTACTTCTCTTTCCATGGGGACCCCTAGCAGGGACAAAGCTGATAGGCTGTCATCGCGTTGAGATGTTCAACTGAGGTCTCCAATTCTCCCAAAAACATTTACCTCAAAAACTTGTGGAAAATCCTAATCAGGTCAAATAAAAAACAACAACAACAAAAAACACCCCCAAAAAAGCAGTCCTTGGCACAATTTTATGCTCTTCATCAGACACCAATGGAAAGTCAGAACACTATACTGAAAATGCTCCCACCACGCGGGAATCAATTTCCCTAATATGGGCAGGCCCTAAATATAGCCACGGGTTTTTTTTGTTCAAAATACACTGAATTAAATTTGTGGATAGAGGAAATAGCGGTGGGCAACTGGGCAGAGAGCACAGGAAACAATGACAGTGTAACTCAACTATCTCCAGTAGCATTAAAATGGCTTTAAATGCCCTTGACAAATGGCTGCCAAAGCAGACACCTGTAACACACATGCCCTTTTCTCTGCAGGCTTTGTTCCCTTGATCAAGTCTGGGTTACTGGGAGGGAAGAGAAGAAATTACACACCCTGGGTCTGAAGTAATTCTACCATTCTGAGAAGCAACACAGCCAGCCAGCATCACTTTTACTCAAAGCTGTAGGAGGAATAGAATTCTGTACTCAAATTCTAAAGATTCAGTTAGCCTAAAGGAAATAGGAGAATTTCACTAAGACAGTTTAAAGTCCTTATAATTCACCTTCCAACCATCACGTACACACCGACCGCCCCGCAAATATAGAATATTGGTTTTTAATGTTCACATAAATGCAGTGAGGAGCTGTGTGTGTGTTTTAAATGAATGGATTCGTGAAAGGCAAAATCTAGAACGTAAAACTTAGTCCAAAATTTATTCAAAGTTTCACTTGAAACTTTAAAAAGGTTTACTATACTGGGTCTATACCTGTTCCATACTAAACTGCTTTTGCAAGACACTTTGGCCAAAAAGCACCTAGCAGAGTTAGAGTTGGAAGTAGATGCTCAATAAAAAATTTGCTGGGGAAAAAAAAAAACTGTTAAAGGTAAATAAATGAACTTAACCTGTGTGCTGAAAGGCAGTATAAGTCATTTTAAGGCATCTTTTAAAAGTTAGTCCCTGATAGCAAAAGAGCAAAGAGACTTTAAAGACTGGATTCTGTGGTCAGACTGCTTGGGTCAAAATGCAGGCTCTGCCACGTACAGCTGTGGATCTTGGGCAAACTGTTTAACTCTCTCTGTGACTTTAAGTTTTCTCACCTGTAAAATGGGAAACATAACACCAACTTCCCAGGGCTGTTAGTGTGAAATAAACGAGAAATCGACATAAGTCATTTAAGGTCTTAAACGCTCCATAAATGCTAGTAGGTATGATTATTCAGAGGTGTGTGTTCGGAGTTCGGGTCTATTAAATACATGCATCAGCTTTGTTAAACTGAAATCTCTGCCATTTCGTAAAAATCATTTTAGTCCCCCTTTGCACACATCATGCGGCATCAACCTTTCAAACGCTGTGGAAATTACATACTTTCATTCATCCGTTTGCGAGCTCGTCATGTAGAGCAAGAAGGAAGGAAGATGCCTTTTTCGTGACTGTTGCTCCTTCACAACTTCAAAATACTGTCACGTACACAATAGGTTGGAGCTGCCCTCAAAATGACAGCTACAGCTTTGCAGCGCCCGCAGAGGCGCCCAGGCAGCTCTGCCGGGAAGGGGATCACCCCTAATTCCCAGCGAATCCCCCCTCTCCATAGCCAAGGAAGCGTACGCCCGAGAACCCCAAGGAACAACTCTTTGAAACGAGGAAGGAACCCAGAGCAGTCCGGAAAGACAGAGGGAGGGAGAGGGAAAAGGAAGGAGCTTCCCGGTCACGGAGGTTTCGGGGCCACACTCGGATCCCGCGCGTCCACGATGCCAAGCCCCAGGACCCGGTGCCGGCGATGGGCTGCGATGTCCCGGGCGGCCCACTCCCCTCCTTCCCTGCCCTTCCCCGGCGGGCACCGCAGCCAACTCGGGTCCCGCGCCAGACTCGTCCCCGGCGCCCCCTCACCTAAAGGCGGGTCCTTCCTTGGGAGCCCTGCCCTGGGCAAACGCCGACGCGGAGCTGCCGCCGCTGCCGCTGCCCTTTTTGTTGAAGAGCTTCTGGAGCAGGGTCGGGGCCATGATGCTGCCGCCGCCGCTGCAGCTCCGGCCGTGGCGCTCGGGGGGCCGGCGGCTCAGCGCGCAGCCGGGGGCGACGGCCGCGGCGGCGGGGCCATCGCGGCGGCGGCGGCGGCACGGCCGCTCAGCCTTGCGGGAGCGCGGGCTGCGGCTGAGTAACTGCTGGGCGCCGGGGCCGCCGGCGGCCGGTCATATGACGGAGCCGGCCCGCCGCCGCCACTGCCTCGCGCGCTGACAGTTATCTCCTGCGGGAGGAGCCCGCAGCCCCACGGCGGCGGCCGCGGCGGCGGCGGCGGAGGCGGCGGCGCGGGAGGAGCGCGGCTACCCCAGCGGCGGCCATTGGCCCGGCGGCTGCCCGCCCCGGGCTCACGTAACCCGGGCGGAGGCGCGGCCGGGATCGGGCGGCCCCGTGCTCCTGGCACGCGGGGGGCGGGGGAGGATGAAGCTCTTAAAGGGACCGGAGGGGCGGGGGCGGGCGTCGAGCGGCGGGGGTGGGCTGCTCCAGGGGCGCCGTTCCCGAGGTGGCTTCGTACTTTGGAAACGAGGAGATCGCAGCTGGGCCGATCTTTGTGCTTTTGAGACAAAGCCCCTGAACTTGAGTCCTCGCTTTGTGCAGGTGCAAGGGCTCCTTTATAGAAAGCGTGTGTTGGGGAAAAGGGTGTAGAACACGAGGTTGCTGTTTCACTGGACTATTTGAATCTCACAACACCCAAGGTGTTGGCATGTTTTTACCAGATTGCATTAGATTTCTCCGTTTTTTGTTTTTAACTTTTTATTCGAACCTTTTGCTCTGTTTGGCATCTTAGGCCACCATACCATAGTTACACAAAAAGTTGCACGTGAAACTGAACCCGTGGAATTCACTACATAGATTTAGAAAACTTAAGCTCTTTTATAGCAAGGGAACGCATTCCCAGTACAGACTTAACAATCAAGGCACATAATAACCTGTTATCAATGGCAGATATTATTAGATTTGGGATAGGGAGAAGTTATTGTATTTGAGTATATTTGAGTTCACTTTAATTCCCAGTCCCATCCAATCGCCATGAGAACTTCAACCTCGGTGCAGAACTGTCCAAACAGCCTGTGATGGTCACGACCTTACCAGACTCAAAAGCAGCTTCTTAGCCTACGTTATAACCTTAGCTCTCCAGCTTTTCTGATTATGGATAATAAAGTTCGTAAGATTCCGGACCCTGACTCTCCTGGCTCCTTCTTCATGAGCAGTGAACAGTTTCCCACCTGGATTCTCTTAGACTTGTTCAGAGGAGGGCTCGTGGGACTCAAAGAGGCAAGTGTATTCCATAGGTACAAGTAATCAAAAAAATCTCTTCTGGGCGCATTTTAATTTGCATTATCAATTTTTACTGTGTGGGTTTCCGGCTATGGTAGGAAACTAGCTATGAGTGATGACGTGCTGAAATTTCACAAAGGTAAGGGAAAGATGATAGAAATCGAAACTCACTTTTTTCCTTCAGATTTATACTGTTAAAATAGTGGGTTAAGTACTCATGCTGGTGAGCAATCTTCCTTGTACACGATGGAGTGTACACAGAACCCTGATTTGCAACTTGGTTGTTTCTGTTTTCTGGGAGTGTCTACCTCACAGGGCTGCCAGTATTGGTCAGTATCCTGTAAAGATGCGATTGGCCTCATCTGTTGACTTGATTAAGACACAGTCCCAGGTTATATTATGGCCCAGCAACATGCTACCATCCCGTACCCCATCCTTGGAGTATACAAATAAAATCAATGTCCTTTATTTTTCAAATGAAAATCTGCATATTTTTGGTGTGCCTAGCAGCTGTTGTAGCTGCACACTGAGAGGATTTTGGCGTGGTGTCCCTTGTCCCTCACCTCCAAGGGCTGTTTCAGTTCCAGGTCAGCTCAACTGTGCAGGATCATCCAAAAGAGACAGTTGAAAAAGACAGCCTGCCCAGCCATCATCCTCAATTGTGGTCCTGACTGGGCAACAATAAAGGGAGAAATTATTTGAAATGATTAAGAACAGACTTCAGTTAGGGGAGAAAAAAGGAGCTCAAAGGGTCCCCCTCTCTCCCTTTTCTCCCTTTGCTTCCTCTCAGCACCACATTTTTTCTCATCCTGGTTCTGGCCACATCTCTCATTTGGGATTTTAAAAGTGTACAAAAATCCTAACTCGCAAGGTTCTGGGAGACAGCTCTAGACAGCTCTCCAATCCCTCATTCATTCTCATCATTTCTTTTCTTGGTGGTTCAAAGTCTCTTCAAACCCACATTTTTTGCCTGTCATCCATTGGTTACTGCCCTCATCTCTTAGGCTTGTCAGAGTCCCAAGTCTCCAGCACTGGGTGTGTGTGCGGTTCATCTCCCAGTGCCATCCATCTCATTCACCTCATCCCACTCACTATGTCTCAGAAAAAATTCAGCTGGCTGCTCCTGTATGCAGCTGTCAAGAGGGGGAGGGGATAAGCCAATATCCTGAATTCCTTGAGATGACAAAGGAACTCTAAGATGAGAGAGGGGGAATTGTAAAAGGGCTGACTTACCCGATTCCATTCTGAGTCCTGGTGACAGCTCTCTCCAATTAATTAGTGTGTGTTCTGTCAGTTACTTTAGGAGTTTTGCTTCTACAATTAGACTGCCATGGATACTGCAGCCTATCTAATATCTGTTACCCCCTTCTTCCTAACAGAACCTCAGTTTTGTTCCAGTGTCCATCCCTCACTTAGGCCAAGGTCCCTCAGGGTAAACTGACATTATCCCCAATCTTAGTCTTAATGATCTAAGCATAATCCCATTCCTTTTGCAAGGTATTAGTTCAGGAATGAGCATGTGTGATGATTCTAGCCAAGGAGGCAAGAGGAAAAGGAGCTGAAGGAGCAGTGATACTGGGGAAAGTTGCCTCACTTAGTAGAGACCTATAAAGAGAGACGTGGAGTTTGGGTTTGTTTTCGTTGTCTTTTTTTCCTTCCTTTGGAGGTTGTATGTCTACATGTAATGCTACAACTATCTTGCTACTTACTAGCCTGAACATGAAACCAGGGCTGCAAGATGGCAGAGCAAGAGAGGTGGAAGCAAGCTGTGTCCTCAATAACATTATTGAGCCACAACCCCTTTACCTTAAACTGACCTTCCCCGACTCGATGAGATGATATTTCTATTATCTGTAACCAAAAGCAGTCTATAAGAGAGGGTCGTCTTGTTTGCTGTCCTTGATGGCTGGTATGTGAGAGCCCTGCCTGTTTAACCCTCAGTATACCACGGAGAACAGTCATGACCAACGGACCTGCTCTGTGGTTTCATATTTTTAAGTCATTTTGCAAATCATTTACAAGACGCAAGAATAAAGAAATAGTGAAAATAATTTTTAACAAATTTTAGCAAATATTTAAATGTAGCAAACTCAATTTTTTTGTTCTATATTTTCCTACATTTGAAGGAAAATAACCCTAATACATCATGTCCTTATAATACAACTATTGATCAATCAAATATACAAACCAGGGGCACAATCATCCTATAAACACTGACCCAGATTTCACACACATTTCTAATGGTTCTAGCTTATTATCATTTTTGTTTTTCCTTGCACTTGAATCAAAAAAAGCAAAACTTGTGAAAACTTTGATGGCCTGTAATTTTGCTGAAGAGAGGATAAGCCATCTTCTTTACTCAGCCACAAAACAATTTCATTTTTAGATTTATAAACACCAATTAGAATTAGCAATTCAAACACATTGTACACCTTAAACTTACACAATGTTAAATGTCAATTATACATAAAAAAATCTGGGGGCGGGGGGATTAGCAATTCAGTGAAGTTTTCATCTCGACCTTATGCATTTCCCTCCAGTCCGCTTTGTATATATACATTGCCTTTAATCCTTGTTGATTTACAAGACATAGCAAGTACATTTGATGCAAAACATCCTAAGAAATGGCAGAATATATCACACATTTTTTTGTTTGTTTGTTTTTTTTAAAGGAGGGCACAGCTCACAGTGGCCCATGCAGGGATGGATCAGGCAACCTTGGTGTTATGAGCACCACACTCTAACGAACAGAACTAACTGGTCACCCCCACACATCTTTGTAGGATAGTTCACATTCTTGTTGCAAAATATTGAATAATTAAGTCATTCTTGTTGAATGGCTAACTGGTTAAGAATGCCATATTTCCTTGTTATTTTTAGATATATATTGTTGAATCATTGATTCCTGAGTTTGAGAAAATTTATCCAGGATATCATCATCTAATGACTCATCGTCTGCAGTTTTACTTGTATGATAAATTTCATTGTCATCATTAATATCTGGAGTGCTTCTGTCTGTCTTTTTGCATTTATCTTCTGATGTTTCTATTACTTTTGAAGTGTTTTCCTCTATTAATTTTTTTCTTTGCCATTATGGGAAGAAAATGAAATTTCTGAATTCCCATCAGTAATTAATGAAAGCTTTAAAAAAAAAAAAAAAAACTACACGAAGATAATGTCTCCAGATTCTTTTATACCTTCTTACAAGATGATACAGTGCTTTGGGCGATACAACACGGTAACAGAAGGGTGATGCAATAGTGATGATTTATTTTACTATTGAAATCAACATTCCAGGCAATTCTGAATTCTTTTGGTTTCTTATGATTTTTGTCTTTTCTAGCATAGTTGGGAATAGTTTTTGAGTAATGTTGAAATAATTCCTAGGATGATAACATGGCAAAATGCTTAAAGCTAGAGGAAATTGTGACCATTAAGCTCATTAATTATGAAAGGATCCAATGGGCCCATGTGGTAATTGTAAGATAGAATGAGTTTTATTACATGTGTTTTTAACGTGCATGTACTTTTTGTTCTTTGGAAAAAATAAAAGTCCAAGAAAGAATAAAAGTCATGAAACATCTACCTTTATAAATAGTTAGAACCTCTTAAACTCAAAATCTAAAATTGGATCCAATGGATTCTGATGGCACAAGGGTTAATCTACTATAAATTCATTCTCTGATATGTCAACCTAACTCAATCCACTTGATCATCTCACCATAGTAATCAGTGACCTCCATGGTGTTGAAATCAAGGGATATTTTTTTCTGTCTTTGCAATCACTACAATTAACCATTTCCTCCTTTTTGAAAGCCCCCTTCTTTGGTTACGAAGACCTCTTCTAGTTTTAACTTACTAGGTACTCCTTCAGTCTCCTCTAGAAGCTCTTCCTCTCCCCAGCCTTTAAAATATGGATTTTCTTAGGGTCTCTCTTCTCCTTGCTCCTCTACTCTTCTCATCCATACTCTCCCACTCCCAGACAAACCCGTCCATTCCTGTGACTTTAAATGCCATCTACATGTTGATGACACTAGCCTTTTACCTCTGAACCTGATCTCTCTTCTAGATTTTTATAACCAGCTATCTGATGTGTCCAGTTGGATATCTTACAGGCATCCCACAATGAATTCTTGATCTTTGCTTTTTCCAAATCCTGCTTCTCTTGTCATCTTCCTCAACTCAGTGAAAAATGTCTCCCTCTACACATTCGTTTAAAACAAAAACAAACCTAGGAAGCATTCTGGACCCTTTGCTTCCTATCATCATTCAAAATATTTCTCACATCCATTTATCTCCCTATCCATTGCTACCACCTTAGTCCAGTCCACCATTATCTCCTGCCTGGATTTCTGCAATAGTCGTAATTGGTTACTTTCTTGCCCCATATCCAATCTATTCTATGTGCAGCTGCCACTGGAATCATTTCTAAATGTAAATTGCTTCATGTCACTTCCTTGATTAAAACTTTTTAGTGGCTTCCCATTGTACTTAGTGAAATTCAAAACTCCTAGCATGGCTTACAAAGTTCTATATGACTAGATCCCTCGCTCCCTCTCCAAACTCATCTCATCTCATCCTCCCACTCACTTGCTATCCTCCAATCACGCTGTGTGCTTTCATTTCTTCTACATGGACTCCAAGGCAGGAATAGTCCCACCACACTCTACAACTCTTGGTCTGATTGACTCCTACTTATCTTTCAGTTTTCAATTTAATGTCACTTACACATTGACTGCCTGACTCTTTCAATCTCCATTCTTAATTAAGGACCCTCCCTCCCTCCAGTGTTTGTTATAGCACCATTTTCTATTCTTTTAAAGCACTTATTATAATTCATAACTAACCAAAAAATAAATACATAACACCTTTGTCTCCTACTGGACATATACACTCCTTTAGGTGAGGGACTATGTCTGTCTTGTTGATTGATATGCCTGGCACGTAGTACCTTCTTCAATGTGTATTTATTGAGTGAATGAGTCAATGAATAAATGAAGTTCACAGTCCCTACTGCATGTAAACTCTAGAACCTCACAAAATAATTCTCTGTAGTAATCGCTAGATAAGGAAGACTTCCCAAAGTTTTCCCATTTATTTACTTTGGGAGAAAGAAGAGGTCGCTGATAGCCGGTTATAAGTCCCCGTTAGGAAACTGATCCTACATGGGGCTCAGACTTTTGTTCCTGAGTTCCTGGCTTACGCTTGAAACCCTTTTGCCTGAGCATCACCCAGCTAGTTCTGCAATCCTGCTCTAGGTATGAATTTTGTCTTTCTGAATCACCTCACATTGAATAGTGCCATCTGCTTTTTCTCTCAACCCCTTACACCAAACCCCTTCCTGAGACAAAGCCTACTGTATAAGTTAGGATGCCTCTTGCTGCAAGTGAGAAAAGCTCCAACCCAAATTGGCTTAATAAACAGGTATTTTCCCTCATAAAACAGAAGGTCGAAAGGTAGGACAGGGTCCAAGCATTATATGTCCGATCTGAGTCTACTTCTCTTGGTTTCTCCTGGCTCTGCTTTCCTCCACGCGTGGGATTCTTCAGGCTGGTAGCAAAATGGTGTCCATGGTTCCTGGGGATTATGTGCAGATGCAACAACGTCCAACAGAGAGGGGGGTGGTCTCTTCTCACGTGTCTGACTTGCTTAGACGCTCTGCAGCTTTTAATCACTGGCAAGCAAACTATGGTGCTACTATGATTGCCTCTGACCAATGAAAATATTCCCGGAATCACATCGGGGAGGGGTCATCACCAGAACAAAAGTGAAGCTCTCACACACAGAAGAGGGGAGTGGGGCAAATGACTGTTGTGCAAACAACCAAGAAAATCTGCCACATATACTTTAATTTATAAATTATAAAACACCAACAGCTATATTTTCTGTACGTGTTTTTCAAGAACCCACTATACCATGACTCTGGATTCTATCTTACACTGGGATGTGACAGAGGATTATAGATTTTTGTGTCTCCAACTCTATTCATGGATTCTCTGAGACAGTAAGTACTGGATACATGTTGTTTTTTTTAAAAAACAAATTAATGTAAAAATATTGATACGATACTGTTCCTTCTCATTTTAAAAAGTTGCCCATAAGACACTTCCTTCTTCCAAACTTTTAAAAATAGTTGCCTTTCAGATTATGATTCAGGAAATATTTTACCTGTTTATTAATGCCTCTGAAGTATGTAACTTTGGTCTAGTCACTCAATAAAAGCTTGTTCAATTAATGTTCGTATTTCAGACTCTATGGACTTTAGTTCACCTCTACAGGTAAGATATTGGGATAGACACAAAAACTCTCCCACACACTCATTCATATTCAGACAGTAATTATTCACTGTGCATAAAACTTAGAACATGCAGAGAAGTACAAAGATGAATATAATAATGTGTCCATTCTGCAACCTGGGTAGATAGAAGTAGCTACGGTTAACATGTTTGTGATCTTTCGTTCTTCCTCCCTTTTTCTTTCTTTTTTATTCATTTGTTTGTTTGACAGGGATTTTTATTTTGGGGTCTGATGAACCCCTAGGTCAATAGTTCAACAAACATCATAGCTTGTTGTTCTTAAATCATTAATTCTACATCAATTCAGCGTTCACACATTTAGTCAGCAGTGATGCAGTATTCCAATACCACTGTGTTCTAGCCAGTGACCCTTAAGTGTTTGTTGCACGAGAATTACTTTGGTATTTAAAATTGTGATTTGTCTACAAGAATTTTTGATCCTGCGCCCCACTCCTCCCAAGCCCACTAAAATGACAGCAAAGGAATGAAAAAGGCATTAACTTACAAGAAACAAAGTTAAAGAGAGGGTGAGACTTCTCTCCCCCTGATTAGAGGTTTCAACAAGTGTCTGGCCAAGGACAAGTGTTTGGAAGATGGAATGTGGATGAAGGAATAGTAATTAATTGAGCAAAGAGGAAGAGTTCAAAACCCAGGAATGAAGATTAAGACCCGTTCCCCTCAAAGACTCTTTAAAGCTTCAACAATTGGGGGGTGCCAGCACTGACAGGGAGGGCCGGTGCTGGCTCAAAATATGAGGAATTGGTGAAAGTCGACATGTGAAATAGACTCCAGGTTCCTTTCTGCACTCACCCAGCCCAGCCCGGCAACTATTGGTCAGTGGACTAAAAGAAGGGGCCGAATGAATGCTTGGCTCCCATAGAAACAGAATGGCCACTGAGGAAAGCTCTCCAGACATTTGCAATTGGGAGAGCCCAGGAAAAAGCTGGTTCATTACTACAGCATCTACTCGTGAATTTCACAAATCAGTACCCCACACAGAGAATGTCTAACAAAACATTAAAATGTTTAGAGTCTCATTCTTAAATATGAAGGGCAATCCAAGAATCACTAAACATTTGATGAACACCTTCTACATGGTAAGGAAAATATACCAAGAAGTAAAAGGCATGTGGAGGGAGCAGAGACAATGCAAGGAGAAAGGAACTTCAACAACCTAGAACTGAAAAATAGCACCGGAGACACTAAAGAAGCTGTAGCTATAAAACAAAAACGAGAAGCAACAAAAATGGACAACACAACAAGAAAGAGCT
Organism: Rhinolophus sinicus; assembly: GCF_036562045.2. NCBI lineage: Eukaryota > Metazoa > Chordata > Mammalia > Chiroptera > Rhinolophidae > Rhinolophus > Rhinolophus sinicus. The sequence continues at coordinate 100,843,902 of NC_133757.1, forward strand.
CCTGGAAATTAAATGTAAGGTGATATAAATTAAATATTCCAAAAAAAACCCTGAAGGATAAAGTTGGGAAAGATGGAAAATAGAAGAGGAATGATGAGAACATTAGAGAATCCATGCGGTGACTTAATGTTAGGAGTTTTAGGAAAGGAGATCAGAGAACACAGAGAGGAGAAAATCATGAAAGAAATAACAGAAGTGAAATTTCTAGAACTGCAGGACAGGATAGGACGCACATGATCCTATACATTAAAAAGAACAACAACAACAACACACCACCTCAAGACATATCATTGTTAAATTTCAGAACATCTTGAATAAGGAAAAAAAAATTCCCACACCTTTTAGAAGGAAAAAGCTGATCACCAAAAATGCAGAAGGACTCAGAAGAGCATCAGAGTTGTTAGCAGCCATTCTTGATGGCAGAAGACAATGAACACTATCGTGAAAGCTCAGAGAATCATTTTCAGCCTAGAATCCTTTACCGAACTAAATGATAACTCAAGTAATGTAGAACATACACATTTGCAGATATACGAGGTCTCAAACATTATACCTCCATTCTTTCTTAGGAAGCCGGAAGGCATCCTTTAGCTGAACAGGGGACTAAAACAAGAAAATGGAAGAGATAGGAGAGAAAATTCTGCAAAGAAAAGGAGCAAGGAAAATGGTAATGGGGCAGGGAGGGATGTCCCAGGACTTCTAGAAAACAGCGAGGCCAGAGAAGAGGAGAAGGAAGAAGTCTCCAGCCTCAGCTCAGAGAAATGGAAGACAAGTGTTTGAGCGTAAAGAATACATTATTCATAAGCATATGGCGCGAGACGTTGGGACGTTGGGGAAAAATTAACAATTCGTAGATGGAAAACCAAACGAGTGATACAATGAGGCAATTATTAACTTCAGAGAAAAAGAAAGCTTGGACAGGAGAAGAGATGTGGCTGTGATGCAGTACTTGGCTCGGTGAACAATATTTATACGGTCTCAGTAAGTAACACTGACTATTGATTTAACAAAAAATTACATGTAACTGTTCTGGGGGATGGAAGAGTAAAGTAGAGTTTAGGTAGGGAAGCAATATTCTAGTAATTATTCACAATGGCAGGAAGTCAATAGACAAGGATGAATGAAGGCAAATCAAGAAATAGCAATATAAGCACATCATTTTTAAAGATATGGAAGAAAATATCAGTGAAACCAGCTAGAGAAGTTGAGGGTGGTAACCTGTAGGGCTAGGACGGAGTGTGGGGAAGGGAGTAAGAAACTGCTAGTTTTTAATTATAAACCTTTTAGTACCATTTTACTTTTTAAAATGATATGTATGTGTCTATATGGGTTTCCTTTGATAATAAAGTTTACCTTCAAATAGTCTCACCTGTGGACATTGTTAAAAGTCTTATTTCTGGGCCTGATCCTGTGAGATTGCAATCCAGTAAGCCTGCAGTGGGACTCAGGAATCTTAACTTTTCACTAGCACTTCCAGAAATTTGGGTGCTGATAGCTCATGGATGATATTTTGAGAAACATCACTCCGATGCCCTGAAATTAAATACAAAGTATTATAAGAGTGGGCATTTATTTGGAAGAGAGTGAATAATTTTCAGATTCTCTTTGATGCCCCAAACCCAAAGAAGTTTAAAAACTGTTATCTTATGTCTGCCTCCCTTCCTGCCTTCCTCCCTTCCTTCCAAGAATAACTGAGATTACATTAACTATTACATTAAAGGTCAAAAGCAGAGCTAATGAGTGTTGTAGTGGGTTAAACACTTTGGAAAACCCATTAGCACTATAGACTAGGCAGCGCAGGCCAAATCTGCGGTCCATTGCTTAATATATTACCAAGGTGAATACCCGTGCATTACTATTACGATGTATCAACATAAACACAATGGCTTGAAAAAGTTAATGTGAATCCATTGGCATCTACCAGTGATGGTGACCTAGCCTATGGTTAAATTTTATTCAGTTATAAAAAACCCAAAACACTCGTATGTGGTCATTCAGCAATATCTTTAATAGTGTAAGAGTGTCACCGAAACAGGGCTAGAGTCCAGCTAGAAAATTTAATGCAGGTATTTTGACAGTCTCGTACTTTTATTCAACATTTTAGTAACTTTATGGGGCAAGCCAGCCTTTCTCACTTATTGAACCTTTTGACTTTTTAAAAATTGTGCCTGTAAAACATAAGAGGAGCTCATGAGTTGTGATTTGATTAAACTAGACAGCAAAATATGATTTCAGATTAATGGTTGGAAGAAATTCAATTTTGATTCATGTTTTTCTTTAAACCTTATGCATTAAGAAGCTAGAGAAATTACCTTTTATTTTAGTGACTATAAAAAGTATAAAACATTTTAAAAGATATATCAGATAGCCCAGTAGCTAACAAGTTAATATTTGTTGAATGAATACTAATATATAGATAGCATGGCGATTATTAGTTATTTAAGGTGAATGTGAACCAATTTGCGTATCAAATGTTCCTTACTCATATATCAAGTCATTTCTGATATTCTTAGGCTTGGCACACAATGTCTTAAAAATAATAGCAAGTCCATTCATAGCACATACTGTGGCCCAGACCTTGTTCTAAGACATTTTCTTCCTATTGTCTCACTTACCCCTGGCAATAATGCTATGAAGGGAGTGATATTATTATTCCCATTTTACAGATGAGAAAACTGATACACAAAGTTAACTACACAGCTAATAAACAGTTGAGCAGTGATCTGAATCCATCAATCTGGCACCAGAATCTGTCCTCTTACCTACTATGCTATACTCTCACAAGGCAAATTACTTCAGAAGAACAAGCACATAAACAATGACATCAATATATATGGTAATTTCTCATATAAAGATTTTTTTTTAAATGCAATTTCAAAGAAAAATATCACTGACAAAAAAATTGTTTTTCACAGAATGGCTATCAACCAAAACCTTTATGGAAAGTTTCCATTTCAGGGAACATATTTTCTGACATGAAGGCCTCAATAATGGTTTAAAATTTCCATTTCTGTTGTTCCTTTTTGGCTATGATTCCTTCTCTCAGCACTGTCTGAATTTACTTGCCTCCCCTGAGTTTCTTCTCTTTCAAAACGTATTGGTAGTAAAAAGACACCTTCGTGTGACCCTCAGGCTACCAAATTGCTTACTTAACAAAGACTGTGCTTCCTCTTTCTTCAGCTCCAATTAAATGCTTATTCATTATAATTTTACCCTTCCAAGTTATATTTTCAAAATCACTGTGTTCTTTCATCAGATATGACTGGTGTCCAGCATGTAAAAAACTTTCTATCAGAAGTTAGCATTAACTTCCAGCTGTTTTTTAATGGACTTTCTATTCTCTTGTATTTGTTTTTTTTTCCAGTCAATTATCACACTAAGTATTATAGATTTAAACGGTGTTTTTATATCTGTTAGAGGGCAAGTCCCTTACTTTTATTGTCCCAAAACATTTTTTTGGCTCATATTTATCTTTCCTGATAGTTTTTATGATCAACTTGTCAAGTTTTAAAATTTGGGGTTGGGATATTTATTGAAATGCACTGAACTTAGATTAATTTGGGTATATTTTCTACTGTTCCAATACTGATTTTCTCATCCAGGAACTCAGCAAGTCTCTCCATTTATGCAAACTTTCATTTCCCACAATAACGTTTCATAGTTTTCTTTTCATGGGTTTCACGTTCCTTTCCGAATTTAAGATGAAAACATGTTTTGACCACTTTAAATGCATTCTTTCTTTCCTTTTCCTCCCCACCCCCTCCTTTCTTTCTTTCCTTTCTCTTTCCATCCCAAATAGGCTGTAAACTCTCGCAGGATTGGGAATGAATTGCCCTTATACCTCCTAAGTGACTGAAATAAAGCTATGCTAGAATGGTTGCTAAGGAAAGAAATACTTGTACAATAAATAAATGAGTGAAAGGCTTGATTCATAAACTAGAAATGCAACAGGAAGAATCTGGAGGATATGCCAGAAAAAGATTCAAAAGAATTATAATTCCTTAAAAATGGATGATAAATTATGGCTTAGTTATACCATAGGGCAGGTTTCACAAGCTGTTTGATTTTTTTTTTTTTTTTTAACGATGACCTGGATATCAGACGAATTCTCCCAGTGCAGATTCACTCATAGGTCCGGAGGAGATAAATATATGCTTCTGATTTCCTCAGACAATGAGGAAAATGCCAACGTTTTCCTACTTGTGAGGGTTCCTGAAACACTATTTTCATTGAAAATCAAGGATGATTGAAACTTTTCTTTTAGAAAGGACGTCTGCTGCCTAAATGTCACAGATTTAATTGGTCTTTTAAATAAGAAATAAGTTAAACTCTAAGACTAACTCCTGTTAGGACAGAGGGTGGAGCCCTCTCTACACTTTGTCTATCACTTCATCCCCTCATATTCCATCTGTTGGCTAGAAAAATGTCATCGTTGCAGACTGCCGCCATCCTTCTGCCCCGACCTCCCACCGCTGTAGACAGAGACAAGATCAGCAGACATTGCTGTGGAGCCTCTACACTGTGTGTGTGTGGGGGGGAAATGGGGGGCCAGGAGGGGCACATTTTCGAGGCACTAGAGAGGTCATACCAGCAGACGACAGACCCTCTCTGTTCTGGAGTCAGAGCCTGGAAGTGGAGGAAGACTTCTTAGGGAGCAGGAATTCATGCCGACAGGAATCTTCCCCCTCAGTGAGACTCCTGTTACAGCCTCATGAACAGAGCCTGGGGTGTGTGGGCAAAGGATTCATCTTGCTGCTGCTTGTCCTACAGACTTCCCTGTGGCGTGGTCCCCAAGTGAGGCCGGGAAGAAGCCACTAAAAACATCCGGAGCCTGAGGAGAGCCCCGGCCTTCCTCGAGAGGGGAAGTCCTTTACGAATGACAGCTGTGCTTCTTACTCTGTGCTGGAACTCAGACCACCGTTTCCCCACCTCTGTGCTCAGTAAGTAGCAGGAGCCAAGAGGTGGCCTCAGAATTCCTGGAAATACACTTTCCGCCTCCTCCACCACACTCACAGCCTTGCCAATGTAATCTACCCTGAAACCATCAGCATAATCACATTATCCCTTTATCCCTGTTTATACCAACACCACAAGAAGCCAGGAGACTCCCAAGTCCCCTGGGCCCTCCATCTCATTTACTCCATCCCCATAAGGCTCTGTGATCTCATTCTCTTCCCTTCTCTCACCCCTCCTCTACTCCCCAAACGCTTCCCCTGCACACACCATTATGCCTAGTCTGGCAGCAGCAGCAGAATCCCTACAGATGTTCAACCTGCTCTAGGAAGGTCCCTGTCACCTTCTTGCTGGAGCTGGAATCTGAATCTCCCCAAGGAGCTCTCTCTAGTGGTGGTGTTATCTCTGTCACATCCTGTAGGACATTCCGGCCTGGAGATGGAGAGAGGGTTCTCCTTGTTCCTCATCACCCCCATCAAACTGCTCCCCCTCCTCAAAAACCCCCAGCTTTGACTGTCTGTCAGGAGACTTACCACCTAGTACCCCTCACAGTCACTTGCCCGCATTTCTTAAAGATTCTAGCAGTTGGCTCACGGACACTCTCTCCAACAGCACTCCTACCCTAGTTCTAAGTAATTTCAAGACCCACTTGGGTCCGCCTTCAGGTAGCCTGGCCTCAGCTCTTTGACCTCTTCTCTTCCTATGATTTTGCCTTGTACCCTGTGTCAGTCACTCACGTGAAATCACACCCTAGACCATGACATTATCTGTATCAATAACTCCTTCAAATTCGCAATGTCAAGCATGCCTCTGGCCCCACCTCTACTCCCGCTAGTACCCCAACACAAACAGTCCTTTCATTCCTGACATCTACAGCCCCTTGACTCTCCCCCCTTTTGGTTACGCCTCATCCTCGGGTCCTCTCATTCCTGGTTACTTAGCATGAATCCCTCGGTCGGTTACTATAAGTACTGGCTTGCAGGGAGCGCTCCTTGTCTCTAATATCCATCCTCCTTTTTACAACATGACAGAATTGCAGCCAAGCACGTCGTGGACCATACACTACATTCCCAGGGCTTCCTTACATGTAACTGTAGCCAGAGGACTACAGTTTTGCTACTGGAATATAAGCCTAAGTAATGTGTGGCACCTGCAGGCTGGGCCCTTAAAACCGGAGCGATGCTTTCTCCTCACATTTTCTTCCCCTCCTGATGACCGGTAATAGATGTGCCTGCTATCCAGTTTCTATGATTTAGGTGAGAAGAAAGCCCCAGGTTTTCTCTTGAAAGAGAAGCAAAACAGAAGGTCCCTTTAGCCCTAAATTATCATTTGAAGCTGAGACCCAATAACCTGGAATGGTCACTACTGCCTGTTGCTTAAAATTGAAATAAAATCTGCTTTACGTCATAGAACTATCATTGGGTTGCTTTGTTACCGCCATCTAGCTCTACTTTAAATGATACAACTCTCAACTCCTTGGCGCTCTCTCACTTCCTAATTCTCACCTAGCAAAACCACAACCCCAGTAAACTCACCTCTCTGTCTGTCTCCAGCACTCAGTCATGGAATGTGGCCAGAGGAAAAGCCTTGCTGATCAGGCTCACGTTCAGTGCTGCCTGGCACTCACACCCTCTCCCCACACACTCACTCTCCCAGCCTCGGAGACAAACTATTCTACCCCTTTCTCACTCAAACCGCCAGCATTTTGCCCCCATCATCAATCTTACCTGATAACCCTTCATTCTGTTTCATTGAGGAAACTGAAGGTTTCAGAAGAGAATTTCAACAAGTTCTTATCTCCTCATCTCCTCACATCTGTGACCCCCTTTTTTGTCTTGCTTCGCTTCCTATTACTATGGGTAAGCCGTCCGTACTCCCATTTCATGTCTGCACTCGATCTCATCCCTTCTTGTTTATTCAAAGACTTTGCTCCAACAATTCTCCCTTCTCTGCATTGTCAAATTTTCTCTCTCAACTCCATCTTTCCCAGAACATACAAATATGCCTTTATTTCTGCCACCTTGAAAATGTTTAAAAACGCTTTCAAGCTGCCTTCCCTTCCAGCCGTCCCTTCATCTCTGTTCCTGTTTACAGCAAATAGCCTAAAAGATATATCTGTATTTCTTGAAACAAGCTTTTGTCTTATGTAAAAACTTTTGAAAAATTTCAAGCAGACACAAAAGTAGAGACACAGTACAGTGAACCTCCATATATCATTACCCAGTTTCAACAATGACAAACTTTTTAAATGGGGATGATCACTTCGTAAGGTAACAGTTACAAACATTTGGTCAATCGTATTTTATTGACCCTTTCCCCCTAAAGCTTCTGAGTATTTTAAGGCAAATCCCAGACATATCATTTCACTTGAAAATACTCCAGTATACATCTCTAACAGATAATGACTGTAAAAAATGACAACTACAACACCAATGTTCTACCCAACAAATCTAAATACATAACCTAGATTCCTAGATTAGCTCTGAAACATCTTTTTGTTATAGATTTGCTCAAATCAGGCTCTAAACACATTGTGTCTGGCTGGTATGCCCTTTAAGTCTTTTTTCATCTCTAACAGTTTCCCTCCCCATTTTTCTCATGCCATTTATGCGTGGTTGTTGTTTTAAGGTGATTTTTTTTGAAGTTCCTGCATTCTGGGTTTGGCTGCTTGCATCCTCAAGGTTTGGTCTAGCATGTTCCTCTCTCCTACAGTTACTGTAAATTGGTAGTTATATCTTGAGGCTTGATTCTCTGCTTTCTTAAATCCATCCAAGTCATGAACTCACCCTACTCCAGCTCGAAAACTGTGTGTGTTCTCAAGTTCATCAATGCTAAATCTAATGGCCCATTCTCAGCCTGCTTCTTCCTCACTCGATCCATCAGCAGTATTTGATCACTTCATCCTTCGTGGTGCATTTGCTTTACTTAAAGGCGTCTAGAATACGATGCTCTTGTGGTTTTACTTTTACCTTACTGGTTGGCTCCTTCTTGGTCCCTTTTGTTTGTTCCCCTTTATCACTCCTGCCTCTAAATGATGGAGTGCTATAGGATAATTTCTTGGTTCTCTTCTCTATCTGCACTAACTCCACTGGTGATCTCATCCAGTTCACAGACTTTATAATTACCAGCTTATACTTGCTGACTTCCTAATTTGTAGCTTCTGCCTGGCTCTCTCTCAAGAAATCCAAATTCATATAACCAACTGTCTATTTGATATATCCATTCGAGGGTCTAACAAGCATCTCAATTTGATCATGTCCATAATGTTGACACCTGACGTCCTTCCAAATCTGCACCTCGGTTAGACCCACAATCGATGACAACTCCATCTTTCCAGCTTTTCAGGTTAAAAAAAAAAAATCTTACAATCATTCTAGACTCTTTCTTTCTCCCACTCCAAATAGAATGTATCAGCAAATCCAGGTGACTCTGCCTTCAAAATATACCATAATCTGGTCACCTATCACCACCTCGACAGTTGTTACCTTGATTCAATCTACTGTCATCTCTTGCCTCACACCAAAGCCTTCTCACTGCTCTCTGACCCACTCCTGTGGTCTTATCACAGCAGATAAAGTGATCTTTTAAAAATGTAGGTCACGTCAGATCACTCCTCTGCTCAAAATATCCCAGTGATTCCCCAGTTTACCTGATAGTAAAGGTGAAGTCCTACAATGACCTACACGACCCTCCACGTCCTGCCCCACCAATACTTTTCTGACATATCTCCCAATATTCTCCCCCCTCACTTATTCCACTCTGGCCACACTGACCCTCTTGCTGGTTCCATCACATGCCTGTGCTCTTCCCACTCCCCTTAGCACCTGCTGTTCTGCCTGAGACGTTCTTCCCACTGTATCCGCACGGCTCACTCCCCCTTCTTCAGGTCTTGCCTTTTTTCAGTGACTCCTTTCCTGACCACCCTCTTTAAAATTACATTCCCCTTGAAGTGGAATTGATGGGTCAAAGTGTAAAAGCATGTATTTTCGATAAAAATTTACAAATTACCAAATTATTTTCACCAAGAATATATGAATATACAATTTTTCCCCATAGCCCAGCAAATTGAGGCTAAGAATAACTGTTGAATTTTTGACAATCACAGTATATTTTTAATGTGCATGTCTTTTCTTTTGAGGGAGTCTGAACATCAGTTTCAGAGCCATTTGTACTTCCATTTCTGAAAACTGTAAGTACACATCCTTTGTCCACTTTTCTAAAGAGGTGGGTCTTTTTCTTATATATTTGTAGGAACTCTTTCTTCATTATGGAAATGAGTACTTGGTCTGTGATATGCATTGGAATAAAAATTTCCCTGTTTGTCATTTGTCTGATTTTATTTATGGTGACTTTTTCTATAAAGAATTTTTAAAATTCGGAAGTCTGATTCATCAGTATTTTCTTTTATGGATTCTGACTATTGTGTCACGCTATGGAAGGCCTCTCTCACCTGAGGTAATTTTTTTAACTCACACTTTCTTTTTTGATAACATTTAAATCTTTTATCTGTCTGAAATTCATTTTGGTACACGATGTGAGACATACTCCCCACTTTATCGTTTTTCCAGACGGCCCCCCATTTGTCCCAACGCCGCTTATTGAATGCTCCACATTTTCTCCATTCATATGAAGCGCCACCCTGGAGATTCTCAGGCAGACTGGAATGGTGTGAGCTTAGGTTGAGGTAACAGTGTTTTCTTGTTGTGAAACCTCTCCTGACTGGCAGAGACCTCAAACATGCCACTGAGAGCTGCAAACGAGTCAAACCTGTAACATGCTGAAAGCCCACACCCAGTAAATGCATATATAATGCCTTCAAATTGTAGCTTGAAATGCTGTGAGCACATGATTCTCCTGTGGTTAGTTCCTCTACCCCACGCACGTTCTCTCCAATAATGTCAAAGGTGGCAGGGAACAGCCATGTGGTTTTCGGTTGTTTGTTTTGCAGACTTAGTCCATCGACATGTGAGGAAGACCAGAGCTGACTACTCACAAATCTTTTGACCTATGGAGAAGAAAAGTGCCTTTGTAATCCTCATGTTATCTTTTAGGTTTCTTTAGATTTCGAGCACATTTTTGTGACCTCTGCATTCCAGGCTTAGTGTAGTTTTATTTCAATTAGTATAAGTTCATCCCGTGGAGCTCAATTAGCTGGGAAACCAGGCCACTGGGTGTGGATTATGAGGGCCAAAGCTTTGGTGATGGGATGAAACTTTTCAGAACTGGTGATGTCATATGGACCATTAAAGCTGGTTCACCTGGCACTACCTAGTAGGATGCTTTTTAAAGTAGGACACACATCTGTTGTTCAGTGAAATTATATTAATGCTGACACTAAAATACTGCAAAATCTGGCTATATGTTTTTAATTAAGTTCTGAATTGTCAAAAATAATTATAAGAAATATAATTTCAGTTTTAAGTCTATTTGTCTGTGTTCCTTAATGAAAATACTGTATGACACAATGGTTAGGGGTTTTATTCAAAATGCAGACAGGGTTGAGTTTAATCTGGATTCTTCCACCTTTTATCTGAGTAACTTTGAGCAAGTTAATCTAACTTCTAGAAGCCTTAACTTCCTCATATATAAAATGATAACAATAGCACTTACGGTTACAGGGATTAACAAAAAAAAGTCCATTTAAAGCATAAGTAAGGCATTTCCCCTTATCCGATTGGCAAAGATCAAAAAGTTTAACAATACATTTGGTGGTGAGCGTATGGTGGAGACAGTGTAAATTCATACAACCACCACATAAAACAGCTTGGCAATATCTACCAAAATTATAAATGCACATACCAGTATATGCCTTTGACTGGCAATTCCTCTAGCTGGAATTTATTGAACACATGTACTTGTAAATGAACAAATTGATAACTGTACGCAGATATTTATTGTAGTACCACCAGTAAGAAAATATTGGAAACAACCTAAATTTCCAGGTACAATGGGCTGGTTTGATGGACTCACACAATCAAACACCATGCTGTAGTAAAGAACAAGGAAACATTTATATTATCAAATGGGATATTACCAAGATACATTGTTAATCAGAAGAAGCCAAGTGTAGAACAGTTTGTAAAAAGGGGGATGGAAAGTTACATAACACATATACATATTTGCTTGTATAATCACAGAAATGCTCAAACAAACAAACAAACAAAAAACCCACTCAAGAAAATGGTAACTGATTTCCTCTAAAGCTGGAACTGCCTGGTGGAAATTTTCTAAGAATTTCCTAAGTGGCCAGGAAACTTTTTACTATATATCCTTTTTGTCTTTGTATTATACTTTGTGAATGTGTAACTTATTTTTCCAAAATAAATCCATATTAAGCTTACAGAGCACTCATGACACCTAGTAAGCATGCAATACATATTAGTGCTTATTTAAAATTTCAACTTAATGATAATGGATTATTTGTCACTAAAATAAAGATATCCAGAGAATTTTTAAAAATTAGCTGTTTAAAAATCTAATTACTACAAATTTTATAACATAATTAATTTTAAACAATAAAATTGTTCTTACTATAAATTATAAAGGCATTTCTTTTGGCCCATGAAGACCTACAATCTGGGTCCATTACCATTTAATTTCTCATAAAGTATTAAAACATCTCATAATTTAAAAAATCTACTTATGCAAACAATATGACTAGAAGGAAAAGTTTTCCATATACACATGAAAATTTCTCATGAGTTAGCCTGTGAGTAATTGGAGTTTTTGGTAGACAACAGGTGTCATTTAAGCTTCTCTCAAACATGACTAGATTTTGAAGAAGGAATGAAAATACTGAACGCACTTCAGAATTATTTATTTATTTATAGCTGAGCTTTGCTTGTAGTTCTGAGTTTTGAGTAAATTTGGATAAACTGACAATAAATGGGGAATTCTTTTTCTATTTAACATACATATTCAGACTATCAAGCTGTACAAGCATTTTTCTCAACAAACTGTGCATCTAGGTTTCTCACTCTTATCAGATACTCTACTATTAACATTCCATCTTGTTCTCCCCCAGACTTTGGTAATGATAGCTTCTCCCCTTTCTCTAGTTTTTCATTTTAATTTCTTAGACATAAACAGTTTTTAGGCCATGCTCTGTGTGTGTGTGTGTGTGTGTGTGTGTGTGTGTGTATACACATATATATATACGTATATATATGACATTAATATGTGTTGTTCTAGACTCTAATCTCTTAGTTTAGTCAAGTAGTCTCTGGAATTTAAGAAGACTTCGATCAAACAGCATCTCCCGTGTAAAACTGTTAGAGCTCTCCAAAGTCGGATCTCCCCCTTTTTTCCCACAGTGTCTTGAGTCTACCTCCATATTTATACATATATCACAATGCAAATGATGAACTCCTTAAAAACAGCAACTCTATTTTTCATCCTTATAACTATGTGCCAGGCCTAGCATGTATTAGGTACTCAGTAATATCTACTGAATAAGGACCAGCTCTTCCCAGTAGATGTTATACTACTAATACAAGTACTTCAGCAAATAGTATCGCTGTATTATATGTGAACAGTTCATTAAATATAAAAGTAAATCAAATGAAAAGTCCATAGAGTCCATATCTGGCATGACTCAAGAATCTGAATACAGAGGAATTCTGTATTCAAATTCCAATTTAATTGTGTAATCAACCATTGCAATCTAAATTCCCCATTTTTAAGCTTAAAAGATTTGTTATTTTTTTATGACCTGGACACACAGACAGCTTCCTTAAAACAGCATAGTCCAATGATCACTTTTAAGGGAATGTTCAAGAAGCAACTGAATCTGTTGGCTAATTTTTCTGAAAAGAAACAACTTACATCACTAATGACAAAAATAAAATTTTTATTATTGGCAGATGTTCCCAAACATCCGGGTAGACTAATAGAGTGGTACTGTTTGTGACCGGGGGGGCATATTTTACGGCCTGCAATAAAAGCAAGAACAGCTCTGACAACTTGGCTGTGGGGTACGTTCTTTAGCCTAAACCAGTTTCCTCCTCTGAAATGGGATCAAAACAGCAGCCTCACATTTTTATAGCCAACGTTGACTTTTTTGGATGATATTTTGCAGTACAGATTTCTGGAGCTCTCAACAGAATCCCAGGATTTAAATAGATCCATTGTTACAATTTGAGAAAAAGTCATAACCCTCTCTGAAACCTTCCTTCCTAGCAAGGTGAGATATTCCATTCTGTGGGCAAAAATACAAGCTCAAATTTCTTTACTGCCTCCTGGTGTGGTATCTAGGGCAATTAAATTAATATTCAATCAACGGCACTGAAATCCTTCATTTCACATTGTCACTAGCTATCGCAATGATGTAGCTACAATACAGACCTAAAAGCTTAGTTGAGAACATATAAAAGTCAGCAGGAATTGCATAAGGAACATAATAACCATTAAGCCCCGTGGCTTCACTAAATATATCCATCCTTCAAATTTGAATTCTAGAAATCTAGACACCTAGATAGACACCATTCTGGCCACCTGTAAAAATTTATATATTTATTTTTGAGGGTTACTACAAGAAAAGATCTTGGGGAGTAATACATTCTGTGTTTTTGGAATTATCAGGAATGCCATCCATCATGCTATTTAATGTCCTTCTTATAAATTAGGGAAAAACCTAGAGATAGGAGACCCATTAGTGACCATTTAAGTGCAAAAGCTCCTGAACAGGAGAGAGGTGGATTTGAGAGGCTTCAATGGAGGACAATTAACAAACTGTGACAATGAACATTACTGAGCACTTACTGCGTGCCAGATGCTTTCTGCAGAGTGAGACCTTAAATATTTCTAGTCCATGGTACCTTCAAAAAAGAAATACAGAGAGTTAGAGGAGGATGTAATTTGAGTGTGGGGACTTATAGACGAGAGTTAAGTTTTGGACATATCAACTTTGGTGGGATGTGACATAGGAAAGACAAGTGCTAAAACGTTTATGTGCCAACTCACCTTTTTGACCTTCAAACTGTCGCCACCAGTGATCAATATTTATTTAGAATAGTTGACACTGACATTAGGATACAGAAGATACTTATAAGATATATGAAAGCATCTGGCACATCGTAGGTATTCAGTAATGTTAGTTATTTTACTTTTAATTCCTACAAATCATTCTGTCAAAGGAATTGGATTTTGCCATGAAAATAAATTATTTTTCCCCAGAGACATTTACATGTTTATAGGAACTCTATATTGTACTTATCATTTTTAGTAAGTTTAAGGACATTAAAATAATGTTAAGATTATTGGGAATAAACGTGAAAACTATGAATTTAAGACACTAATTATCCCAAATTATTCCCTTATAGATATAATACCATTGATTGTTAACATCTCAGCAAAGTCACCAAAGACCTCCATGTCACCAAACGCAGTGGATGTTTATCAGTCCTCTTTGTACTTAACCTCCAGGTTTAACAGTCAATTTATTTTTCATTCTCCTGGAAACATTCTTTCTTTCCCTGGATTCCTGAAACCATCTTCTCCTCCTGGTTTGACTTCCTACTTTTCTTCTCTGCCTCCATTAGCAGACACATCCTTCTCTGCTTGGCCTTGAAAGATTGCAGTTCCTCAAGGTTCTGTGGTAGGACCTCTGTTCTCCCCACCCTCTATGTTCCTCCCCCAGCAATCACATCTTCTCCTGGTGACAGAGACTCTACTGTCCCCTGGTAGCCTCTGCTGTCCCCATTAAATTATCATGTGCATACTAATGACGCCTAAATTTCTATCTTGATCTTAGACTTCTATTATATATCCAATTAACTGTTCAACATCTCTACTTGAATGTCTCAAAGGTACCTCAAACTCAGTGTGTCCAAGACCACTTAGGGTATTCCGCTGAAATATCTTCTTCCCGTGTTCCCCACCTCAGTAAATAGCCTCACTATCCATCCAATTGTGTGTCCCAGAAAGCCAGGTGTCATCCCTCATCCATTCTTCTGACACATCCCATACCCAATCCACTGCTTGGAGCTGTTGGTTTCTCCATATGCCCTCTCTCCATATGCCTTTCTTATTCATCAATTTTTATCCATCTTTACTGTTACCATGTTAGCACAAGCTAGAGTCATCTGTTACCACCAGTAACTGGCTAACTGCCCTCCTTACATTCATTATGTCTCCGTTCAATTGTGTTCTCCATGCTAGAACCAGAGTAGTCTTTTTAAAATGCAAATCTTTTAACGTTAACCATGCTAAAAATCCTACATTGGTTTGTCCTCAACACGTCTCAAAGTCTCTGTCAATCACTGGGCCCTTGCAGACCCTGTCTATATATACTCCTCTTTTAATTCCTACAAATCATTCTGCCAAAGGAACTGGATTTTGCCATGAAAATAAATTATTTTTCTCCAAAGACATGTACATGTTTATAGGAACTCTATATTGTACTTACCAGTTTCAATAAACTTAAGGACATTAAAATAACATTAAGATTATTGGGAATGTGAAAACTATGAATTTAAGACATTAATTATCCTGAATTATTCCCTTATAGATATAATATCATTGATTATTAACATTGCTGTGTAACCCTTCTGTCAGTCACCAGGGTTTGCTACTTACATATCTATTAGTTTCTTTTGCTTTCAATCTCTGCCCCATATTAGGGAAATTCATGGAGATGCCAGAAGATTGGCACCAACTCTCTAACCTCCAAACAAAGTGATTAGGAGAAAATTTTATTATGATTTTCATTTTCAATGGAAAAATTCTTTATTTACCTTGGTTCACATTCTATAGATAGAGACTATCTTACAAAAGACATAGAAGCCTAGTCCATGTTATGATGCCAGATCAAAGCCAAGTTATGTAAGGATAAGACAAATCCAGGGTTAATGTAATGTGCTCACAGGTCCTCTATATACCATGGTACTTTCTTACACAATATTTAAACCTTATAGTTTTAAAGATAGATTGTCAAGTTCTATCTTTTTAATAGTGAAATGGCTTTGGAATCATATCAGACAACTTTCTACACCTCTCTAGCATTTATTTATCTGATAAGTAAAATAGGGTAATAAGATTACCTATGTCAGTTACTTTGATGATTAAATAACAAAGTATATAAAGCACTTAGCACAGAGCCTGGCACGTAGCAATAATCAGTAAGTGCTTGTTTTTGTTTGTGATGGTCATAAAATCTATTGAAGGAAGAAGCCCTTTTAGATTAATGCAAATGTTTTTCTTCGGAGGAAAGGAATACTAAGGATTTAAAAAACGTTTTTGTTGGTTCAAATCATTGTATTTTATTCTATCAGATAAAAACACCTTTTGCAACTAAACAGTTAAAATTAATCTTATGAGGACTGCTCAGAAAAGGAACACACACACATCCTCTTACCTGGTGTTAGTGTAAACTGATAATCAGTATCTTTTGTCACATCATTTCCAGCGCCTAGAAGAATCTTGTCATAGAGGGAGTGCTCAGGCACAAAGTCCACTGCGCCATTTCCATCTGTGAGATGACTTCTGCTGGTGACAGACTCTACTGTCCCCTGGTGGCCTCTGCTGTCTCCCATAGGTTCAATGCTCTAGATTAGCAACCTACAATTATCCTTAGGTAGTCTTAAATTTAGCAGGCAGAGCCTGAGAGTGGCTTTTCCATTCTCACGTGTTTGAGTTTTATTTTTTTCTGCCACTGGAAAGCTATGCTCTTACAAAAGATGTTTTGTGCAAATCTCTTGCTATGCTAGGAGTCTTTTTTGTTCTTGTAAAGCCAAGCCTTTTGCAACACCAAAGCTAGGAAGAGTCTCCTTTCTTCCTCTCTTGCTGTTTTTGTAGTCATATCCTTCTCTTAAAGCAATGAACACAGAATGCCTAGGTGCTTTTTGGGGTTGAGTGATGGGCAAACAGATTGAGAGAAGAGAATATTGGGTGGGGGAGGCAATCTGTTAATATTATTCCACCACACTTACGAGGAACAGACAAAAATCACAATGGGGCTCTCAGAGCAAATATTCCTTCCTCTATCCAGATGAAATTGTGTCCTTAGTCCTAAGAAATAGTGCAGGGTCTTGGCTCTGTTCTTTGCTACCCACAGGCAAGACTTCAGAACTCAGAAGCTTTGTTTTAAGTAAGCAGACTGATAGGTTGTCTTCTAGGAGAAGGATTTATCTTTTCACCAAAAATCAGTTCTAGAGTGGTTTTGAAAGGTATGATTGTGTTATTTGGGTTGGTTCTAGGAATATGACAGTTTATATAAAGCTGTTACATTACTGTGAAAAATCTAGACACAGTGAGAGTAACATTTAGTCTTTTACACCTAGAAACCTGTATAACAGGAAGAATCATGTTATATTTTCTGAGAATGCAGAGGCACCTTTCCAGTTTTAACTTTCATTTTGAAATATGTTGGTAGTAGTAACTATTATAATAAAGTATTAGCTATTTATGAACAACAATTGATTACGCTTATGTAGTACTTACTATGTCAGATACTAAAGCATCTAAATAATTCTTCATTTAATCCTTAAAAAACATTAAGATACATATAATATCCTAATTTACAAATGAGGTGACTGAGGCACAAAAAAGCTACGTAACTTGTCCAAAGTCACAAGTTGGTATGTTTTAGAGATTGAATTTGAAACTCAGAAGTCTTATGGCAGAGTGGAAGTGCTTAACTATGCTGCCTAGTTAATTATAATGATATTCATCAGGGTGATATGGTTAGGAGGTTATGATATAAAAGTGACAATTCTTGGAATAATAACCTAAAGGTTGATTTTTAAGCTAGTAGATTAGAATAAAAAATTTAATGTGAATTTATCATTTGATATTTGTGAGACAAAGTGTAAGTTACCAGTTTGCAGCCTGGAAATGAGACTAGGTTAGAGAAAGATTTATTTTGACTCGTATTTATCAAGAGACACAGAAGTTATGTGCTGAGCTGTCGTAGATCTGCAGGGAAACACAACAAATAGACACCAAAGAATCGAAGGACATCAAGTCATAAGAGATGAACATTATACATTAATTTTAATGTCGGACTTTGAGAGGATAAGCATGAAGAATTATTATAATCTTCTCAAATTATAAATAAAAGACAAAAAAAATGAAATTTCTTGTTAACAGTCTCATAAATATATTCTCAAGGCCTTTAGCATTCTGTATAAATCATTCATTCAAAAATATTTATTGAGCACCTACTATGTGCCAGACAGAAGTGCTGGGATAGAGCAATGAAAAAAACAAAATTCTTGCCCTCATGGAGTTTAATTCTTACGGGAGGAGAGATGAAGTAAATAACTGAATAAACGATTAGACTATTACAAAGTGCTAAGGGATTTTTCTTCAAAATCAGGCTTTCTCAAGAGGTGAGACTTTAAAATAGGTTAAATATTGACACCAATTCCGTAAGGGAAAAGTGGACTACAATAATGCAGTTTTATCAGGAATCAAAACTGTGCTTCCTTCTGGTCTCGCAGCTTCAGCTGCCAGAGCCTTTAGCTTAACCTCCACCACGAATACTGTTAAGGGGAAGATCAAATTATGACAGCATGGCAACAACTGATTAGCTACCAGCAAGCTGTCACACAGTGTGCTAAGTGATTTACTCCTTTAAACCCTCAAACGACCTTCCGAGGTGAGCACTGGCATTCCCATTTTCCAGACAAGAAACTTGAGGTTCAGAGAAGCAGTCAAATACCAGTTAGTCGCCGACCTGAGGCTGGAACGGGGTGACTGTCTCCAAAGCCCTTCTACACAACGATGGTAGGAAAAGCGAAGACGCACAAGCGACAACAATGAAAACAACTGAGGCTGCAACTTCAGTGAATGAGAAAACAGGGGAAACCTGCAGAGACCTCCCGACCGAGCATGCGGGACCCGGCGCGTGGAAACGCAGAGAGGAGGCGGTGCCGGAAGTCGGGCTGCGGCTCACGGACCTTACGCCGGAAGTGGCTCGTCAGCGCCCCCTCCAGGTCTTCGTGCAAAGAGCCGCTCTCGGGTTTCAGCTGCTGGGAAGCCACGAGGTGCTGTGAGTCCGCTTCCAGAGGCGTCTGCAAGTCACAATGTCGCATCCGTCACCCCAAGCTAAGCCCTCCAACCCCAGTAACCCCCGAGTCTTCTTTGACGTGGACATCGGAGGCGAGCGAGGTGAGCAGTCTGATATTCGCGGAGTGACCCCGACGAGGCTGGGCTTCCCCAGATTTGGGGGACTCCAAGGGTGGGGTGGGGTGCGGTTCGGGCCGGGGCTGCTCCGGGGCGCGGAGGGGATGGCTGCTCACACTGGACCGCTGGAAGAAACCCGCGCATTCAGGGTTGGGTCGAGCCAATGTCCTTGTCCATTGCCATCAATCGTGCGGAAGTTTCTGGAAATTTCTGGTTCGGGGATTGTGGTGGCCTTTAGGCTTGTTTCTCCTGATTTGGTTGCACCTGCCCGCCACCTTGCACCATTAGGCTGGCATAAAATAAGGTTATTCAATGTTTGCAGTGGGATATTCAGAAAACCCGTGGGCTATGCGTCAGTTGGGCTCCAGTCACGCCATGTCTTTTGCCACGCGACCTAGATCAGCAGTTGTTGGGTTATTTATAAATTAAAGCGACTTTTGCTTGTTGCTTTTTCCTTATTATTGATTCTCTTAATTTAGAGGTCCATTCAGATTGGTGAACGTTTTTGGCATTGGAGAAAATGAGTTCAGTGTAGCAACGTGGTTGCCTAGGCTACGTTAGCAGCTTAGAAGCTCCTAAAATCGTGTGGAATATTAGCATATTGCTTTGTAACTGAATTGCTCTTGTTCTGAATACGTTAGAATTGATGGCCAGGCAGTGTGTACACAAACGGAGACATCAAGATCCAGAGACCCCGTGGATCGTATGGAGAGAGAGAGACAACACATACACGTTTTGAAACTAGTGCCAGGTTTATTTTTACCTGCCTTAGGAGTTAATCTAGAATGGGAACTTTTCCAGCTTTTGCTTCAGAATCTGCAACCAGGCAGGTTCCACAGAGCACAAAGGCTACAGCAATACGTAAAACTCGACCCACCTGACCACTTAAAGGTTTTTTGATGTTCTCCTATTGGTTTTTTGGTGATTGATAATGCTGAGTACCTGTTCAAAAAATTACTCAGAATTTAAAACCATTTGTACTTCATGGTGTCCATTATATGCTAATTTTCTGGTTACTGTATCTATGATCCCTTGTAAGATGTTGAAAAATATTTGTTTCAAATTCATCTATGTACATGATGCTTAACATTAGACTAAATCTGAATACTAGAAAAAAGACAAAAAAAGAACGTGGAAAAAAGAGAACTTAGTCACCATACTTTATCCTTTTATCATTTGCTTATTTTGTTTTGCATACTGACATTATTTCATTGTTTTTTCTTTTAGTTGGTCGAATTGTTTTAGAATTGTTTGCAGATATTGTACCCAAAACTGCCGAAAATTTTCGTGCATTGTGTACAGGAGAAAAAGGCATTGGACCCACCACTGGGAAACCTCTCCATTTCAAAGGATGCCCATTCCATCGAAGTATGTGCAAATTTTCTGAATCTGATTCTTCTTATAATCAAATCCTGTTTGATAGCAGTTTGGGAAGAAAACACTATGAGGGTGAAGGTTAAAAATTACTGTTAGTTTCCAACAGGACGCTTTGACATCTGAGGCAGTAGCTCAGTTTCATCAAGGTTGGGCTGTGAAAGATAGAATTAATTACAGGAGGGTACTAAGATTTATTTATAGAGAAATGGACTAAACTAACTTCACCAATCTTCTGAACTCTTCAGTGATTAGATTGAGAAAAAACGGTGTGGCCATGATACATAAGCACATATTAGATAGCTTGACGGCCTGGTGACAAAAAAGTTAGACATACTTCTTGGGCAAGATTGCTTGGGAAAACTGTAGCCAATTAAAAAATTCAGTGTCTTGGCTACCTGATGTGATATGTAATTAAAAGATGACATTTCAGACTGCTTATCACACTTTGTAATCATACTTTTGTTTAGTGATTACTTAATGGTTCCCCCAGTAGACTAGGCTCCATGAATTCAGGAACTGTATCTTCTCATCATTTTGTTCTCAGCGTCTAGTAGTTGAGTAGGCATTCAAATACTTGTTTACTAAACAAACTATAACCATATGAATAGTTACATTTTAAAAACTTGATTATTAACACTGATTTAAAGATATTTTAAGTGTTGATTTATTTTCATGTTTAATAAAATACCAAAATATGCTAATGAAGTGTATGCAGAAAAGTGTTAATGTAGCTGTCCTTGGAAAGGTCTGCTTGCAAGGGTGGCCATTGACTGGAGTCTGGGAACTCGGCACTTGAACCATTCCCTAAATCATCAAGGTGGTTTCCTATGCCTAGACTGTTTCTACGGATCATCTACTGTATGCTGAACATCTGCTTTCCTTTTGGGAGTCTGGAATTTTGGTACATGTTGGGCAGAATGCCTGCATGATCATCCCCTATAAAAACCTGGGTGCTGAGTCTCCAGGGGGCTTTCCTGGGCAGGAACATTGTATACATGTTGCTGCATTTTCTTTGCTGGGGGAAGAATGTGACCTTTCATGGGAGGGCAAGAGTGTAAGGAAGCACATGGATTCCTCCAGACTCTGCCTGTATCTTTTTCCTTTATCATCCAGCTGTAGCCTGACTGTGTCACTGTAATACAACCAAATGCTGAGTCCTTTTGAGTCATAGGGAATCTCTGAACATGGGGCTGGTCTTGGGAACTCTGGACACCAAGTGATTTTATTTGCTGAAGTACTTCCATTACGGTATAACAAATCTACTGGGAATAATTGGTCTTTATTCAGTAGACATTATTGAGTGACTAATATGTGCCCTGCAATGCACATCTTAACAAGGATGAAAAACAGAGTTGCTGTACTTAAGGAGTTAACTGTTAGCTGAAAGAGACAGATCATTGCGATATATGTTATAAAATGGAGGTAGAGTACAGTTACTGAGGGAGAAAAATTAGGAGATCCAACTTTGGGGTGCCAGTGACAATTTTATTGGGGAGGTGCCATTTGAATGAGTTTGATGAGTGTAGTGGGGTGTCAGGCAGTAAAAGCTGTTTGGACTCAGATTGTGAAAAGTCTTTAAAGAGTAAAGTGGTGGGGAAAGACAGAGTTACATGACTAGCGTCATGTTTTAGGAAGTTGTCTTTATTACATATTCGTTAGTTAACATTGCTGAAGCCATCCATATCCTAGTTTCTCATAGCTATTTTCCTTTTTTGTAGTTATTAAGAAATTTATGATTCAGGGTGGAGACTTCTCAAATCATAATGGGACAGGTGGAGAAAGTATTTATGGTGAAAAATTTGAAGATGAAAATTTCCATTATAAGGTAAAGTAGACAAAAAATGCATGTTTATTATGGTATTAATAGTAAAGTGTGTTGTGTGTGGATACTTGTTGATACCAATAAATGTCTCAAGTAAGTGTGCTTAGATTCTTTTTTTGTAAAAGGTGTATTTGTAAATATGCATCTTTGAGATAGACAGACTTCATTCAGTAATGATTTTATTTGGCAAAAATACTATAGTTATATTAGTGTAGACCAGGTTTACATACTTCAGTAATGCCAATGAGTTTTTAAGTGTGGCCATCATATGGCAACATTGTTTCCAGGAAAAATGTTCTCATGTTGGAAGGATAGTAACTTGTGCATCTTTATGCTTGAATTTGAAGAGCAACAAAACCATTGCTAATACCCAGGATGTCAGGGGATTTGCAAACTAGAGGATATGGTTAGTGTCCAAGCTCCTAAAGGACAGTAGTGCTGCCTGTGCCTTCTTACCTTCATTGTCCCAGGATGTAATCGGGATGTATTGCATCATTCAAGTTATGAGAATGGACACGTAAGTACAAAAGTAAAGTGGTATCTTTGGAAATGAGGAATATGAGCAAGGTAATCAGGATAACTTGAAAAGAAAATGTCATCAGTCTTTTAGCAGTATTGACTAACTGCAACTATGTGTGTTTAGAATTGTCACTGGCACCAAAGGGTTTATAAAAATGAAAGGTCTTGATGACAAGGAATTTACAGCCTTACCAGGAAGACAAGATTAAAACACATGGAACAACTGGAGAATACTATATGCAAATAAATGCTAAATTGACTGAGGTTTTATATACTATAGGAGAAAGGTAGGATTTGTATGGTCCAAATTACTCGGGAAGACATTGAGGAGGAGTGGGTACTTAAGTTGGGCAAAGTGGGCCTTGCGAGGTGGCTGAGATTTGGTTAGACAGAAATTAAAATACAGATGCCAGTTTGAAGGAGGGATGTGAGTGAGGAAAGACACAGGCAATAGGAGGCTGAGGAAATAAAAAGCTAATATTCTATTTAATATCGTGGGAAAAGCACCAAACTTTTGCAAAGGAAAGAGGGAAGCTACCAGAAGGATGAAAACTAAGATTATGTGATGATAGTGTTGATCAAAAGAAAGGAGGCCTATTGAAAGGACACGTAGTTCTCGCCTTCTACAAACCTGGTGGCCTTGAAAGCTGAATTAGATTTAGATTGGAGGGAAAAGGGATTTTAGGTGGAAAGACTAAATTAAGAGTTGCAGTGCTTGGCCCAACAAGGAATAAATTTAGAAAGCCTGAAGATAAAGTGGAAAGATGAAGAAATTGGGTTTCACAGAGCCTTTGAACAGATGGATGCCACAGTAGAAATTTGATTTCAATGTGTACGCATGCAGTAGTTTCTTTTGGGAATCCCTGAAGAAGTGATTCACCTGGGATGAAAGCCATAATATTTAGATTCGAGATTGGGAAAGGACCTAATTTAATGTCCGGTCTAAAATGAGTAACCCATCACTGTTCCCAGTTTATTGATGGGTAAAGGAAGAATCATAATGTAGGCCCATTAAAGTGGGAAGACTGTTCAGTGCTTCTCAGAAAAAAGCATGCATCATAAAAAGGGGCAAAGTATAATAATTAGATTTCCTTAAAGCAGCACCTCCATCTTAAAGATGAAGTGGAAGCCTTTTCCTAATACGGCCAATTTAGAATACCTCCCCCCCGCCCTCCCCCCCCCGCCCCCGCTGTTGTTTCTGTTAACTTGATTTGGTTTCGTAAGCTTTTCTTAAAAGTTTAAAAAATGGTTAACCCCACATTTTGTGAATTAAAGGCTGCAGTTTATACAAAGTAAAATTACACTATACTGTTTGATCTAAATGGTATTACAGTCCAACACAGTTTTAGATGGTCAGTAACGTCAGTAAAAGAACAGTTCGGACTAGTACTTCTAACCCGGTTTTCTTTTAATGATTTTTCTACAGCATGACAAGGAGGGTGTACTGAGCATGGCAAATGCAGGCTCCAATACGAATGGTTCTCAGTTCTTTATCACCACAGTTCCAACTCCCCATCTGGATGGGAAGCATGTGGTATTTGGCCAAGTAATTAAAGGAATGGGTGTGGCAAGAATTCTGGAAAATATAGAAGTGAAAGGTGAAAAACCAGTCAAAGTAAGTAAAGTTATAATGAAATACATTTATCATCTTAGTTGCTATCTTAAAGAAATGTAAGTAAAAGGATCAGATGGTTATTAGCTGGAAGAATGTTAAGATGACTTTTGGGCTAGAAGCCTGGATCTGCCACTTTCTTTTAAACTGTTTCCTACAAGGAAAAGATTAGGGCATTTAAAGGGAGATTTTTATTATTTCAACTTCAATTTGGTGATTTCAGTCTTCCTATGCTTGAAAAACTTTGAGTCATAGTGTGTACATGAGTACACAATAGAAAGAGGACAGGAAATGAAGAATCCTGTTTAGACTCTGCCATTTAATTGGTGGTTCTGTCTTGATCTTATTTAACTTTTCTTGGCCTGTTTCCTCATCCTCTATAATTTACTTCAGGATCTTATGTTCTAAGTGCCTGTCAGTCAACATGCCCATATTACTACCTACCCAGTCGGCAGGGTTTTGAGTGGGAATGGGAAACTCCAATACCGGCAGGAGATAGGCTGCCACTCAGTGTATGAAGGAAACAGTAGTAAATTGAAAGCGATGCCCCACCTAAAGAAAATTTATGGAGAGAATGATAATATTTTCAACTTATTTTGTGTATACTGAGCTGCTGAATATCAATAAAATACTTTTACAAAACAGTGATGTTGTATTACTTAGAATGTACCGGACGTGCCAAAAATGTATATACATGACTTGTGTTTATCTCTTGTTATAGGTATATATTCAGTATTACAACGTTAATACAGTTTTTTCCTTTCCTAAAATGTGTATACATTATTTTGGCACCCTCTGTATATAAAGGCCATTCTTGTAATTAGAGCAGACAGATGAGCCTCCTAACATCAATCTCATTTCAAAAGGGACTTGGACAGTGTCACACACGACTTGCAGCTGTATAGCTTTTAAACCCAGAACTTTTTTTTAATACGATTAATATGGTAGTGCACTTCTACAATTTAGGATTATTTTTACAGTTGTGCGTTATTGCAGAATGCGGAGAATTGAAGGAAGGTGATGATTGGGGAATATTCCCAAAAGATGGTTCTGGTGACAGTTATCCAGATTTCCCGGAGGATGCAGATATAGATTTAAAAGATGTGAGTACTTTCAGATCAATCAAGCTTTCATTACTTAAATTACTAAAAATATTTGGTACTAAAATTTTGAGGTTTTTGTGTTAGTCTGTCTTCATGATAGAATCGAGTACTAAACCACATTACTTACTAAAATTCAATATATTTGTATTCTTTTATACAGGTAGATAAAATGTTATTAATAACAGAAGACTTAAAAAACATTGGAAATACTGTTTTCAAATCCCAGAACTGGGAGATGGCCATTAAAAAATATACGAAAGTTTTAAGGTAATAAAATATTTTTAATAAATTACTTTTAAGAACTTGCATGTTAAATTATAAACTGAAATTCAAAAGTTGTTTATTGTATTTTTGGCAAATTACTTGCAGAGTAACCAGGTGTGTTGAAATAGATGCATTTTTGTTGCCTCCAGCCTATTTTGAAAAATTTCAGAATACAGAAAAGTTGAATGAATAGTACATCAGTACTACTCATATACGTTAACCTTCGTTCACTAGTTTTTAACTTTTGCTGTATTTGTTTTTATAGAATCATTTTGCAAGGATGTTACAGATACCATGACACTTCACCCCTAAATATTTTAGCAAGTACTTCCTAAGAAACGAGGACATTCTTCCACATAACTTCAGTGCCATTATAATCTTCCCAAAATAGCGTTCCTACATTATCTACTATGTAATCCATATTCAAATTTTCCCATTTGTTTCTTTTTACTTCAGAGTCTGTTGCAGCATTTGATCTTATGTCTCTACGGTAGTTTCCTCTCATCTTGAATAGTCCCTACTCTACAAGTTTTTTCAGTCATTTGCATTTTGTGAAGTCTGAGTAGGTTGTCTTATAGAATACCATCTGTATTTGTTTGCTTCTTCAAGATTAGGTTTAGGTTACATTATTTTGGCAAGAGGACTTAAGTAGGTGATATATATTTCCTACGAAATCACATATTGAAGGCATGTGTCAGTTTGGCCTATTTTGAGTTTTGGCACTTGGTTAAAGTGGTGTCAGCCAGATGTCTGTCTGTTATAAAGGTGCCTTTTCCCCTGTGTATATAATAAGTACTCTGTGAGGTGGTACTGTGAGATGTGTGCATATTCCAGTTTCTGACCTTTTATCCATTGGTTTTACATCATTGAAGATCCTTGCCTGAATCAGTTAATACATTGATGGTTGCAGAACTGTGATTTTCTAATTTTATCACTCATTCTACAGTTACTAGCTGGCATTCTACTGTTTGAAAGAGCCTCCCTTTTCTTACCCTTTTTTAAGTATCAGTATAGACGTGTGTTGTTGGTTTTTTTCCCTAAATTTATTATACTTACTATACTATTAACATTGTTCTTTTTGATGCTCAAAGGGTTCCACAATTTTCCAGCGAGCCCCCTTTTCTACATACTTTTGACATGTTCCTCTTAGTCTGGGATCACTTGGCTTGTTTCCTGGCACAAGATGTTCAAGGCTTGTCTTAACTAACCTTGTTTCCAGAACTAGTATTAGCAGTTTCTCCAAAGTGCCCCGATATTTTTCAGTGGGGATAGACAGGCTTTAGAAAACAAATTCCAGGCGCCAGGTATACTTACTGTTTCTGAGCCCTTTTCAGTGTATAGAGCTAGAATTATATTAAATTACATTTCAAAACGAGCATTACAGGTTCTTCACCTTTCCCCATTCTATTTCCTCTCTCACAATGGGAAGGCTGATCCTAAGCATAATTACCCTGGAAAGTACATAAGAGACCTGGTTTTTAAAAATAGAAAGTGTTAATAGTGTATAGTTATCTTTCGATTTGGGGATTATTCTTAAATCGGCCTGTTTGAACACTCTGGGAAAAAAGCTGAAACAAATAAAAATAAAGAAGTATTTAATAAAAGGATTGTTCTCATTAAGAACATTAATATTAGTATTTGATGAGCTTTTTATATCAAATGACAACACTTTTTGACATAGTTGAAGCAGAGTAAGTCTTATGTGGCATTACTTGCTACTTTTATAAATGTGTTCTCTAGATACGTGGAAGGATCAAAGGCTGTTATTGAGAAAGCAGATAGATCAAAGCTGCAACCTATAGCTTTAAGCTGCATGCTGAATATTGGTGCTTGTAAACTGAAGATGTCAGATTGGCAGGGAGCAATCGACAGTTGTTTGGAGGTAAGTATGTTTGATATTGAACTTTTTGAAAGGATTTGATTGACTTATCAACTTAAACAAAAGCAATATTATTAATACATACATTAATATGTCTTACTGCATAGGACCTAATGAGACTCAATGAAACATAATTTATAAATCATTTTATCTTTAAATATTTTGGACCTTCAGTTTTTGCTCTCAATTCAATTATTTAGCTTATGTTACTTAATATCTATGAAGATACCTTTCCTTTTTTCCTCAAAGCACATGTATCATCAGCTCACTTATTCATTTAACGTACTGAATACCTATTATGTGCTAGGCATTAGAAAACAAAGCCAGGAATGATTAAGAATGAGGGTTGTGGAGTCAGTCAGGCATGGTTTTTTTATTAGACCTCTGTCACTTACTGTGATCTTGAATAAGTTCCTAATTCTAGAGTGTCTTAATTTCTTTATATGTTAAATGGAAATAATACTTCATGGGATTGCCATAAGGATTACATGACACATATGAAGCGTTTAGCAGTGTGGGGCACCTGTTAAGCACCCACCAGTCTAGATATTTTCAGAAAAACCCATACCCTCAAGGAACTTTTTATTTGGCTCTCTTTATGCAGACATCCAGAAATACTACTACAGCTAAAAAGGTGGCAGCATTACTTTCCTTAATTAAAGCAATTACGCCTTTCTCCCTTTTGTATAGTTTGTTTGAAAAGTTTTCCATACTAAACCATGTATTTTAGAAAGACCACCTCTACTAATTTTTGTTTATTGCACATTGAGCTATGTATATCGCTGGTCAGTTATGCCCAGAGCAAGTCGAAATAAACTGAGGTCCTAATTTGGTAGGGTAGGTGGAATAAAGGGTAAGACTATATTTAGAAGGCAGGATACAACACAGGGGAAACGTTATTAATGGAAAAGATTGGTCTTCACTCTGCATCTCTTTTTGACCTTTCTAAGGCAGATAGTACACCCTTTTCAGTAAAATGTGAGAATTGAACTTTAAAAGATGTTAAGTAAACAAAGTATAGTATTTTTAAAACATTTATTTCAGAGGAGAGACCTATTAAAAGTTATTCATGCTCCTAAAAAAAAAAAATACCATAGGTTTCAAATAAAGAAGAGTGTACACAAGTTTTTATTCAAAATGGCTTTCTATTAGAAGTTAGGGCCTAATAAGGAAATAGAAACCACACAGTAATTTGAACAGAGAAAGTTTAAAATAAAAGTATGGGGGGATTGGAATAATGAGGGATTGGCTAGTAAAGAAAATTCTAACGTTATATATGTAAAATATAGGAGCAGCTGCTTCCCCTAGGCTGGGATGGAGGATGGCATCCCCTAGGAAGAGGCAACTCTGGACGCCCCTGGACTGAGACTCAGACCTCATTGGAGTGGGGGTGGCTGTGATTCACTGGGTGCAGAGACGTTCACTGGGCACCATACTTGTGGGACTTACTGGAGTGCTTGGGGACGCTGCCTGCAGGGAGTTGGCTGTGTGCTGTTGACTAAGCTCAGTGCAGCAACCTAATGAGAGGAACACAATGGAAGAGAAACAGCTTTCTCTTCCATGTAGCGCCCTCTACTGATAAAACTTAACACTGTGCCAGCTGGCAGAGAGATTTATAGGGTCCAGCTCCATTATCACAGAGCTGTGAAGGGTCGATTTGAAGCTGACAGGCAATACAATTCAAATGTAGCAGATATATTTAATATTTAATATTTAGATAAAAATACTAATTTTATAATTTTTGTAGGCTCTTGAAATAGACCCATCAAATACCAAAGCACTGTACCGTCGAGCTCAAGGATGGCAAGGATTAAAAGAATACAATGAAGCACTGGTAAAATTTTTTATACATTTTTTAAAAAATTTTTAATAGTTTTTTAAGACAGACAACCACTGTTATAAGTCACACACCTAATATTTTCTTAATTTTTTTTTCCTATTAAAGGCTGATCTTAAGAAAGCTCAGGAGATAGCACCAGAAGATAAAGGTAAGTTGGCAGTTTCTGTAATGAAAATTCATTTTGTCCTTCAAGAATTTATCCTCATGAACCATTGTACCCTTTGCCATTTCGATACTTACTTGTTCAGCAGGTGTTACAGAATGCCTGTCAGTGAACATAGTGCAGTGAACAAGTCAAGATCCCTGTCTCCACAGAGCTTCCATTCTAGTCTCTCACCAGAACTGATTTTCACATATCTGAACACTATTTGTTCTACCAGATCATTTGAAATCTGGTTCCTGTTACTTTAATTCCAGTTGAAAGTGCAACACTAAGCGTATTTAGGGTGAATTCAATGTTTGGGACCATTTCTTAAGCTGAATGTGGCCTTAAGTTTTCTATCTAATGTGTGTTTTAGGAAAGCTTTGGGAAGCTGTGACAAAAATAAGCTTGTCTTTCAAATAAACCAACTACAAATAGGGATACTAGAGTTATATATTAAAATAGACCTTTGGTCTCTTTAATTGCTAAAGTAAAACAAGGGGGGCACTTAACTGCCCTCTCTAATGGAGAGGGGGAAGGCAAAGCTGTATAATTCAATTCAAATTCTCTCAATTGAGTCTTCTAAAATTATGCTTCATGATTTTTGTGTTTGTGTGATTATTTTTTCAGAGTAAAATATTCTGTTAATAAGGTTCAGTTACTTTATGGAGGAGTTGTTTTATCAAGGGGGAGTTAACTATCATACTAAAAACATCAGTTTGTTGGTCAACCTAATTTTTTGGGTATTTTGAAAAATAACTCATATTACATATTTATTTTGCAGCTATCCAGGCAGAATTGCTGAAAGTCAAACAAAAGATAAAGGCACAGAAAGATAAAGAGAAGGCAGCGTATGCAAAAATGTTTGCTTAATAAGGAATTCAATTTGCTTAAATGTTATACACTGATTGTATGAAGGCAATAAGAAAATTAAAGGGGTTTTGTCTGTTATATATAATCCCTAATGTGCATCCTTTGATATTTCAGTTCCCCTTGTTTACAGTTTAGAAATTCTAATATAGGTTCTCTCTTAATAAAAGTGTTATAAAATACAACGAAGTTGATTTGTTTTTCATGGCTATCTGCATTACTCAAAGAATGGTACCCAACATATTTTTA
The DNA here is from genome assembly GCF_036562045.2 of Rhinolophus sinicus. Lineage (NCBI taxonomy): Eukaryota > Metazoa > Chordata > Mammalia > Chiroptera > Rhinolophidae > Rhinolophus > Rhinolophus sinicus. The sequence continues at coordinate 100,874,656 of NC_133757.1, forward strand.
AACTCCTAAAGACACATCTTGTTGGATAAACAGATGAACGCTTAAGTTTGTATACTGTTTCCCTCAATTCTTTGATGCAGCTCTGTGTAACCTGGTTGGTTTGTGCTGGGTCAGCAAACTAAAGGGCCAGAAAGTCAATGTTAGGCTCTGTGGACCATCCCAGGCTGCCACAAACTATGCATTCCTGCAGCTGTCACCAGACAGTGTGTAAACCGACAGGTACAGCACTGCTGTGTTCCAATAAAATGGTAAGTGGTGGGCTGGATGCCAAGCTCTAGTCTAGAATATACATTTATTTTCATACTTGCAGTCTTGGATTTAACAAGTCAAATATATTTTAAAGGCCAATAGTGTATTGCTATTGATACTGAATTTTTGAAGAATTGAAGAGGTAAGTGGATACTACATCATTTATAAAGTTTTATTTAAGATAAATATTAATTTTTTATGGGACAATTTTAGGTACAGTATAAAATTTCTATTTCCCAGGTAATTATTTTATGAACATTCTGATTAGGTACATGATGTAAGATATTTTGACACTTGTTAACTTCTAAATATTTTAAAATGAGCTTACCATACATTTTAAAGAAAGTGGTTATCAAACTTGCCTGCAAATGAAATCAGTTGCAGTTTACATTCCATTGTAAGCAGGTCCTCCACCACCTTCGGGTACCACCCAGTTAATATTCTGACTTGGATCTTTAATATCACATGTTTTACAGTGCACACAGTTCTGAGCATTTATCTGTAACCGAAATCCATCACCTTGTTCCAAAGGTACAAATTCATAAACTCCTGTAGGGAGAAATCAATAATAATATGAAGTACCTAACTTTAACTTTTAAAATTAAAAAAAACCCAGGAAGTTCTGGAAACTAGCTACAGAAACCTTGAAGGTTTGTTTTCTGAACGTTTACCCATAGAGAATATTACAAAGATCTTGTGTGCTATTGCTGTTAGTATAAATCAAATATAGATAAAAGCAAAAGGTACAGCAGTATTTGAGTTAGTCTTACTAACAGGAGAACTCAATGTTTAGCAGTTTGAGGGGGGGGGTGTGTGTGTGTACGTGCTATAGCTGAAAAGACAAATTAGGTCTAGTCCTTCACATCAGAGTTTATAACTCAGTGTGATGACAGAAATTATTAAGAAACAAAGTCAAAAAAGACAAGAGTCTCTGCCCTCGAGCTTAAATTTTAGTCCCTTTCCAGAATGTACTAGTTTTTACGTATCTGAATACTATTCTCATTTGAGACCCAGTTACTCTTTTATAATTCTAGTTGGAAACTCAGCACTAGAAGTATTCATGATGAATTTAAAGTTTGGGACCATTTCCTTGAGCTCAATGTGGCTATTGTACTTTAGCATCTGTATACATATATGTTTGTAAGCAGCCATGACGATTTTTTTAAAAAGTCATGTGAACATGGAAAGAGGTGTTTTTGTTTGATGTGCCAAAATGCTTATCTTGGTCTGAAGGTAGACACACAAAAGCTTTTTTTTTTTGAGAAATGTCATATGAATTGGGCTTAACAAAAAAGTTCCTATTTTAACTTTGTAAGCGGGCATTTTCCCGCCAAATCGCGTTGTAACATGGGGCTTTTTTGACATTTTCTCGCCAAAAGTAGACTTTCCGTAAAATATTCATATCTTTCGATCTATTTGATATTTTTCTATGAAACTTTCAGTGTTTTAGTTTAAAAAGAGGTGCAAAATATGTGTTATTCTCGTCTCCCGTGCTTTGGTATAAAAAGCAATAGGATGAGTTTACTCGTTTCCTGCAAAAAATGTGTTAACATTGCTGATTAGCCCAAGAACCATAAAAATAATGGTTTCTAAAGGAAGCTGGATGTAGGAGTCATTTACAATTTCCAAGCAATGGAAGAAGTTTCTCAATGGAAGCATGTTTCTAACATGTTTAAAGCAAGTACCTGTATTTTAGGTACGGGTGGAAATCTCGTTACTGACCTGCAGGGCAGAAGCGCTGCTCGGGCCCATCGTATATCGACAGATTTCTATTTACAGGTATACTGTCGTCCTTCAAAGTTAAATGTGCTGGCTGGTCATGTTCATGGTTAGTGCCACTCAGAGCCACAGATGACAAAAGGTCAAAACTGATCTGTCCGTCAGGTTTGGGATACTCGATAGGTGTGCAATCCTTGGCTGCCTTGAGCTGATCAGAGTCAGAACCTGCAAACGTTTTCAGGAAGATGAATAAAAATACAACACTAACTTAAAAGTACTTTTAAAAACACCAATGAAATAAGACTACCCCCCTCATAACAATACACTGTTATCTTAAAGATACTGAATTTGCCATTTCTTTAACAAAGCAAGTTTTAAAACTAACCAAAAAAAAAGTTCCCTTTCTCCACTACTTAATGGGTCCCATTCATGAGTTTTTAATGATTATAACATCCATAGTCTCAAAATATGTTGGAATTACCTTTATGTTTTAGAGTCCATGGCTCCATTCCTCTAAATATCCAGTAAAAGATTCCAGTGTAGATCATCCCTCCATAAACCCCCAGGATCCCATGGCAGGATGGTCTTATGTTTCTCACACTATACAGTTCTTTCCACACCCAGGATTTCTTCACATTGTCCTCATACTCAGGTACATGGAGTCCTTTTAGTAAAAACATGAAATGTTAAGTGAAATTGTCTCAAGGAGTATAAAATACTTTATCAAGCAAGGTATTTTGCTACTGAAATATGTGATAAATGAACCTTAAGTAATTCTAAAAAACAAGTGGTCATACGCCTGATTGCCACGCCCACTAAGCAATGGTGCCGCTTGATCCTGCAGTTTGCAAACGTTTCAGATGGAAATACACCAGTATTTGTGAGGTATCTTCGCATGTATATGTTCCATATATGTAACGTAATACAGTACTGTCCAGCTTGAAATCTCTTCTAAGTAGGTGGGATACCAGTGGTACTATCCTTTTGATGTGAATAAAACAACATTGCTGTAAAAATCTAGAGTGTAGGTCATGTAGTTTTCTTTACACAGCATACATCTTAATGCTTTGTGTAAAGGGACAGATACAATGTATGTATGTAATTAAAATATACATACAAAACACCTCCGTATTTTTCCTTGTATTTATTTTTATTTTCTATCTATATACTGACTATATGTTTAACTTCTTTTTAAAACTCTCAATGAAGAACCTGACAATTTTCTGTATGTGAATAGGAAGTTCTTACCTATCGTCTTTGATTGGAGATTTTCATTAGTTAGTTGATTAAAAATAGATTCTGCTGCCAAAGCTCCACTTTTCATTGCTGTGTGGGTACCTTTGATCTTGGGAACATTCATGAAACCAGGGCTACAACCAATTAGCAAACCACCAGGGAAGGTGAGTTTTGGTATAGACTGAGGAAAGAAACATTTAAAGTGCATTTGTTAGCTCAAATTAAACAAGGAAAACTGACCACTTGAAATTACAGCCTCTTCAAGTCTAAGCTCTATGGAAAAAAATTTTTCTAAATACAAGAAAATGAATATACTGAAGGGAAAAAATAGAGCAAAGGCAGTTGTTTCCCCTCCCCTAATAAGGATTAGAACTATTTGCTATTTTTCTATGAAGACTTTTTCCTTCTCCTCATGACTAACCTACAAGAGACAGACAGATTAAGACCAGAAGATTAACATATTTAAATGTTTTTATTTATATTTAGCATGTCATAGTTAAAAATATTCTCTAAACCCAAATGGCTATTATCTAAATTGTGATCGGCTGTTACATGCATTCTGGGTAATACGTAAGTTACAAAGGATGTTATCTTTAGATACGCTTTTTATTTTACTTTGGTATCTAGGGATGGAAACCTACATTTTAATCATGGCATCACCACAACCTACTACCTTAAATAACATATTGTGATTAATTTAAGAATAAGCTGAATGTCCAAAATAAATTTTAAGACAGTTTGGGCCTCAATATACATTTCTGATGGAAAAAAGCCAGTAAAAGCCTATATATGCCCCAAAATGTAGCACTAAATTATAGAATGTTTACATGGGAAAATGTACTCCGATCTATAGTTTGAAGAGGAAAGAGAGCCAATGCAGAGTTATTCTTTCCTCCTTCTGTATTTTTTCTTCTCTAAGCACTTCCTACATTAAGTGACAGTCTTTGCTGAGAAAGCGGTGTGGGGTAAAAGTTTGGCTGAAGATGCTGAAAGGGACTTGCGAGAGGAGGTTAACAGGAAAACTACTGCCATCAGCTACAAGAGACACTATGAGACATCTATGGGCACAGCTACCTTCAATTAGAGAATTCTAACTGTGGAGGAGAAAGGTGGTGAGGAGCAGAATGGGGAGGTGCAGGGTGAGGGGGGAAGGAATGCTGGTAAAAGAAGGATCGGGGTCCCATCCATTCACAGTTCATGTGGGAAATGAATTTACGATTGGGGTTCTCAGACCAAATTCAAGATCAGAACAACCTAGATAAAAGCATCATATCAGGATTGCAGAGTAGCTAACAGGGAAAGGACTTTCTGGACTGCTACTAGCTGAGAACAGAGATAATGGTTAGGAACTTGTATGACACTGCTTTTCTCAAATAATCCCGTGGCCCTGCTAACTAAGTTTTATTCAAGAAGCGGAAGACAGGAGGTGGATTGTCAGTGCAAGTTCTTCCAAATTGGTGCTTAACTCCTAAGAATAAAGATTTGTAGCCCAAAGAAAAGGTGTGTTCTTAAGTTCTGGGAGGATCCTACCCTGTGTGGGCAGTGGCACTGGGCATTTTGTTAAGGAACTAGGGATCAAGGGAAAGTTGCACTGAAAAATGGTGTATTCTGGGACATGCATCAAACTAGGGCTACAAATAATTAGAAACCCACCAGGAAAGGTGAATTTTTGGTATAGACTGGAGAGAGAGCGAGAGGGAGGGAGGGAGAGAGAGAGAGAGAGATATGCAATTTAATATTTGTTGCAAACAAATTACTACTCTAGGAACAAAACCAACTTCATGAGAACTAATTCCACAGCAAATGAATTTAAGATTCTAGAGATTTATAATTCAGCTATGATTTTACTTGACTTTATGAATTATTGTTACAGTAATAAAGTATTTAGAACATCATTTTAAAGGTTCAATCAACTTCCCACCCTCCCGATTTTCTATTATGATACCGTTACAACAAATTAATTTTTTTAAGTGATACCCAATTTCTAAAACAGTTCTAGATTCCTCGAATATTAGAGACAGAAGGGACTGTCTTTATTGTACAGCTGATCCCTTAAGGCCAGAGAAGTTAAGAAACTTGCTCCAAATAATCTGGTATGAGTTTTAGGGCTGATTTTTAAGATCATCTTACCTGTCTAATACTATTTCCACACCAGTACTAACAGCGTTTATCACACTTAGCTACCTAGGTTTTATTTCATTGTTCATTAGTACATATTTAATACATTAATTGTAATTGATAAAGTTCATTTTGAACATATACTAAAATTGGACAGTTAAGGGCAAAAGCCTAACAGAGTCCACCTCAAAGGCATGGGTGTCACTAGGTAGTTGGGATGAATTAATTACCTTTGCTGAAAACTAAGTTTGTCTTTGAGTTTCCTGCCAGTGAAGGAATAAAGGGACATATCTTAGATCACACAGTTTTAATTTTCTGATTAAAAACAAACTAAAAAAAAAAGCCTGTGAATTTATGTCTAGAAATCAATATATTCTTAAAATTAAATTCATGGTGTGATTTATTTAACTACGATGTGACAGTTTATAAACACTAGGTTCTTTGCTTAATTATTTTTTTTCCTATGAGGTAACTTTTTACTCTTTACTTAAATTTGTAACATTATATTTTCAATGTTGAATTTATAATACAGAAATAAGGAATATAAAAGTTAGGCGAGTTACCTGTAAGCCACCTTCATTGAGAGCTCTGGCTCCATATGCAATCCTTTTTCCACCCTCCAACGTTGGCTGAATGCTGGGATGGTGTTTCCATCTCTGGAACTCTCTAAATGGGCTCAGGTATGGATTTTGATAATCCAGACCAACCTTAAAATTTTTATATTTAAATTTATTATATTTACACAATTAGAAGTTTTTATTTCAAATTTTATCAAGCTAAACAATGTGAGCAGTATTTTTCAGAAAACATGTACATTAACTTTCTTGTACTCAAAGTACATGAAAAAATTTAAATAAATAACTAAATAAAATCTGTTTGGAAAAGGACTCAACGAAAAGATACCATGTGTTTATAATCAGCAAAACTTTAAAAATTTGGAACATTTTAACAAATTATTGTGCTCTGAAAATCAAAGTCCGAATTAAAAAAAAATATATGTAGGTGTCTCATGTGTTTCTACAAAAGGAACTGTAATTATTTTTCATTTATTAATACCGACTCTAGAAATAAATAAGCTACATGCAGTATGACTGAGGCAAAAATGAAGAAACAGGATGTAATCACACTTAGGAAAAAAGAGGACAAAAAATATTGAAGATTACATTTTATAAGATATTACCAAAATGCTGAAATTAATAACCAAACCTTTTTGCTTTGAAAAGATTAAGTCACTAGAACACCCATGCAAAGGCGATGCATTGAACACTTGGGTAGGTGTCAAAACACACCAATAAGGCATAAATTTAACAATGGTTCATAGCAGAGTTAATCGTGACACTGAACTATATATAACTGCCACCAATTCCAAGGTGCAGAAACTCTTATGTAATTTTTGCATTCCTTATATTATTCAAGATGTAACTGACTACAAAGATGTAAGTGGCCAAAAAGGGAGAAAATGCCCATGTTTTAAAAAAGTTATAGGTTCAAACCCAGTGCTGATTTCGTTTTCAGTGGCAGCACGCCATAATGGAAATGGGCTTTGAAATCAGACAGGTTTGGATGTGAATCTTACCTCTGTCATTTAAGGCATATTTGGGAAGGTTATGTAACTTAAATTTGGACTGCAGTTTTCCCATCAGTAAAATAAGGATATACCTACTTCACAGGATGTTTGTGAAACTTAGAATTCTCAGTGAAGCATCTAGCACAGTGCCTGGCATGTAGTAAGTAGCTCCTATTACGAAAGCTACGTGTGTTTCAGCCATAAGCATTTTATATTCTCTGGATTCAAAACCCTCATTTTGTAACACTGATGATTCAGTGACTCTAACAGCAGAAATTTCGATAATGGGTATCTAACTTACCACAAAACCAAGAGCTACCAGGGGTTCACCTTCATTTAAATGATAAAGGAAAGAGCCTCCATAAGTGTGTTTGTCCAAGGGCCACCCAACGGTGTGATCTACTCTCCCAGGTTTCCACTTCTTTTCATCAATAATCCATAGCTTTAAAAAAAAAAAAAAAAGTTTTAGTATTATTTAAATTTTTAATGTCACCACAATGTATAAAACTTGCCAAGTTTATGTCTTATTTATGAAAATTACAAGTGAAAAACTGTAACAAGAGAAACACAAAAAAAGTACTTCAAATATCAAAGAAAATTATACTAAACTGCAGCACGATGAATCAAGAGTAAGGAAACAGGTCAGAAAAGTTATTAAGACATTAATTAGATTCTCAAATGGGTAAGACTTTCCTGTGATTATAGAAAATACCACTGACGAGATGAGGGAAACTTCTGGGGTGTTGGTCAGGCTCTATGTCTTGATCTTGGTAGAGGTTACACGAGCATGTTCACTTTATAAAAATTAACTGAACTGTACACTTAAGATCTGTTACTTTCAAGTACACAGGTTATTCTTCAATATAATATTTTACTCTCACTTGCACTTTCTCCTCCTTAATTGAAGTAAATTGTTTATCCTATTTTCAGAATGGTAAGTTTTAAATTTTAAATAATTTCCATTTGAAATATTGTCTAAAATCAGATAATATTATGTGCAATCTACCAAAATAATTAAGTCCTTATTTACAATTTAATGACTCTAGTTATATACAGAATTTGAAACTTTCTGAGCTTTACACTAAAAATAAATTTAAACAAAAGGATTATAACGAAACTTTTACACTCTAATAAGCCTAAGGTTTGGAAAAATATACTAGAGAATGGACAAACTGAGAAAATATACAACACTTAATCTAACTAAATTTTACGTTACAGATCAGTATACTATGGCTGAGTGTATGTTTCATAAACTAAAGTATCTTCATACTACAATTTTGAATAAACAATTCTTGTAGGATGTGGTCATCCTACAAACAGCATATGAATAACAGGTCAAATCCTATAAAGGCAGACGACATTACAATGAAAAAGAAATCAATGTTACAAATATTTCCAAGTTCCAGACTTTTGAAAAAAGCAACATTTGACAAAACAATTACAACATGCAGATTCAATTTGGATAGTAATGGAATTTGATTAGTAATATTTTCTCCCCTTGAAAAATATCCCAAATATTTTCAGTCATAACGAACGTTTCAAGTCAATAAAAAATATAACTGTAAAACTAAATCAACATTATAATTACATACTATAATAGAAGTGAACTGAAGCTCCATATTTTGAAATTAACATTACAAGAAAACCCCGGATACCTCCTTCAGTCCAATTCCGTAAGTTTGGGGTTGACAACTGGCCCTCAAATCAAACTTCTTATATAGTTGCTTGGCTAGATGTCCATGGCAACCCTCTGCAAAAATTGTAACTTTGGCATGTAGTTCTAGTCCTCTCTCAAATGTTGTCTAGAAAAATAAAAACATGTTAAATTGCACCATTTGACAATTTAAAAAATATTCACATACTGGTCAGCTTTGAATTGAACTATGATTCAGGTATAGAAGAGAGTACAGATATTAAATCAGAAATAAAACTAAGTACTGTTTATGAGTAGAATCTAATTTAAATTTTATACAGCTTGTCTGTTACATTTTTCTTTTTTACTTCGAAAGTACTTAATTGAGTGGTTAAGTTTGTATGAATTTAAAAAGCAAATAAAGCATGCTCATGCTGAAAAATTCTCTACAAATAAATATAAAGTGAAAAATGAAAGGCCATTTCCCCATTGTACCTGGTTTTTTCAGTCCCATCATTTGAAGCACAAAACACTATTAATAGCTTTCTTGTATATCATGCCAGAAAATGTCCATGAATATAAAACTATACAGAGTTTATTTTATATCCTTCTAACACAAACAGGACCATACTAAACATATTCTTCAGCTACTTTCCTTTTTCACTTTAGTTTTACTTGTTCTCTATTGCTGAATATATATTGTAAAACTGAAATGTTTTTTCCAAAGGGGGAAAAAAAAGCTACAATTAAAGTCTTACCTCTCTCTTTTGTTCTCTATATTTTGCACTTATGTCTGGCACATGGCAGGTACTCAATAAAGTTACTGAATAAAGAAATATAGAATAATCAGGAAAGTCTCATGAAATGTATCTTTCCCGATATTTCTCTATTCGCGTATTTGCATATATGTGTGCATATAGACACATTCATACAAAAAATAATTTATACTGACAAATGGTTTTGTAACTATTTTCATATTATAAAATGATTTGCCTACTGCAATATACACCAAAAATCATTCATTTTTAATGCCTAAATAGATTCCCCTAATTTTTCAACCAATTCTCAACAGTTGGACATTTAGGTTGTTCCAATGTTTCACTATTATAAGCATTCAAGCTGAATATCCTTGGTGCCAAATATTTTCAATCTAAATGGTGAGAATTATTTCATTATTAATCTACTATCTTTGGTTACTAGAGAGTTTGATCATCTTTCACGTTTACTGGTAACTTCTATTTTTTCTTGTGTGGTGCTTATACCTGTCATATATATGTATACATGTATATCGCACAGACATCCCACATGTAACTTTACTCAGTACTTTTTTATTTTCTTGTCTCCATCCTCTCTCATCTATAAACTATATTAACAACCTAGTTGTATGGTTTTATCAAAATATATATTCACATACATATATAAATATACATATACACTTACACTTTTTTGGGTCCTGGTTTATTTTATGAACATAGGATATAATACAAACTTTTCTGTATCTTACCTTTCTCGCTTAATAATACTTCATGGGAATCTTTTCAAGTGACTCTATAGCTCAAATCTTTCTCTTTATTGGCTGGGTAGTAGTTCATGTGGAAATACCATAGGTTAATCAGCTATTCTGTTAATGGGTAATGGCCATTCACTGTTTCCATTTTATTTGCAACAATAAATAATGTTAAAAAATACACGTGTGTGTGTGTGTGTGTGTGTGTGTGTGTGTGTGTGTGTGTGTATACATCTCCTTACAATACTGGTGCTTTTATTCCCTGTAACATAGATTCCCAGGAGTGGCACTGTTAGATTAAAGGGCACACCTATTTTTATTTTACCAGATATTACCAGATTGTCTTCTAAGAAGCCTAAAACAATATTTCCACCAGCAGTACATAAGACACTTTTCCCTATAGTCCAGCTAGTGACAGATATAACTGTTTCTTTTACATTTTTGTTAAGTGTAGTGATAACTCACTGCTATTTTAATTTGCATTTACCTGATGACTATTTTCAGCATCTCTTTTTATTTCAAGAAATATTATTATTATTTTTTTAAGAAATATTAAATGAACACCTATAATGTGCTAGGTTCTATGCTAGGCACTGGGACCACAGAGACAAATAAAAAAAGACAGACCCCTTTTCATCAGGCTTGTCAGAGGCAAACATTAAATAAATATCTGAGTATATAATTACAAATTGTGATTAAGTGCTATGAAAGAAAGCACCAGGTGTCATGAGAGAACAGAAGGGAACTATTCTGAAAAGTGTGAACAGGAAAGGCCTTTTGGAAGAAATGACATTTAAGCTATGGGTCTGAAGAAAAGGTATATACGAATCTTTCCGTATGATTTGTGATCATCTGGATTTGCCGTTCTGTGAATTTTTCAATATTTTAGATTTTGCTCATTTTTCTACTGTTATTTTTCTTATCAATGTATAAATGCTTTGATATTACGTCAAATTTCGCCCCCAATCTACTGTTTATCCACAGACTTTATAGTATTTTTAAAAAATTTATTGGGGTGATAATTGTTAGTAAAATTACATAGATTTCAGGTGTACAATTCTGTATTACATCATCTATAAATCCCATTGTGTTCACCACCCAGAGTCAGTTCTCCTTCCATCACCATATATTTGATTCCCCTTACCCTCATCTCCCACTCCCCACCCCCCTTACCCTCTGGTAACCACTAAACTAGTCTGTGTCTATGAGTTTTTGTTTCTCGTTTGTCTTGTTCTTTTGTTGTTTTTGGTTTATATACCACATATCAGTGAAATCACATGGTTCTCTGCTTTTTCTGTCTGACTTATTTCGCTCAGCATTACACTCTCAAGATCCATCCATGTTGTCACAAATGTTCCTATATCATCTTTTCTTACCACCGAATAGTATTCCATTGTGTATATATACCACAACTTCTTTATCCATTCATCTATCGAAGGACATTTTGGTTGTTTCCATGTCTTGGTCACCGTAAACAAAGCTGCAATGAACATTGGAGCACACGTGTCTTTATGGATAAATGTTTTCAGATTTTTTGGGTAGATACCCAGGAGAGGGACTGCTGGGTCATATGGTAATTCTATTCATAATTTTTTGAGGAACCTCCACACTGCCTTCCATAATGGCTGCACCAGTCTGCATTCCCACCAAAAGTGTATGAGGGTTCCTTTTTCTCCACAGCCTCTCCAACACTTGTTACTATTTGTCTTGTTGATGAGAGCCATTCTGACTGGGGTGAGGTGATATCTCATTGTGGTTTGTATTTGCATTTCTCTGATGATTAGTGATGTTGAGCATTTTTTCATATGTCTATTTGCCATTTGTATGTCCTCTTTGGAGAAATGTCTCTTCAGGTTGTCTGCCCATTTTTCAATTGGGTTGTTTGTTTTTTTGTTGTTGAGTTGCATGAGTTCCTTGTATATTTGGGATATTAGCCCCTTATCGGAGGCACTCTTTGCAAAAATCTTCTCTCATTCAGTTGGTGGCCTCTTTATTTTGTCGATGGTTTCTTTTGCTGTGCAGAAGCTTTTAAGTTTCATATAGTCCCATTCGTTTATTTTAGCTTTTACTTCCCTTGCCTTTGGAGTCAAATTCATAAAATGCTCTTTGAACCCAAGGTCCACAAGTTTAGTACCTACGTGTTCTTCTATGCAGTTTATTGTGTCAGTTCTTATGCTTAAGTCTTTGATCCATTTTGAATTAAGTTTGGTACATGGTGACAGATAGCAGTCCGGTTTCATTCTTTTGCACGTGGCTATCCAATCTCCCAGCACCATTTATTGAAGAGGCTGTCTTTTCTCCATTGTATGTTTTTTGCTTCTTTGTCAAAATCATCTGTCCATATTTATGTGGTTTTATTTCTGGGTTCTCAATTCTATTCCATTGGTCTATGTGTCTGTTTTCTGCCAATACCATGCTGTTTCGATTATTGTAGCCCTGTAGTACAAGCTAAAGTCAGGGAGTGTGATACCTCCAGTATTGTTCTTTTTTCTTAAGACTGCTTTGGCTATTTGGGGTCTTTTGTGGTTCCAAACAAATCTGATGATTTTTTGTTCTATTTCTTTAAAAAATGCCATTGGGATTTTGATGGGGATTGCATTAAATCTGTATATTGCTTTGGGTAATATGGCCATTTTAATTAGGTTGATTCTTTTAATCCATGAGTATGGAATGTCTTTCCATTTCTTTGTGTCTTCTTCAATTTCTTTTAAAAATGTCTTATACTTTTCAGCATATAGGTCTTTCACATCCTTGGTTAAGTTTATTCCTAGGTATTTTATTCTTTTTGCTGCAACTGCAAAAGGAATTGTTTTTTGTATTTCTTTTTCTGAGATTTCATTGTTAGTATATAGGAATGCAATGGACTTTTGTATGTTGATTTTGTAGTCTGCAACTTTACTGTATTCGTTGATTGTTTCTAATAGCTTTTTGGTGGAGTCTTTAGGGTTTTCTCTATATAGCATCATGTCATCTGCAAAGAGTGACAATTTAACTTCTTTATTCCCAATTTGGATGCCTCTTATTTCTTTCTCTTGCCTGATTGCTCTGGCAAGGACTTCCAACACTATGTTGAAAAGCAGAGGTGATAGGGGACAGCCCTGTCGTGTTCCTGAACATAGACCAAAGGGCTTCAGTTTTTCACCATTAATTATCAGATTAGCTGAGGGTTTGTCATATATGGCCTTTATTATGTTAAGGTATTTTCCTTCTATACCTATTTTATTAAGTGTTTTAATCATAAATGGATGTTGTATCTTCTCAAATGTTTTTTCTGCATCAATTGATATAATCAATATAGTATTTTTTTGATATCCAGAAGTGTTTTTGTATAGTTAAATAAATGTCAGTCTCTTATAGGTTTTTAATTTTCTTATCTCTATAGGATGGCTTATCCTCCCCCTCGCTTATAATTGCAATCTACATTTCTTTCCGATTTTTTTTAATTGTTTGAAAAATAATCAAAATTTAAAAAAAATGAAGGTCAACTCTATTTGCTTCCAGATAGACATACAATTTTCCCAGCACCAATTATAAAACAATTCAGTTTTAATGAACTAAAATATCGCTTAGCATATTTCTGCTTCCTTTTCGAGGCAACATGCCCTTTAGTGTTCAAAGGACAGGTCCTGGAGCCACACTGACTATATTCAAGTCCTAATCTGAAGAGTTAACAGCTGTCTGACCTTGGGTAAGTGACTTACCCTCCGAAACTTAAAAATGTCCAAGTCAGAATCTTTACAATAAGATGCCTATTAGACATGGGAGTAGTGCTATTGAATAAGGAGGACAGATGACTGTGGGAGTTAGAAAAGGTATTTAAAACCATGGGACTGGATGAAGTCACTACGGAGAAAATGTAGACCGAGGACTCAATACGGAGCCCTAGAGCCTCAATATTTATTTAGAGGACAGGAAGAAGAGGACAAACACGCAAGGCCACAGGAGGAGGGGCCAGTGAAACACACTGAAAACCAGAAGCGGTGGTGTGATGTGAAGAGCTAGTGAATACAGGTTGCAACAAGGAAGAAGTTACTCAGTTGTGTCAGCGCCGCCTTGTAGGAGGTCAAGAAAGAGAAGACAGAGAACTGCTGAGGTGACAAGATGGTGTATCTGGGACTCTGACAAGAGCTGTTTCAGTGAAACGGCAGGAAAGAAAGCTTAACCATGCGGGGTGAAACAGAGAATGGAACAACAGAGTAAAGCAAATCCTTGGTTCTTCCCACTCCAAACCTGTGGTACTAAAACAATTATTTTAAACACTGATATTTTAGAGCTCAAATTATTAAAACTCTACTGTACTCATCTATGTTTTTATATCTATATAAATACAATAAATAAAATAAATAATTTTATAAATACAAAGCACTGAACACAAAAATATATTTGAACAAATATCATGAGAATACACAAGAAATGAAATATCAGAATGACAAAATTTGCATGCTTCAATTTTGTTGTAATATTAAATGTAAACATTTTAAATAATAATCACATTATGACAGTATAAAAATAATCATAACATACAAAAGAATATAAGAAAAATGGTATTATTTCATCATTACGAAAAGCAGCATGAGATAATCATTGTTTATAAACCTGGCTACGCATCAGAATCCCCGAGAGGTTGTTAGAAAACAGCTTCTTGGGCCCTAACTAAGTCCCAAGACTTCACATGATTCTGACATAGCCAGTCAACCCACTAGAAGGAACAATGACAAGGGTAACGCTGGAGAGCTTTGTCACTTGCTCTCTAAGCAAAATGCTAGTGAGAAGTAGGAAGATTTGCGGGAGGAGACTCTAGACTAGATTCTCAATTCTGTTCAAGAATGGCAGAGAGAAGGATAAACTACGAATTAACAAATATTTTCTGAAGACCTAACATTAACTGGCACCGTGCTAAGCATTGGAACAACGCTCTATGACCTCTGTCCTCATGAAGTCTATTAATCTAGTTGAGAGATTAGGACAATAAACAACTAAAAATTAATAGATTAATTTATTAAGATGTTAATTTGTGTTTTGTTTTTGTTGTTAGAGGAAAGCAAGGCATTTTTTCCTTGTCCTTTTCAAGGAATCTTATAGACTGTGAGATCTATATCCCTGCAGTTTTTATTTTGCAAATTTAAAAATACAAATTGTGAAAACCTGAAAACCACCCAGGCTTATATTTGAATGAGAGGAGGGCAATTAGTGTTATATGTACCAAAAGATATTGAAATCAAGCCGAAGATTATCAGTATTACTGATAGTAATGCAAATGATTCTCATTCATAGAAATGAAAACCATAGAAGTAGCAATGCAGCTAATGACCATATATGCATGTTTTTTTAATTCTCCTTGAACTATTTGTGACATCTTACCGATTAATTAATGAGTGAAGTAAAACTTTTGACACACGTTTGTTTTGTATTTTTGAGTTACGTTTTTACCTTTTAAAAAATTCTTAAACATGTTATATTTATTTGCCTAAATGATGTTGACTTCAAAGATGCTTCCATATTTTTAATAGAGAAAAATTCCACATTAATAATATTTTAATATACACTTAACATGCAGTATACATATAGCAAGACAAAATTACTGAGTTTAAATTGATTCTTTTTGTGTCAGCTTGTTACGCACATAACTACGAGAACATTTACCTTTGGTGCACCATCCTTTTGTATTCCTACATCGTTAGTGGCAATTCCTTTTACGCTACCATCTTCATGAAAAAGGACCTAAAATGAAAACATTTCATTATCACCTTAGGATTCATAACTACCTTGAAAAGAAACAATAAACAGCCCCATATTTTTTTTAGAAAGTGAACACGTTCTCTAGATTATAGAAATATAGACTTTAAAGTGTTCAGGCAAAGACACATGTTTTTAATAAACTCCCTTCTAGAGTATGAAAGAACACAGCTCAAATAGTTGGAAATGAAAGAAATGCCATAACCTTGATTAGGAAGAAAATGGGGAAGCCACTTAAGAGATCACAAAAAAACCCAGTAAGATTAAACTGACAGCTCTTTGAAGAGTTCAGATACCAAAAAAGTGTACAGAACCTGAATTCAGGGCCTATAACAAATGAAGAACAGGTGAGTGGAAAGAGAAGAACAGTGCTGGGAAAGCCTCTGTCCCAAATGACCTGAGATCCAAAAAATAAAAAAGTCAAAATAAAGAAAATAAAACAACAAAACAGAGAGGCTGACAACGGCCCAAAGGTGATTAAAGTTTATTTCTGGAGCAAGAAGGAAGGGGGAAAACTGGTCAAAACAATAAGTCTGAAGATGAGAAGTAATACTCTGTAAACTTTTCTTGGTTTCTGTTTCCTCTCTGATCCAAAATGCCCTTTGGATAGGAAAGTACAAAATGTACAATAGAATCACACAACAGAAAGCACAGGAGTGGAAAGGTGAAATAAGGATTAGCAGCCATGGATATGAAAAAAAAAGATATAAACGTTTTACTTGATACCTTGAAAATGAATCAACAGTAGCATGTGGCTATGAACTTTAACTGAAGTCTGGCCCAAGTACCAAAAACCTATTGATGATGACCTGATAACGTTTACGGAAATGAGGCTAACAGGAGAGGTACAAGAGACTATGAGTGTGAGTGTGTGTGTGCGCGCGCACACACAGTCAAGGCATTTTAACTAGGAGAAGTGTAAAACCCCACACTTGGGTCAAAAAAACCAATGCATACCCATGGGCTGGGAAAACAGAAATCAGTGGTAGCAAGTATAATACAGGGCCTGGGTGTTTTATTTGACTTACATACTGTAGGGGTAAAACAAAATAAAATATGTATTTTTAAATTTTCCCTGGCGCCAAAATAAGAGAACTCCCCTTCCCATCAAGACTGTTTTAGCATTTTCTTTAGAAAACTTAACAGTAAATTCTTTCTCTGAGATATATGGGAATCTTTTTAAAAGCTAAATAAACCTGTCAGATCTGCATCTCAGGATGTGTTTCCTAGGGGCCTTGGGGACATGCTTGAAATGTGAACATCAAGGAGGATGGCATCCTGTCTCTGGGAGTCTGGGCTAGATGCCGGGGTCCAAGTTATAACTTCCTGCTTGTCAAAAGATACAAGAAGTTTTATTTTTTCTTTTGAAACAGACAATATGTATGTAGTAGGTTGGATCTGCCTGGTTATATAAAAGGGTGAGATTTCCGTCTTGGCAATCTCCCTAGCAGGCTGCCGGTGCCATGCACTGCAATCTTGGTTTAATGTTCATTCAATAATAAAACTGTCTTTATTCTATTTTATAATTTGTAGAGGTGATTTTTCTGGGTTGGCAGGAGATTTTATTTGTAATAATTTCTTCAATAATACTTAGTGAAAATCAACAGTATGATATGGTTGCCAAAGGAGTTATTTTGAGGGAATTAATGGAAGAACCGTTTCTAGAATGAAGAACGTAATAGCCCTGGTCTACACTTGGCTCGAAGTATTAATTCTTGGTGCCACCTTATAAAGGGGATAAAAAGGGAATGCATTCTGAGGAGGGCAATGAGAATAATGAAGGAACTCAAACCACACAACATGAAATTTCAAAGAATTGAGAATATTTAACCTGGGGAAGAAGAGAAAGCAGGGCATACTTATAATTGGAAAGTTGTCCTTGCAAGAGGGCATAGATTTGTCCTATATACTATAAAAGAGTAAATAAATTTCTATTAAATATAAGTAAGAGTATTACCAATAATCCAACCATCAGATAGAGAACTAACTTTTCCTTCCTGATGGAATTCAACTGTAAGTTTGACAATCACTTGATGTGGGTACAATATGAGGAAATTAAGTACTTCTTTGGATTAGATCCTTCTGAGATTCTAATTTAATTTTTTAAGATTCCTTCTAATCTTGCAATTCTAAAATCCTGTGGCTTTTCTCAAATATTTACTTCTTAACCTCTGTACCATTCTCGGTTTATACTCAAAAGAAAAAGAGATTACTTCCTATGAATATTAAAAACAAAACCAAACTACACAAACCTCGGCAGCAGCGTAACCAGGGTATACTTCAACGCCAAGGGCTTCTGCTTGCTCCCCCATCCAGCTCACTAAATGTCCCAAGCGCACAATGTAATTGCCATGGTTGTTCATTGGCAGACCTACAAATATATGCTTCAGTTATAAATCCGACTTTTCATTGATAAAACATCTCAAAAACATACTTAATTTATAAATTCTAATCAATGTACAATTTCTGCATAAATATATTCATATTATCATATAGTCACAATTTCAGTTTATATTTTATAGTTTTGGTCTAGAGTTCTAATTATTAAATGAAAAACAACATTACAGCTTTAAATTAAAAATTCCTATTGGCTTACAAGGCTATCTCAATCCTTCTAGATTGGGAGACAAAAGAACTGGGTTCTAGTCCTGCCTTCCCACAAGCAGCTGTGTAACTCTGGACAAGTCCTCCAAATCTCTGGGCCTCAGCTTTCTCATCCGTAAAAGGAAGGGATTTCACCTGATGAACTGTAGTTTCTCCCAGCTGTGGAATTCTATGAATCTATGAATATTTATCATATCTTACCTGGAAGAATTGGCACAGGAATTCTGTATTTCTCTGTTAAAATTCCAAATCTGTCTTCTGTTACAGGAGTGTTAAGTGGAGCCTAGAAAAGAATAAAGGAAAGAAAAGGAAGTTTTTAGGTAGTTCATATTTGGAAGGGCAAATACAAATAACAATAAAACTGTATCAAAAAGTAAAAGGAACTACCCTCCTCATTTTTCTTTCATCACTTTCTTTAGAAAACTTGGACTGTAAATTCTTTGTCTCTTTGAGATGTATGAGAATCTTTTAAAAACCTAAATAGCCAGTTTCCCAACTCAGGAATGTCTTTCTTGGGGACCTTGGCAACATCTCTGAAATGTGAACATCAAGGAGGATGGCTTCCTGTCTCCCTGTCTCCGTGGGAGTTTAGTCTAGCTACTTGCCCCAAGTTGTAATTTCCTGCTTGATGAAAACGTAAGACAAGTCTCGTTTTTCCTCTGAATAAAGACCGTTAACATATATGTGACAGATTGTATCTGTCTAGCTATATAGGGTTTTGATGTGAAGAACTTTCTTTTAGAATTGATATTATGTCAATAATCATTCAATGATACCTATTTCTGATACAATATTGAAAAAAGAAAGTTAATTGGGCATAATTAAAGTATTTCTAGTTTAAAGGAGCTTGATATTTTAGAAAGAACAGTAGAGATGAATATTTTGGAATTTAACTTACTCAAATGGAAAACATACAGAAATATTTACCATATTTTTTTAACTTTACAAAGTATATTCACTGATACTAAATATTCTAACCTTAAAGGTAGGATAGATATAAACCATCTTATGTAAGAAAAAACTGAGATATATAGAGTGTAAGATTTTAAACACGGTCATACAAATTATGAGAACAGTAAAACTAGCATTTATACTAGTAGTGACATTTCTGCTTAGGTTATGGGAGGCCAAATTGACTTATTTCTTCAGAAAATTAGATTAGATTATCCTCTTTGGCTTTAAATACTACAATGTCCCAGGAAATTTATGTAACACTTCCTTAAGAACAATGATATTAAACACCTATGGAAAAAGTAGTAGGAAATACCCGCAAAATCAAAATGCTGTGTTCTATTCGGTACAAATGTTCAAAGATCTTCTCAAGATAATGCCTTCTCATAAACCTCCAGTACATAAATACAACATGTAGAAGGCATTATATAAAAATGAGTTACTATCTTAAAAGTCTAACTATATTTGATACGATTCAATCTCTTTTTGCCCTTTTTAAATGAAAAAAAGATCAGTAATTATCCTCTAAAAGATAGAATTATATGAAACGGGTTTCCCATATTCCAGTAATTTGGAACTAGAGATACAATCAAGATTGGACTTGGTATAAAAAAAAGTTTTTCTTACTCCCTTCTCCTTCCAGTCTGGAAACAGTTCTTCAAAAGCACACGGGTCGAGGCAAGCTCCTGAGAGAGTGTGAGCGCCTATCTGAGCAGCCTTCTCCACCAGACACACACGGATGTCCTTTCCATGGTCAGCAGCCAGCTGCTTCAGACGAACAGCGGCAGAGAGCCCCGCAGGACCTGCACCCACTATCACTACATCCGCTTCTTCTGCAAACCTCTCCATGCTCACTCCTGGGAGGAACACAATAGTTTAAAAAACTCCTTTAAAGTCCAGGATGAATAAGACATGATAAAATCACACACTGGCTCACAAATACTTCCACTGTGCTTCAGAGCGTCATTTATAGAAATTGTCCCTCTACTTCGCATGAGAATTATATTAAGTATATTACTGTATTCGTGGGTGTTCGCTCAGGTTCTGTTCAGGGCATATCTTATTTTAGTTTCCATAAACCAACTTTTGGCTTCAGATTATTATAAATTGAGCAAATGTTTGCTTTCCCAAATGTTAATATGTAACACATTTCGTAAACCTGTATTAGATGATTTCATACTTTCATGAAAAACGTATTTCCCTCTACAAAATGATACAAAGTATCTAGAAAGTCTCAACAATTGTACACAAATTATTTACCTTCCCATCGCTTGTCCTTATCCCGGGGATAAATAGTATAATGGGTAGTAATTCGAGGTACAGCAGAAGTTGAAGACCATCTTGTAGCACGCAGAGGTAGATAATTTTTCTTAATTTTTAAGGCATGAAAGCACTGATACGCTGCACAAAAATTATGAACATTATTATTCTTTCAATTAGTTTTCCTCAGGAGTAGACTGAAAAAAGTACTTCAAAAAAAATCTAAGATAGGGGATCAGAATTGGTTTCTGGTTAGTTTTCTGTTAATTAGCTCCAAAACCTTAAACAAATCACTTAACCTCTCTTGATTTGTTTCCTCATCCAAAAAAGTAAAGGGTCACTAGATGATGGCTAATGTACCTTCCTGGTTTGAAATTGTATGATTCCATGTGTGATGCCTTATATTTGGAAACTTGTTTATATTCTGACCACATCAAAACTGCAGACATTAAGTGAACAGTTAGATCTATTGCTGTAGAGCCGTTAGTTGTGATATGAATGGAAATAGATTGTACATTTTCCTAAATGAACAATTCAGTTAGCTTTTCTCATAAAGCAATGTTTTCAAATTATAATATTTTTGCAGGATCTAATAAACTAATTTATTCAATTTAGCTCATGTCAAGCTTAAGCTATAAATAGGATGACCATGTAATTTCTCATCCAAACCAGATACTTTTGAGAAAAATAAGAGGCAGTGTTAATGATTATGTTGGCACAATGCGGGCAAAATGAGTTTTATGGTCAGTTTCTGTTTAAATTAAGTTGACTCTCCCATATGGCAATATTTTCCTTTAAGTTAGCAAATAGAATTTTATGGAAATAAACAGAAGGTTGCAAAGATTTATTGGCAAGGTTCACTCAGCCTCTGTTGGCCTTAACCCTTCAACTCTATCTCCTCCCTCCCTTTACCTGGAACAGACATCCTACAGATCAAACCTCACAGAAAGAAGCAATTAGGTGGGAACTTTCTCAGTTCCTTGGCAATGACCTCTAATGTAATCTGTATTTGTGTTCATCCATTTCCTCATTCTCTCCAGTTATAAGAGATGTCTTTTCTCCTCACTTAGATTAATCTGTTCACTTGGATGAGGAGGCTTCTCTCTCTCATCTACCGAGGGACATTCCTCTGTCTGATACCCTCCCCTCCGTCCATATCTTCAAGTTTTGACTCCCTTCTCTGATATTCTCTTTGATAATCCTTTTCATCATTAAAAAAAAAAAAAAAAAGAGAGACAGAAACTCCACCCTGACAGACATAAAAACTCATATTTGGAGCTATAATAATTAAGAGTTTGTTATTGGAGAAGAAATAGAATAATCAAAGGAACAGAATAAAGAGTTCAGAAATGGAATAACGTAAGGATTTGGTGTATGATAAAAATGCAATTTCAAATCAGGGAGAAGAGATGGTTATTCATTAAGTGGTACAGTCATAAGTAGACAGTCATTTGGGAAAAAAAGCATATTTCTCTCTATATATCAAAATGAATTCCATTTGGTTAATGATTTTAACAGAGAAAGTCAAAGTATAAAAGATATGGTGATATGTCCACAAATTATTCTCCTGCTTTTGAGAGAGTGGGCTGGACTAAGTGGCTAACTTTCACCAAGTAGAGTATGGAAAGGGAAAACTATTACCTTTACAGTGGAGAAACATGGCATACACTTTAATCCAGTGACCAAGCTTAACACTACTGGCAATGAGACATATCGGTATCACCACTCCCTGACATGATGTGAAGAGAAGGGCTCTTCCCCTCTGTGGGATATGTGCCCCAAATCTATATCCTCAGTGTAATCATGAGAAATCAGCCAACAAACTCAAATGCAGGGACATTTCACAAAACGCCTGGCCAGTCCACAGCAAAGTGTCAAGGTCATGAGAGACAAGAAAAGACAGAGGAACTGTCACACTGAAGGAGACTAGGAGAAATGACAACTATAAGCAATGTGGTGCCCTGGGATGGATCCTGAAACAGAAAAAAATCTGAATAAAGTCTGTAGTTTAATTAATACTATTGCATTGATGTTAATTTCTTAGTTTTGATAATGATACTACAGCTATGTAAGAAATTAATCTGGGTGAAGGCAATATGGCAACTCTGTGATATCTTTGTAACTCTTCTGTTAAGTCTAACATTATTTCAAAATAAAAAGTTAAAAAATAAAGATCATGGTGATACAAAAGTTAACTCAAAAAGGATCAAAGACCTAAATATAAGAGCTAAAAGTATAACATTTAAAAAAAAAAAAATAGAGTGTGAATCTGTGTGATCTGGGAACAATGGTTTCTTAGCTATGACACCAGAAGCAGAAGCAACAAAACAGAAAACAGATAAGCTGTACTTCGTCAAAATTAAAGCCTTTTGTGTTTCAAAGGATACGATACCCTCAAGAAAGTGAAAAGAGAACCCATGGAATGGGAGAATATATTTGCAAATCATATATCTGAAAATAAATTTGTATCTAGCATATATAAAGAACTCATTTCTAATAATAATAAAAGACAAATAACCCAAATAAAATCAGGTAAAGGAGCTAAACAGACATTTCTCCAAAGAGGACATACAAATGGCCAATCAGCACATGAAAAGATGCTCAGCATCATTAACCATCAGGGAAACGCAAATTAAAACCACAGTGAGATACCACTTTACATCCACTAGGATGGCTAGAATCAATAAGGCAAATAATAACAAGTGATGATGAGCATATGGGCAGTTGGAACCCTCATATACTGCTGGTGGGAATGGTAAATGGGGCAGCCACTTCGGAAAACAGTCTGGCAGTTCTTCAAAATGTTAACGATAAGAGTTACCATGACTCACTCCTAGGTATTTACTTAAGATAAAAATACATGTCCACACAAAAACTTGTATACAAATAAATGTCCATAGCTGCATTATTCATAACAGTCAAAAAGTGGAAACCCAAATGTCCATTAATGAATTAACCAATGAAAAGTGATATATCCATACAATGAAACAGCACTCAGCAATAAAATAGTCATATATGCTACAACATAGATGATCCTTAAAAACCTAAGTGAAAGAAGCCAACCATAAAACACACACATATTACATGATTCCATGTATACTGTATATGAAACATCCAGAACAAACTAATCTATAGCGACAGAAAGTAGACTAGTTGTTACCTAGGGCTGGAGGGGTTGGGGAGTCACTGCTAATGGGGTTTCTTTTCGGGGTGATGAAAATGTTCTAAAATAGACTGGGGTGATGGTTGCACAACTCTGTGACTATACTAAAAACCACTGAACTGTACACTTCACCTGGTGTAAAACGTATGGTATGTAACTTAAATCTCAATAAAACTGTTATTTTAAAAAGCATTTAGTCACACACACAAACGGTTATGGGGAAAACACTGGTAATTTTTTTTTTATACTCTTGGATTTGGAAAGGTTTTTTCTAAGTATGGTAAAAATCTCAAAAATCATTTGACTAAAATTTTTAAACAGCTATGAACAATAAAAGATGTAAACATAAATTGCTTAGTTTTCTGTATTCCCCAGTACACAACATAGTCCTATAGTATTTTTCTTTTCCTTGTTTATGCTAAATCCCAGTGTTAGCCTATATATAGGTATAAATATTTGGTGACTGAATATTATATAGTCCTTTTTATACTTTCCTTCATTATAGTACTCATTTATGAGTCACTGTGGTATTATAAAATATGTTAGTGCTTTTTTAGTGTCATTCTCTGTGAAAAGGCAAGCCAGAGTTATAAAACAGAAGAATTAAAAGGTCAACATGAGGGAATAAAAAGATAACCCAGACTGGGAGAAAATATCACAAAACACAAAGCTGATAAAGAGCTGGTATCCAAAATATACAAAGAACTCATAAACTCAAGTAAAAAATAAACTCAATTGAAAAATGGGCGAAAGATCTTAATAGATACCTAACCAAAGAAATACAGATATACAGGTGGAAAATAAGCATATGAAAAGATACTGAACATCTTATATTATTAGGGAATAGCAAATCAGAGACACCACCATACAGCTATTAGAATGGCCAAAATTCAAAACACAGACAAGGCCAAATGCTGACGAGAATGTGGAGTAAGAGACTCCCATATATTGCTGGCGGGAACGCAAAATGGTACAGCTGTTCTGGAAGACAGTGTGGCGGTGTCTTATAAAGCTAAACATGCTCTTAACATATGATCCAGCAATTGCTCTACTTGGTATTTACCCAAATGAGTGGAAAATTAATCCACCCAAAAACCTGCTGTCAAACAAGATGAATAAGCTCTGGAAATCTGCTACACAACATTGGACTTATGGTGAATAATAAGGTATCATATCCATTTAAAAAATTTCAAGAGGGTATATCTCATGTTAAGTGTTCATATTATAATAAAAGATAGAAAATATAGGATTAAAAAAACTTCATGTGAATGTTTACAGAAGCTTTATCCATAATTGTCAAAACCTGGAAGATGGCCTTCAACAGACGAATGGATAAAAAGGCTGTGGTGCATCCATACAATGGAATATTCTTTATTATTAAAAAGAAACGAGCTAGTTGCCAGGAAAAGATATGGAGGAAACTTAAATTCATATGGAAAGAAGTCAATCTGAAAAGGCTACATACTATACTATATGATTCCAACTACATGACTTTCTGGAACAAGCAAAATTATAGAGACAGTAAAAAGATCAGTGGTTGCCAGGGGTTCAGGAAGAGAGAGGAAGGGATGAATAAATCAAACATAGGAATCTGTGGGCAGGAAACAATTCTGTATGACAATGTAATTAATGGTAGATACATGTCTTTATACATTTGTCAAAACCCTTAGACTGTACAACACAAGCAGTGAACTCTAATATAAACTATTATTAATAATAATGCATCAATATGGACTCACCAGTTGTAACAAATGTTCATTATATATTTATATTTTTATTAAAATACTTTAGGATGTACCATGCATTGTAGTTTAAGTGTATAGAAGGTATCATTTGCTTCTGAAAACTGATGATTTGGTATCAGACAAATCTGTAATTCTATTGCTTATACAGCTAGTGATTTTTTTTTGAGAATATTTGGAACTGAGTAGTCTGATTTCCTCTAGGGGGTAAAAAAAAAAAAAGTCACAACCTTTAACCTTTTCTGAAAACAAATCTGACATTTCACTTTAAAGATTTGAACACTTAACACACCTTGGCTGAATTTTGATAGAGAAGTGAGGTCAAAGTCCATTGAACTCATCACATCACCAAATCAAAGTCGCACTGACAGCACATTTATGTCCGTCTCATCCTTGCCAGTAGTACTAACACTAAGCTATGAAAATGGCAATGATCTAAGCATCCAAGTAAAATGGAAATGGTAATTTTGGTGGAATTTTGTTAGCACTTGGCCCAAGAATGGCTTCAATTAAATTAGGCAGTAGGGCAGATGGCATCTGTCTACTCTGACAGTGCAAAAACAAACAAACAAACAAACAAACAAACAAAGGCATTGCTATACATTAGTAATACAAGCACAAGTTAACAAGAACTTTAAACAAAATTCTATTTATTTAATATATGGTGACCAAATCTGACAAAATTCTACTTTAATGAAATTTACATAATGATATCCTTAAATTTGCCATATATATACTTGTTTATTCCATAACCAAAAACTAAATTAAACTAAAGATAAAAAATAAAGCCAGTTGTGAGAGAATTCAAGATTCCGTAGTGAACTTCTTTTCGAATTTAAGAGCTTTGTTTTGTTTTCAAGCAAAACAAAACACCATCTAACTGCATCATTCTACCTTTTTTTAAAAAGTGAAAGGAGAGTTAATGTGTTATTTCCACAAGTCATCGTGATGGCTCTAGGAGCACCCATAACACGATTAAGCCCGTAGAATTAATTTTAGACAACGTAGAAAAATCTCTGGCTCCAGATATAATCTGGTGACTTGGGAAGCATATGAATGTTAATTATGATGTGACAGATCAGACTTCAAATTCTTAAGAACGGGCTAGCACGGCTGCAAAGACGCAACTCAGGTCAGGACCACGGAGAAAAACCGTGCAAAGATTATTTTATCCATTTCTAACAATGTAACAGACAATACCTGAGCTTTGGGATAAGCGTCAGGACCAGGATTTGGGACCATTCAGCTCAGGAGTCCACCCGGAGACCGTGTTGATTAACTTTCCTCCGCTCATGACCTTTAGCCTAGTTGTCAATTTTTCCCTTTGGGACAACGAATCCCATGGGAAGGAATCTAGGGTCCACCACCAGGCGCAGACAGTATGACCTTTGTCCTAGTTTAGCCTGAGAAAGCCGACGAAATGAGAGATGAAAGGAGAAAGGTGCCCACAGCCCCCAGGTGTGACCCTGTCCGTTTCTCCCTACTCACTCGACCTTCCTCCACTTATCCCTCCCCGACGTCCCCGCTCACCCGGGCAGGACAGCTTGGCCAGCGGCACCAACATGTTCACTGTAACCAGGACTCCCGGTCGGACACAGCTGAAAGAAGACAGCCTGCGGCTCGCCCCGGGCGCGGGACCTCTATGCCTCCGGGGGCACCATCACCCGCCAGTCAGCACCAGCCCTTCTGCTGAAGTTTACCTCCCAGTTCACCCTACCACTTTGGCTCACAGCGTGCCCGCCTCTTTCTCGCTCTGCGCCGGCGCCGCGCATGACGCAATGACCAGCAGAAGCTTCCGGGTCATGTACCCAAAGAGGAAAAGGAAAGGGACTCCAAGTTCCAGAACGGCCTGCGGCTTCAGGTTGCGGATTGGGTTCTCCGACTCCGTCTCGCCCACACGTGCTGAAGACGACAGAGTGGGGTGGGAGGAACCCTCAAATCCCATAATACAACGCGCACGACCGGAAAACGGTGGGAGACGGAGTGACACGTACGGCATCCTGGGAGTTGTAGTCTTCTGCTGAAGTGCCTTCTAAGCAAGGCATGGAGCTTTGCGCAGGAGCAGTGAGCTGCCCAAGATAAATTAACCGACATCTGATTGGCTGTCCCGGAAAAATGAACCGTTTTAGCGGCATTGGGCAGACATCCACAAGGAGACGGGGCGGGACTTCGGGTGGGAGGAGGCAGGGCCTCTGGGCTTTGGGCGCCAGCGGTTGAAAGGCAGTTGGTGTCGGTTCGGCAACTAAGTTCGGATTCCACCGTCCCTACCCTTCTCCATGGCCGACCCTGAGGAGGTGCAGGTTTCTTCGCAGCCCCCGCCGCCTCCCCTCTCTCCCTCGTATTCAGATGCCGCTGCAGCATCTTCCCCTGGTGTCCCAGTACGTTTAGACTGGCCAGTTCCGAGCAGGAGCATCGGCCCAACGGTGGACCTGCTGGAGGAAGTGGAGCTGCAGATCGGAGACGTGAGTATCGCCCGACAGGTCCCGGGCCCGCGTCCCCACTCGGTGCTTGTCGGCAGACAGACTGCGGTCGGGCCGGGGAGGGACTGACAAGGTGTCCGCACACCGTACCTGGCGCGTCTGGCGCTTCTCTCCCCTGCGGGTGTGGGCTGGGGAGTGGGGTGGGGGAAGCCTGCGACCGGAGGCCCCGTCCGGCAGGATTCTGCCTTTATATTTAGTGTTGCGGAATTAGGGCTTATGCCTCTACCCGCCCCATCCCTCACTGTTTTCTTTTTGCCTGGCCTTCTGGTTTCAATCAGCGGCTGTAACCCGAGCCCACTCAGCTCTACAGAGCGGACTTGTGCTGGCTCTGTCTGCCCTCTCATCCTTCGCCCTTGCTGTCTGGGGGTGCTTCAAATCAGGCTGTGATTTCTCTCGGTGGGACGCGAGAGCTCGCGGTTCTAGTTGGTCACCTGCCCAGAGCCAGTCTCAGGCCTGTTGCCAGTTTCAGGCCTGCTTTGGCCCTGCACCCAATTTGGAGGGGTTGGTCGCTGCCCCTGTAGCCCAGATCGGTTTCATTAACCGTGTAGTCACATGTCCCTTCCTATGGTTGCTAGAACGCCTGGTCTGGTTGCTTTCTGTTGAATCTAGGAGTCCCAGAAACTGGCGCGCACGCGCGTGTACACACACACTCACTCATCTGCAAGGCTAACACACACACCACCGGAGGGGGTCACAGTATTTAAAGTCTCTTGAGTGGGTCAAGTGGTAAGACGTAGGGTGTAATCTTCCTGGGAGAACTTTGTGGAATAGACCCCTCCTGTGCAAATTGGAAAGTCGGGAAAGAGCTCGATGATGTCATGGCTCAACAAGTATTCGGTTTTTTTTAGGTTTTTTTTTTAAGATGAATAAAGTGCTGATACAGCTTCTAAATTTTGCTGAACAAGACAAGACTGGTCTTAAGTGAATATGTAGAATGGAGTGCTGATGTATTACCTAGGAACAATTATTTTTATATCGTAGGTGAAGAAAACATTTGATTAAGAAGTGAGTTTTCCATCAAGAGTTGGATATTTTCAGCATGTGTTTTGATTTTGTTGTTATTTGTCAGCTCAGAGTATCTGTTCTTTGGTCTATACATTTTCCTGGTCCAAAGTATTCACAGGTAGAAATAGTGAACAATGCCCTTGTTACCCAAATATCAAGAGTTGCTTCTGATGAAGCCTTTCAGATACTTCTGGTACTTAGTGTCAAGGGGTCCAAGTCATCTTTTTGAACTACATGAGATTCCAGTGTATTTTCAATTGAAAACAAAACCAAAACCCTGACTTGTCATGTTTCATACGTGACGTACGTAATGGATATCTTTCAAGCAGACTTATTTCCTCAAAGCTTACTTCATATTAAAGAATTTCTTGGGTACCCTGAAAGAGCTGGTGTTTTAGTTTGAAGATTTTTAACTTTTAAAGAACTTTAAAATAACTTGGGCATTGGGTTTGAGGTTTTAAGCTATTTTTAGACTACTTATAAAATGAGAATTTAAAAAATAGACTTCTACTGTTTGACATTTTTTTTTTTTTTAATTTCAGGCAGCATTTTCATTAACCAAACTTCTTGAAGCCACATCTGCTGTATCGGCTCAAGTGGAAGAGCTTGCCTTCAAATGTACAGAAAATGCACGTTTCCTTAAAACATGGCGGGACCTCTTGAAAGAAGGCTATGATTCTTTGAAGACTGACAACTGATTAGGCTGTGTAATAACTCATACTTCCTCATTTATATTTGGACACGTACCATATGTATAGTAGGATAATCTCCAGTAGTTCTGTATACTCAAAATGAAATTTTTCTTGATTTCACTTTTGTATACTGATGTATACTGATGTTATTTTTGAAGTTGGCCGGTATTTATCTTAATACTTTCTGTCCTCTAAACTTTCATAGAATCTTTTATGAAAGTTAATTGTATCAGTAGCTATAATACCACAGTGTTACTACCAGTAGCAGACTTGGGAAACCATGATTCTATTTGATTTGCAGGAAGATACCAAGAATGGCAGAGTTTGAAGTTAAGCTTCATTTTCCAGACCAAGAAAGGGAACTTTAAGGTTAGCAATGTCAGATCCAGCTCCATTAGGCTAAGTTCACTGGAACCAATCATTGTATCTTAGTTACTTCCATATCCCCAGCTCCTAGAATGGTATCACACAACAAGAAGTTACTTTGTTTTTAATGCATCAGATTTAAATGATGTGATTTTTTCATGTTATTTGACCTCATTGACAATGTTCTCTTTTACTTGTCCTGTATCTAATTGTTGCTTGCTTTTTTTGGTGGCTTATGTCACTGTCACCGATTAAGCCAACTAATTCTCTACTATGTAACTTTAGACATTTTTGATGTGGCATCTTAATTCTTTGTAGATATGGAGGTGTGTACAGAACTGTATTCTAAGGCTCTACAATTGGGCTATGAAAGGGGACAAATGGATGGGTAAAGAATAATTTCGTTTAGCATATTAGCTCATAGTTCTTGATTAATTTTTTTTGTAAGTTAAAGATAATGCATATAGTATGTTCCTGTAACAAAGAGATGTGTATTTTGACATTAGAAAAATATTTTTATATGTTTTTAAAAATGTACAGTTTTTTAAATGTACAAAAATAAACTCTTGTTAAAAGCAAATTTTATTTCTATTTCTTCGGGTTTAGATATTCTTTTTAAGAAAAATAATTTTCTATCCTATTATTTAATATTAGTAGTAAGACTTATTAAAATAATCTTAAAATAATCTTATAAAATAATTTAAATGTATTTTCATTTTTGTAAGCTTTTTAAAAATTATAGTCTAAGTAGAGAATTGAATAATATAAGCAGAATTATAGCTTTCTATTTTCTGATTTTTTTTGAATACTTTTTAAATTAGTGTCAGGTATACAAAACAACATAATGATTAGACATTTACACCCCTCACAAAGTGATAACTCCAAGTCTACTAATTTCTGATTTTTATAGAAAGTGTACCATATTCCTCGTGTAGAAAACTTATTGGA
This sequence comes from Rhinolophus sinicus, assembly GCF_036562045.2. NCBI lineage: Eukaryota > Metazoa > Chordata > Mammalia > Chiroptera > Rhinolophidae > Rhinolophus > Rhinolophus sinicus. The sequence goes on from NC_133757.1 coordinate 100,905,632, forward strand.
ATCATTCCAAGTAAGAACAAATGACTCGAAGCAATCCATATTTTTAATAGAATTAAATTTCAGGTAATTTATTTTCGAAAGACATCTATACAATTATATACTTAATAAATATGTTTTTGATTCCAGTATTTTCATGTTTCAAACATTTTTGGTGTATTTAAAACTACTTGAAAATATTTTATTCCTGTTTAAAGGTTTCAAATTATGAAAGCAAAAAAATTCTTATAGCTCAGTTAGAGACCAGAAGAATAGCTAAAATGTTAGTATCTTACGATCTGGTTGTCCAGGCAAACAGAAGGTAAATCCATCTCTTGATGACAACTACTTTATCTTTAGAGTAAAACATGTACGTATAGACCTTTCCTTCTGAAGTTAAGTTCCCGAATGTGTGCATTCTAGCTCTTTTTCCTTTCAACTGCTTTATTGAGATATATTAATACTTCACATACCATAATTCACCAATCTAAAGTGTACGAATTCAATGGCTTTAGTATAATCGCATAGTTGTTTATCACAATCAATTTCAGAACTTTGTTTTTTTTGCCCAAGATACTTTCCACTTCTCAGGCGTTACTATCCCAACCCTCCCACATACAGTAAACTCTGTCCCTGAATTTGCTTATTCTAGTATTGTCCTTTTGTGTCTAGCTTATTTCACATTCATCACATTGTAGCATGTGTCAGACCTTCATTCTTTTTCATGTCTATTCCATTGTATGCATATGCCACATTTTATTTATCTGTTCATCAGTTGACGGGTACTTGGGTTGTTTCCATCTTCTGGCTACTGTGAATAATGCTGCAATGAGCATGTGCATACAAGTATCGCTTTGAGTCCTGTTTTCATATCTTTTGGATTTATAGCCAGGACTGAAATTGCTGGATTATATGGTAATTCTATAAAGTTTTTGAGGAACCACCAAACTTTTCTACAGTGGCTACACCATTTCACATTAAAACCAGCAACGTGGAAGGGGTTTCAATCTCCACATCCTTGTCAACACATTATTTATTTTTTCATTACAGCCCTGTTAGGAGGTATGAAGTGTTACTGTGATTTTAATTTGCATTTTCCTAATGATTAGTGATGTTAGGCATCTTTTCATGGGCTTTATTGGCCATTCGTATATCTTGGGAGAAATGTCTGATCAAGTACTTTGCCCATTTTTTAATTGAGTTGCTTGTCTTTGTTGAGTCGTAGGAGTTCTTTAAATATTTTGGTTATTAAATCCTCCTCACATATATGATTTCCAAATATTTTCTTTCATTCTGTAGTTTGTCTTCACTTTTTTGATAATGTGCTTTGATGCACAAAAGTTTTTAATTTAGATGAATTGCAATTTATTCTTTTTTGTTGCTCATGCTTTTGTTGTCATATCTAAGAATCCATTGCCAAATCCAAGGTCTTGAAGATTTACCCATGTTTTCTTCCATGACTTTTATGTCTTATATTTAGGTTTTTGATTCATGTTGAATTAATCTTTTGAATATGATGTAAGGTAGGAGTCCTACTTCATTCTTTTACACGTGAATATCCACTTGTCCCAGGATCATTTGTTGAAAAGATTGTTCTTTCTTAATTTGATTATCTTGGCATCTTTGTTGAAAATCAATTGACTGTAAATGTGTTTTATTTCTGGACTCTCAAATTCTGTTCCATTGATGGAAATGTCTATCCTCATCCTAGCTTTCTGATTCAACCCTTTGCAATACTTCTCCTCTTTTTCCAATACCATTTGGTGGTTCCCATTTAAAGCACAAAGACAACTGGGCAGGAAATGACAGAGAAGTGCTGCTTTGAGTTTATATCAGCATCTTTTTCATAATAATAAATGTATGAAGATTTGAAGAGCATTAAGATGAATTCTTAAAACAGAATACCTGTACTTTGCAAACATATTTTCTCTGACACTATTATAGCTGAATATTCCTAAACCCTAAATCTTCATTTAAAAGTGTCCGTGCTTCTTATTGATATGCATGACAGACAAAGCTCTACCTTAAACTAGGAGCTGTAGATGAACTTTGTATATTCTGTTGTAGTTAAACACAATTGAAAACTGTAAAGGTTCTATGCTGTCTACTTCCAAGACTTTACTGCAGTGCCATGTACTTAGTGGGTATTCAATAAATGCAAAAAAAAAAAAAAAAAAAAAAATCTTTCTGAAATAGATTTCTTAATTTCCTATGCAAAATATGTGCTAGTATATCCACATTATCAATATAATTTATTTCCTTTTATATGGGCATCAGTTACTTTGATTTTCCTCAAATAACCTCATGTCTTTGAGAGCTAATTTATTTTAGCCATTATTATAAATTATTAATTTTGTGACATTCATTTTATACTAATAAATCCATCAAGAAGCATCCCACAGCATTCTCTGTGTAGAAATGGGGTTCCAAGTCAGTTATGAATAGGAATTGAGTCTGGTTGATTGAGAAATTAGTGACAAATCATAGGGGTCTGTGAAAAAAGCTGGCTTCATTAACTTAGGTGGCATCTCCTGCAGTGGCCACATTTCCACCCAGATGAATGATGATGGAGCATATGTTTTCTGACTTCCTTTGCTGTCAATAGGTCTTTGTCTGTACTTATACCAAAGCTTATGGATCATTTCTTTGAATGGTCTTGTGGTCAGAGTATAGAGAATTGGGTTCAAAGCACTGTTGATAGGCAGAATAAAAATCACGACCCAAGAGGTTATGGTACCTGCAAGAAAAAATTGAAATAGTTTTAGTGTTTATGGATGTCTGCAAGGTATAGAACCCCCCTTTCCTTGTTTCTATCCCAGCCCCCTTTTGAGTCTTTATTTTTTCCCTTTCATGTCATATAATTGAATACCAAGTATATATGTTTTTCCAGGATGACTTTCCAGGGTGCCAGTGTTTGAACGAAGTGCTGGTGCTGCAAAAAAACAGGGTTTGTTGCTAGATAGCTTTTATGAACATGTCAACAAAAGTATTTCATTAGGTAGGAATATTTTCTACCAAGTGATTACATATCATAATATGATTCCATTTTAGGAAAAACAATATTGTTTAGTATTAAATCATACTTTTTTCCAAATGTTTTAATTACTAGATAGTACTAGATAATTACTAGATAGTATTGCTTAGAATATATAGACTTATCTTTAATAAATTTCTTTTTGGTTATTTGGTTTTAAAAATAGGTATGCACTTTTAGGCTTTTGACTAGATACTTATTTCAGTAAAAACATCTTTGGTAAACCTATCTTTAAAAAATCACTGTGGTATGTACGAAACTACCAAATACTCAGATTTCTATTATAATTTAATTAAAGCTATCTTCCTTTGTTGCTTATAAAATGTAAGATATTATCATTGCTAACCATGGGATAAAACAAAATTAAAATTATCAGTTTTTTATATGTGAATATATACTGCACTATGCATACAGTGAACAGGATTTTGCACATTTTAAAATTGTGGTAAAATATACATAACATAAATTTACCATTTAGCCATTTTTAAGTATATAGTTCAGCGGCATTAAGTACATTCACACTTGTGCAACCATCACCACAACCCATCTCCAGAACTTTCTCATCTTGTCAAACCGAAACTCTGTATCTATTAAACAATAACTCCCCATCCCATCTTTCTCCCAACCCCTGAGAACACCAATTACAAACTTTCTGTCTTTATGAATTTGGCTACTCTAGTTACCTCCTAGACATGGAATCATACAATGTTTGTCCTTGTGTGATTGGCTTATTTCACCTTGCGTAATGTCTTCGAGGTCCATCCATGCTGGAGTATGTATCAGAATTTCTTCCCTTTATAATATTAAATTTTGTGAACACATTTTGTTCACGCACCCATCCATTGTTGACACTGGGTTGTTTCCACATTTTGGCGATTGTAAACGATGCTGCTATGAACATGTATGAATGCCTGTGTGATTTACTGCTTTCAGTTCTTTTGGGTGTATGCCCAGTAGTGGAATTGCTGGCCCATACGGTAATTCGGTTTAATTTTCTGAGGAGCCACCATACTGTTTTCTACAGCATCGGTGCTATTTTACATTCCTATCAGCAATGCACAAGAGTACCATTTTCTCCACATCCTCATCAATACTTATTTTCTGTGTTTTTGATAATAGGCATCCTAATCAGTATGATGCACATTATTTTTAAATATCAAGAGTGTTTCCTTCTATCATCTCTCATACTCTGGGGTAATGTTATTTGAATTGCTTTGGGCTATGCAATTGCATTCTGGGAAGAAAATGTTCTTACCTTCTGAAATCAATAAAATAATTATTTGATAATCGTTTTGACCTGTTTTCTTTTCTGGTCATCTTAAGCATGGGATTACCAGAATTTCAACACATTGAGTGTAATTTATTTGAGTTATTGTTCCTTTGCTCTAATTGTAATTATGCTTTTAGGCATTGTGGAAAGAACTCAACAGCATCCTTGCAGTAAACATTTTACTGATGAACAGACTGAAGTACATACAACTCTGACTTATAATTCTTGAAATGAGTTAATGTTAAGGACCTTAATTTTCTTTCTTAGAAGAACACTGCAGAAAGAGATATTATTTCTTTATAGAAAGAAAAAAAAAGTACCTGGTATTTCTACCTGAAGCAGTGAAAGAAATTTCAGTACAAAAATGGGTATCCAGCATAATGCATCAGTAAATACAATAAAGAAGAACCGTTTGGCAAGAATCATCTCTTTTTTAATTTGATTCTGTATTTCAGTTGCTGTTATGGCACTTTGATGAACACTATAAAACATGCTTCCATAGGAAAAAACTATGATGATAAATGCTGCCAAGTTAACACCTATTGAGAACACAAAGATTATTATTCATGTATATAAACATTCTTTCAAAACAAATAAAACACATCATACGGTTAGGTGTTATTATTAAGGAGAAAACACAAAGACCATAAGGCATATTAAAATTAGATTATAATGATTCAGTGAATATCCTGGGCCTATTAACTTGATCTTTCTAGTTTTTTTTTCCTTATAATTCAGTTTCTTTAAGTTACATGTAAAATTTTTTTTTACAAGAGAAAATACTTGTATGTCTGCTCAAGCCAAAGACTGACATTGCTACTTTGAATTTGTTCATATTATAAAGGCAGAGTTAAAACAGATTTTGCTTAATATTATTAGGATGAATGCATGAAATAAAAGTGTTTAGTGTCTTGTCTTTTATTAAGGTGCATCATGTTGGAATTTATATGATAAAGAGAAATTTAGAAAAAAATTCCCTTTGGGGGATTTTAATAGATTCTACATCCAATGTCATTGAGGAAAACTGATTAAAAGATCTGAAATAAAAATTTGTAAATATTAAAAGGTATAATGAGATTCATATTGTGATTTACTATAACAATTGAATGAAAAAGTTTATAATACATAATACATAATTTCTTACCAAGAAAAATTGCCACTGAATAAATCTGGGCTCCAATACTTTCTGTGTCTTCTGAATGAAGAGGAAAACATACTCCATTGGTGCCATAGTAGTTTTTGAAAATTTCCTTATTGCTCAATGGAACAAAAGCTACTATAAACCCAATAATCCAAATGAGAATCAGAACTGTGATTGTTCTGCACTTTCTAGGTCTTAAACATCTAAAAGGATACACAATGCAGATATATTTTTCCAATGTCAGAAATGTTAAAAGTAATACTGATACTTCGGTGGACAAAATGGCCAAAGACCCCACAAGCTGACAATGAACACTCTCCATCCACAGCTGTGCATGCTTATTGTATTCTCCACGAAACTTTAGGTCAAAGGCTCCAATCACAAATAAATATATTCCCATTAGGCAGTCGGCACCTATAGGGAACAGGAAATTTCACACATTTAGAGAAATAAATAGGCATAATGGAATTATCAATAAGCAGTAATACTTTTAGTATTAGCAAAAGAAATTGCTGAGTTTCTTCTATCTTGGGGGGATCTAATTTTTTATTCTAAGAATTCATTTATGAGTAAGGACTTCTTCAACTGTCTTTGAGAACCACTCTTATAGCTCCCTCCACAGCTAAAATGTAATAATTTCTCTGTTTTCCTCTAATATACCTACAAGTCTGTGAGAGCAGAGATATTGTCTGTTCTGTGATCCATTCAAGTCCCATCACCTAGAAGTACTGAATAAATGAATAAAATACAATTATGTTGAGCATTTGATTAGGGATAAAGATGGGGATGCTACTATTTGGTTCACCTCTTCCACTGAAATTCTCCCAGTTTAACAAGCTAAGGGCATCATACAAAATCCCAGAGGAAAGAATTTAGCAGTTGCTGTGATAGAGTAATGACTCTGAATTTTGAGGCCCATAATTTAGAAGATATGAATAATTATGAAGTGCTTTGCATTCAGTACAATTTAGGGGGGCTTACATTATTCAAGATCTGGCCTAAACAAACCTGTTTGCTGTGATTGTCACTTTCCATTTTTATATCTTTCTCTGTCTCATTTTAGGTTCTCAAGATTCTACGCAAAGTTCCTAAAATCACATCACTGTATAAATCATAAGGCTGATCCTGATCCTTAAACACTGCAGTTATATTCAAGCTTTCACCAGGGAAGTTGAGCATACTCAAAATTTTGTAACTAACAATACAAAGTAGTAAACAATTTCTGAGTTCTGTTTCTTACACAGTTTGCAATGCAAAAAAATCCAGCTAGACATTAGGCTTTGCATGAGATTGGGGTGAGACATGGGGCAGCACACATAAAAAAGGAGAACATTATGTAGATTGACGCTTGCTTGAGGAATACGGATAAATTATAGGCCACTATAAACACCCTGAAGACTGATTTCTTGCTTATTTTTTTTTGTAGTCTTCACTAACATAATACCTTGAAATCACATTTCAAAAACTTTACACGACCTAAAAACATTTTCTTACTTAAATACTTCAAATTATGAATGGAAAAGATTCTAGTAGCTCAGAGACTAGAAAAACAACTATCTGTTAACTGAATATCTATGAACTGGACATGCAAACAAAAAAGTAAATACAGCTCTTTATGAAAAAAATGTGACCATAAAAGGTTTTATTTATAATAAAACATTTTATACATTTGCTTTCATACTTCTTTATGAGACAAAACTAATGAATGAAAGCTTCATTAATCTATGTAAAGTGATTGAGTTTTCTTGCTTTAAAAACTTATTTTCTTTCTTATCACTAATTTTATTTTCATTGTAGTGAATGTGAAAGCAACACATGAGCAAAAAGGAGACAAATTTAAAAATCGCATAGTTCTACTTTGTTTCCTTATTTTCTAATAGCAATGCTTTTCTGTATTTCACAACTATAATTCCTCTTTAACCAGGAAATACTCACAGCAGAGAGACATGATTGACAGGGCATGCAGCTTGTTCTCAGACCTGATATAAGGTCGCATGCAAATGACAAAGATGTTTCCAAAGCATGTAACTGAAGACACAACCCAGACGAACACTCGCTGAATGACGTTTGCCAGGAGATTCTCTAGAGACGAGATTCCATCAGTGTTTGGTTTACAGCTGCGGACATGGGGTGCATATCCACAGTACTGGAATTTCTTAAAATAGCTAATGGACAGAAAGAAGGTAAAATGAGATTTTAAATGGAATCCAATGTCATTATCCATTAATATTTATTTTCTGCATTTTCTCAGTAGAAGGAACATGTCTGAATACGAGACTCAGAGGAATGTAAAACATTATGGCAGCTGAGGCTTTAAACTTCAGTTTACTTCTCATTAACTTGATTTTAGTTTGTATAATAAAAGAATGTGTGGGTGAGAGCAGCAAATAGGCATAATGAACACCCAAGGGTTAGACATATCTGAGAATATAAATATCCTGTTCGCATGTGATCAAGAGAATCAGACACGGAAACTTTCTGTGTGTTCTTAGTGTTTAGTCCATGTAAATGCACTGGTTACATCACTCCTACTGTTGCTGCAACTGATCTTGCTTTTTGAGACAGTTCAGTAAGTGCTTTCTCCTCTGCGCTTTCATGGCTTTTCTATTATAGAAGTTGTGTGATCTGTGACTACTTGGTAGGATGCCTAGCTCTCACACTAGATTTTGGTACATAATAAGGTGTTCAATAATACTTGTTGAGTGAATTCTTTCATCAATAGAGACCTCCCTGTTGATAAAGACACCACCTGGATAATCAGCAATTACTATTGTGTCCCCACCAACACCAACATTGTTTATTGAGCATTTTCTCTGTTTCAGGAATAAATTCTGCTATCAACTCCATGAGGTAGGTATTACTATCACCAGGAGGAGATGGATCTTCAATGAAGGCAAATTATTTGCTAGGCAATTTTCAAATAAACATCGAAATTGGGATTCAAATTAGATCTAATTGCCTCTAAAGCCATGTACCCTGGCAAAAAATGTAAATGATCTTTAGAGTATACAGCGTTTCAGTAATACCAGATAAAAGCTCGACAATTGTAGTATACCGTCCTGTGGTTTAACTCTTGCTGCCTGGGTCCCTAGATCTACCATGGTTTCTGCTCAATTCAAGTCTGTTTTTTGAGTTGTTTCTTGAATTTTGTGAGCTACACCATTTTCTTCCAATAAACTCTGCTTTGCTTAATTTAGTCAAGAGTGTTTTATGTTGTGTTTAATCAAGGAAGCTTGTATAAGCATTCCCTCTGAGGAATTTGGAAGACAAAAACAGAGTGTGCTGTGTTAGATTTAAAATATAAGCAAGATTATAGAGTGGTGGTGGCTGACATGACACTTGCTAAATTATTGAGAATTAGTTACCCAGGCAAAGAGATCGTTTCAATACCTGCTATATAAGATTACACCGAATTAAAGAAAATGTTTCTAAGTCATGGAATCCATGGTATAATGAGATATACTATTGGAATAAAAGATTTTTTCAAAGTTTACCACCGTATCAGTACACACTTGCTCCAATCATGCCCTGACATTGCAGGCATGTTCTCCTTAGGAGAACTTCTCCCTACCCTCCTCCATTTATAGAAATTCTTTATTTATAATTATTTTATGTTGCTTTTATAAATTCCTACTTCTTCATCTGGTGGTGCTTATACCAGATGAAGCAAATTACTAGCTCTTAGGCAAACAATAATAGCTATGGTAACAGAGCTGTGGAGAACTTAACAAGTCTGAGACGGTTCCCTCCACGCTAACATGCAAAACTCTCCTTTGATTCTACCACACCGTGGAAAACTAAATATCACCCCACTCAATATCAACACTTTAAGAGTTAATTACTGTTTAGGCAAATTCGTCAGTAGACATGTTACTAGATTGGGTGCACTGGGTACGGATGTATTAGTGCAAACACATGGAAACATAAAAGATCAAAATCAAGGGGAAGAGCAAGAAACACATCTGCTTACATGTGAGAGAGATTCAGAAGAGGTCTGAACATCCTCTGTTGGATATTTGAAATTTCAATTCCTTCTAGGCTGCTAAAAATATCAAATTAATCATCAGAATAATATATGTTACACAAGGTATATAATAAAATGACTATGTGAAAGACAATTTAATAAAATGCTGTTAGTTAACACTTACTCTGAGCCAAACAATTCATATTCAGCCCGCCCTAGACACTTCCCAACTCCTCTTTGTTTCTATTTGTACACATATGTCTCCCTTATTTGAATTGTTTGGATCCACACAGATCATGGCACAATGCTTTGTGCACTGGAACTACTCCAGTAACTATTTGTGGAATAAATGAACAATTATTACCTTTTAAACAATATTACAATAGCAGAGGAGTTTTACATTTTTTGAAATTTTTCTAATAATTTTTAAATAAAATTTTTCCAATAAAATGTCATTTTACTGAGGGAACACTTAAATGAAATGCAATTCTTAGCCCCTGGAATATTTTTTTTTTTTTGCGGGGGTGGGGGGGAGGTACCAGTAATGATTTATATAATCTAGAATAGTCCATTTTGGGATAAAGATGGCTATATAAATTCTTAGAAACTCAGAGCTAATGGAGGAATGAATATGCACAGATGCCTTCAGAGGATCAAAGCAAACAATCCAATATAAGCTCCTGGTGATTACAGAAAAATATAAAAATGATTCTTCATTACCTAATTTTTAGTTTATAAATACATAAGATAAAAATAATAGCTTATCTGTTTGTTCACAGTCCAGCAAGCATTCATCTTATATGGTTTGGTGGAGCTTAACTAATATCCTGGAAATAGAGCTTCTCATTTGAAAAATTCTGTAAATCTTATTTTATAGAATTTATTAGCTATTAGTATATAAATAACAATTTCATCATAAAACTATCTGCATAAGTGTATACTTACAGGGAGTTGAGTTTAATAAGATAATCAAATTGATTTGCTTGAATTTTCTGGATTGGGTTATAGGAAAGATTCCTGTATTTTTTTAAAAAACAAAGCAACAATAGGTCATTTCTAGAAACTGCTTGAGTAAAGAGAAAATGTATCTGTTGACTTTGGGTTACTTTTAAACATTAACAAAAAAAGTACAGTAATATCACTTCCCTCATCGGGTTCATTGAACATTTAAATGAATTAATGGAGATAAGAAAAACACTTAGAACAGTGCCTGGCTCTTAGTAAGTACTCTACGATTGTGTTAGTGATAAAGAGTTAAGACAACTTGAGCATAAAGGTGAAATTGTTAAGAAATGGCTCCTAGCAGACAAGAGGTAGGGAACCCAGAGATAAACCACACGCACTTCACATTTTACCTAGGATAAGCTGTGCTTTAAATAAAAATAACCTTATTTCGTCAAAAGTGGAATGAATAGAATCACATTTAATATTTTTTACATAAATCGTACATCAAAGAGTGGCATATTATAGTAGCAATTTGTGAGACATAAAACGATAAATAAAAGGCTATATAGCTAGGAACAAAGAGGTAGTCTAGCGTGACAGTATAGCCAAATTTAAAGGTAGAAAATTTCAGAATTTTTGTGAAACACCACCTTGAAACAAGAATCATTGATTAAAGAGAGCTTCTCAGGGCAAGTTCTCCTTTTAAGAAATTTATTCTAGATTAGACCATTAGTTAGGTGGGGGAGGGGAATGCTGCTGGGAGATGGTGATTACAAAGAAAAGGAAAGAGAGGAAGAATGACAATGAAAAATGAGTTGCATAAAAGAAACAAATCTAGGAATAGAAGGAAACTATATTAACATAGTAAAGGCCATACATGAGAGCAGAGCCTTCAGTGGTGAAAGTCTGAAAGATTTTTCTCTAAAGTCAGAAACAAGGATTCGGCTTTCACCACCTCTATTCTACTGGAAGTCATAGCCACATAATTAGGCAAGAAAAAGAAATAAAAGACATCCAAATTGGAAAGGGAGAACTAAAATTACTTCTGTTTATAGATGACATGATCTAATACGTAGAAAACCCTAAAGACTTGATACACACACAAAATAAAACTGTTAGAACTAATAAATTCAACAAAGTTCCCTAATACAAAACCAATGTACAAAAATCAAATGCATTTGTATACATTAACAATGAATAATCCAAAAATTAAATTAGGAAAGCAATTTATTTTATAATACTATCAAAAGGATAAACTACTCAGGAATAAACTGAATAAAGGTGAAAGACTTGTACTTTGAAAACAAAATGTTGCTGAAAGAAATTAAAGAGGACACCAATAAATGGAAAGACATGCTATATGATCCAGCAGCTGTACTTCTGAGGCTATACACTAAAAAGAATTGAAAGCCAGATTTTGAATTGATGTTTGTACACCCATGTTCATAGAAGCATTAGTCACAATAGCTAAAAGTTGGAAAAAACCCACATTTCCATCTGTGGATGAATGGAAAAACACAATATAGTATATAGATGCAATGGATTTTATTCTGAACAATAATATTAATTTATTAATTATAAAATTAAATATAATTAACAATTTGATATTATTGTTCAGAATAATAATACTAAGAAATTTTAACACATGCTACAACATGGATGAACCTTGAAGACATTATGCTAAGTGAAATCAGCCAGTCACAAAAGGACAAATATTGTATGATTCCACCTATATGGGGTACCTAGGGTCGTCAAATTCATAGAGACAGAACATAGAGTGGTGGATGTTAGTATGTGTGTGGGGGTGAGGGAGAAGTATTGTTTAATAGGTATGAGTTTCAATTTGGAAAGATAAAAATATTCTAGAGATAGATGGTGATGATAGATGCACAACAATGTGAATGTACTTAATGCCACTGAACTGTACACTTAAAAAGAGTTAAAATGGTAAATTTTATTTGCGTATATTTTACCACAATTTAAAACATAAAAAAAATTTTAAAATAAAGAAATGAAGTGAAAAAATTCTTACAATTTTGAGAGCTCCTTCAGATTCTTAAATACATGCGGTGAAAGATTTTCAATCTTATTACTTCCTAAATCCCTAGGGAAATAATTGCAAACATGTCATATTAGTTTCTTAAGACTTTATTTATTGTTCTACAATTTACTAGGAAACCATTACACCACTTCAACAATGCTATTAATGAGTTATATTAATTACCAGAAGTCTAAAATTTTTTAAAAAGGGAGTGAAAATGGGAAAAGATAAAAATATCCCATTTCATTACTCCCTCAGAGACAAATACGAATACTTGATGGTGTTTGATCTGGTTCACATAGGTACAATTTTCTAATTCAATTAATATATGTATTGTCCTCTTTCCTTCCTTTTTCCTTCCTTCCTCCCTCCCTCCCTCCCTCCCTCCCTCCCTCCCTCCCTCCCTCCTTTCTTTCCTTCTTTCCTTCCTGCCATATTAGAGTAGAAATATGGTTTAGAAATTTAAGTTTTCTTTTGCTTGGATTTATTATGATTTTAAAATTCAAGTGCATTATTTCAGGAGCAGGTTTCTTTCACAGCTGATATCTACTGGATCATGCATACACCTAGGGCAGGATATTTTGTGTGTTAGCTTATGTATGTATAGAGGTTGGATTGCCTAATATGGTATGACCTTGTAGCTTAGGTGTAAGAAGATTTTTGACCATAGTTGCTCTTGTGGTTGCTTTGACAGTGGCAGCTCTCATGAGAAAGGCTTCAGATTCTACTGAACAAAATAATGTTTCAATAGGCTTGAATTCTCCATAGTGATCAAGAGATGCCAACAGAAAGTCTACCCATTTTCCCAGTCCATCTCCAAATCCTATTAGTTGCCACAGGGAGAGGCAGCATAGATATTTTTGTTATGTAAATTGGTTCTTATAAGTCAAGAGTTAGGTTATTCAACTTGGAAGAGAAGGATAGTTTTAGATTGAGTTTTTAAAAATTAAAAATAAATATCTAATATAATCTAATAAATATCCTAAATGTCTTTGCTGTAAATGTCTTATTTTCACACTGTCACCTGAACCTCGAGACTATTCATTATTTACATATTTGTGGGTGAATGACTTATGAAGATAAATTGTTCTGATGTGATAGTCAAAGGAATCTTTCCAAAATTCCATCCCTTTCTTTAAATTCTTTGATAACTCACTGTTGCCTAAAAGATAAAATAGAAACTGCTTAAAAAGTCTTTAAATATTGAAATGCTTTGCCACTGTCTATCTTTCCAGCTTAATTTTCTACCACTTTCTATTCAGCCAAAATGACTTTCACCACGGCCGGAGAGCACTTCAGTGTTCTAACCGCCATGTTTTTTTGCGTGGGTGCTTCCTTCTGCCTGTGATAAGCTTTCCTTCTTGTCCTGCTGGTGAACTCCTCATCATTCTTCCAAATGCTGCTCAAATGCCACTCCTCTGTGAGGAGGGAGGTTAGGCGTTCTCTCCTCTGTTCTCCCACATACTCCGCGTGCACACTTCCATCATAGCATGTCACATGTCACATTATATTTCTGTACATACGTGCTCCGCTTCTGAAGGATGTGAGTTCTCTGAGTGTAAGAACTACACCTATTCATCTTGGGCTATCCAGTATCTAGCTTAGTTTTGGACTAGCTGTTCTTTTCTTTTTCTTTTTTTAAATTTATTAGTGTATAGTTGTCATACCATGTTATATTGGTTTCAGGTATACAACACATTCGGCCTAGCCGTTCTTTCTATCCCCAACTAGGAGACTATTAATAGACTGAATCTGTCTGCTTCATATTTAGGTAAAAGTGGCGGCAGTTCCAGTTCCTTGGATGGGAAGCCAAGAAAAACATCGATCATGTTAGTGAGACGACGTGAAAAACAGATTTAGAGTAGTCCACTAGGATACGTAAACTTCAATATCGTGCGACAGTTCCTGGTGGGAGTGCTGGTTTTGGCTACAGAGCAAATTCTGACATATAGTTCTTACATCAGGAATCAAGCAATGGAATACTGTGGGCCCAGATCTTAAGTGACATATGAAAGGACCTTTTTTTTTTCAGTTTCAGCTCAGGAAAGTTAGTCTTAACTTAATTGGACTCAAGAGCCATATCTGAATGGGCTCGGGAAACACATTATCACCTAGAATTGTTAACTATAAAAGCACAAATGAATTCAAGCACATGGCAAAGCTTTTCTGCCACTAGAACAAAAGTCTACTGTGACAAGTGAATCCTGATTATTGCCAGTTTATTTGTCCTCCTTAACTCTGTTGATGAAATCAGACCTAGAGGGGCACAGAGTGTAGTCCCACCTTTTCTCAAAATGAAAGTCATGTTCTTATTTTCGATCTAGGCCCATCCATTTAAGACTACTGCCTCTTAGAAAACATTCCATTGCCATCCCTGTAAATCTGACTTTTCAGGCCAGAGTTTAATATAGGATTTGGCGGGCTTTAGGCAGAACTAATTATTGGCCTTGGTTACCCTCGCTGTTGCTCTTTCCTTTACCTCTGAACCTGAAATAGCACTGGTTATGGACTAAGATGTTTGTGTTCCATGTTCATCGATGGCTGCTGGTACCCACATAAACCTGCACCGTACTGCCACCATGAGGGTAAGGATTTAGAGGAATTGCCATCTTATAGTCAGATAGTGGTTTCAAGTAGGATAAAATGAGGGGAAGTATGGATCCTTTGACTAACTTGTATTTTAATGGCTAGATAATGCCTTTGTATCACCTACAGGACTCTCTCCCTACTATTGAGAATAAAATAATTTCCTATGTGCTGAAGATAGGGTTCGATTGCCAGATACCAGGAGTTGTTACAATAGAGGCTTGGTTCTAAGATCTATGCATTGAGATTTTCATGCACATTTTATGAATGATTGGCATTGTATACCAAAAAATGTTACAGGCTAATGGTTACAGGAAAAACATTGGGGTTTCTATGGCTTGTTTCTATGTCTTGGAGCAGAATGCAGGATTGTTTCCTGAGGCATATTCCTGCTTAAGGCATATGTATTCCTTCCACCTGTCTCAGTATGCAGGTAAGGTGTCCAGAGAAACACTCTAGATATGTTCTTTAATTTTTATGAAAATGTTTTAATAAATCAACGTTCTGCCCAGCTAATGGTCAAAACTGTCCACACTCCCGATTCTTTCCAGAAAACACAAAATCAAATTAGTTGTAAGCCCACACATTAGCAAAAACCCAACTGAAAAAATTATTAAAAAAAAAAAAATTGTCTGAAAGAAATGAACTTCATCCATTGTTCAACATATACTTTATTCTGACAATCAGCTCCTATGTGCTTGAACCACAATGCTTTGGCTTCTCACAGATTTTTTTAATGCCCTTTGGAATTGTGTCATTGATTTTTTAAAAGGGACATTATAAATAGCTGATTTAACTAATCTCTCTCTTCCATCCTTATAGCTTGGGATGTTACCCATGGCGGTGTCTAATTTCTTTATGGATCTAAGAATATCCTTTGGTTTCAGAATCGACAAAGTGGAGTCTTTTTAGTTTATAGTCTCTGAATCCTAACTATTTAAGAAACTTAAAAGACAAATGTGCTGTCCCTCTAACAGTGGAACAGAGTTGTTTGTGTAGGATGCATTCTATTTGTTAAATTTACCCTAACTTTATTCTTTTTCTGCATCTATGTTTCCTTTACCTCACTTCCTTCAAGTATTTATTTCACATTTTTCTTTAATGTACACTTTTTATAAGCTATCAGAATTCCTTTGTGTTTTGAGGTGTATATAAATCACGCTAGGAAAAGAGATAATAAGTATTTCTTAATGTATAAAAGTATATATGTGTAATAAGTATGAACTGAAACAGTAGAAAGAAAATTTTTATCAATATGTGTTTAATAAAACTTACAATTCATGTAGTTTCTGGAGAGATGCAAAAGCATTTTCCTTTATGTGATTAATTTTGTTTCTCTTCATTCTCCTGAAAAAAAAAAAAATACACTGTAGCTTCTTGAGGTAACTGATAAATGAGTTGTTAGAAAGGAGATTAATAGCCTGCAAAACCAAAGGTAATTACATATAGTGCATTTTTCACATCAAAATATTTTGAAGTGGTATGATAAATTACCCAATCTAATTTTGATCTTAAATTTCCCAAATCTTTTAATGATGATAAAAATGAAGTATTATTCAAATTTTAAAGTGAAATAAGGAAGAGCTTTGCAAGGGAACTAGTAAAATCTCAACTGTTGAGAACACAGACTGAGTATCATACACACAGGTAGCTGTTTTAGAGTTTGTTCTTCAGTTGGCGTAGCATGTCTGTCTAACAAAATACCCCCACATGATATTTATCACTCATACACATTTGTAATTTAGGGTAGAGTTGCCTAAGGAAGTCTAATTTAAGCTGGACCAATTTAGGTCTCTAGTTTGGGATGTTGAATCCGACTGTAACTTTTGACAGGTCCTTTCTGCACAGTTTTCATGTATACGAGGTCTGACAATTAAGTTCGCGAATTTGTTGCAATGATGATGCTAAACTTTTTTGATACCAGAGGGATTATTCATTATGAATTTGTGCCAACTGGACAAACAGTTAACCAGGTTTACTATTTGGAAGTGCTGAAAAGGCTGCGTGAAAAAGTTAGATGACCTGAACTTTTCACCAACAATTCATGGCTCTTGCATCATGACAATGTACCAGCTCACACAGCACTGTCTGTGAGGGAGTTTTTAGCCAGTAAACAAATAACTGTATTGGAACACCCTCCCTACTCACCTGATCTGGTCCCCAATGACTTCTTTCTTTACCTGAAGATAAAGGAAATATTTAAAGGAAGACATTTTGATGATATTCAGGACATCAAGGGTAATATGAGGACAGCTCTGATGGCCATTCCAGAAAAAGAGTTCCAGAATTGCTTTGAAGGGTGTTGTAGGTACTGGTGTCCGTGCATAGCTTCCCAAGGGGAGTACTTTGAAGGTGACTGTAGTGATATTCAGCAATGAGGTATGTAGCACTTTTTTCATGATGAGTTCGCGAACTTAATTGTCTGACCTTGTATGAGCTAGCATAAAGAACAACCTCATAGAAAAAAGATTTCCAATTCTTTAAACATTGTGTGACATGCTTGGAAATTGTCCCATCCTTAAGTATTTATTTCCTCCCAGCACTCCAAACCATTACTACCTTATCCTAGTATCCCTGGACCAGAAAAGCACAAGCACCTGCCAAGAGGATACTCGTAAATGATTGCTTCATTTAGAGGTTTCTTTAAAAATCAGCATAAGTAGAACAAAAAAAGAGGATTTAAGTTATTTTCTTCAAGTGTAAATTGGTTTTCTTTGGACAATTAACATGAACTATTTTTTTTTTAAGGTGGGCACAGCTCACGTAGCCCATGCGGGGATCGAACCAGCAACTTTGGTGTTATCAGCACAACACTCTAACCAACTGAGCTAACTGGCCACCCAAAATGAACTATTTTGCATGACTAATATAGAGCATCCTGCATTTGAAGACTGCTGAACGCACTGCAGAAGAGTTCAGAAAGAGTTTGAAAAACACTATTCTGGAAAAATAAACTGCAAATGAGGCAGCTGTATTTTTATATTGAAGGAAGCCCCAGCATCCTTCACTTTCATGGAAGAGACAATGTGAATTTAAAACAGGCCCAAGAGGCATAAGGAGAAATTATACTCAACAACTTTCTAAGGTTTACTCTCGTGTCCACAATTACGAGTATATATACTCAGTGGTGTAAACATTCTGCAGTATTTTTTTCATTTTGATTGTAATTAATCCCCCACTCACCCCCACGATCTTTGCAGTAATGACTTGCAAAGGGCAAACACTGTCGTAGATTAAGACTTTAACTTAGTGTTTCACGAACTGAGATCCAAGGACAGATTCTAGGTCATCTATGTGAATCTCTTTCCATTAAAATGGGTATTACTTAAGTTGAGAAAAACATGTCTCAGATAATAGTGTCATTGTGATGATTTATGTATGTTGTGAATCTGGGGCTACCCTTAGCTTGTACTTTCATAACTTTGCCCATGTGCTTCAGTTTCAAAAAACTTCAAGTCAAGAAGAAACATTTGCCATAATTACTATGCATGTTTACGTTAGCTTCTGTTTACATAAATGATTCATTTTGTTTGTAAAGAGATATAACATTATTTGAAAGGATGAAACATTACTTACAAAGTAGTTAAACCACTGCAGGAAATAAAAGTCAAATTTCTTAAATTATGGATATGGTTGCCTTCAAAGTCCCTGAAACATAAAAATAAAAGATAGTAAAGCTAAATTTTAATCATAGACAGCAATAAATTGGTTGAGGATTATCTGCTTCCTAATAAAATCTTTTTTCATGTACTGTTTATATAGAGTCTTACATGGAACCACTTACATAATAGCTGAAATAATATATATATACATATGTAATGTTCCTTTTTCTGTGTTAATAGTGAAAATTGGTTGAGTCACATCTGTGTCACATGTTCATATGGGCCCGTATGTCATCCTGAGAAATGTGAAGAGAATGAGAAGTTAAATTGAAAACCTCTGTTATGGTAAATAACGATTTTATTAACAGAGATTTAATAGTGAACGATATTAAACATCTGTCCAGAGTTACCAATGGCATTTGTCTAAGTGGTCTGTCTATTTTGCTGCAGCCTACAGAAGATCCTATTATTGTTACAGAAGCTGCTACTGCCAAAACAATGTTTAGCCTCTACCTCCCTTGCGTAAACACTCCCCAGAAAAATTTCTCAATAGCCTTTACCACTGAGAATACCCTTGTTTGCTGTATTCCATTGTCACACAGGCTAGTGCAGAGGGAGGCCCACAGGCTGCCCTTGGCCGTCCATTCCGAGTTCAGGGAGTTGAATGTAGACCCTACTTGAGCTCCTCTCCGATGTGATGCTGTATCACCATCGGGAGCCTAGTCTGAGCAGCAACATGTGTCAGAAATTTTGTTTTATCTGTCTCTTTTTCATGGTTATATTTTATGACATCTCTTTTATCTTATCAGTAGGTTTACAGTGCAAGTTTGTAGAACAGAGTTAGCTGAGGTTAGGGATATACTTTCAAAAGTAAATGCTGGTCCTTAATCTACTCAGTGTACCCCAACATACACCATATAACATACGCATAGAGCTATAGAAATAATAGCGAATCAAATATATGAACAGAAGTGTTCATATAAGGGGGACAATGGGTGGCATTAATAGAAGTATATTCTGCTACTATGCCATATCTGTGATAGCTTTATTTTGGGCACTGCAATAAAAAACTGACATTGACAAATCGAAGTATATTAGAAAGATCTGGAGGTAAGGGGTCTAGAAATTAAGTCAATCAAAGAAAAGGGTGTATTTATACCAGAGAGGAGCAAAACAAGAGAGATATATTTGAAGTCAGGCCATAGAAGATATAGAATGTTTCTATGTTGCATCAGATTGCAAAATTTACTGGGTGAAGGACACAAAACATTTTAAATTTAAGCTAGTAATCGATGGTGTCCAGAGAATAAGCTTCTTATCACTATAGATATTTAACAGAGGTGATAAACCATAACTCAAACATTTTGTATACAGGATTTCTGCACTACGTGGAATATCATATTAAAATCTTAAATCTTGATTCTAGATCACCTTTGTAAGGACACATTTCTATTATTCTATTAAATTGGAAAACTAAGCACTTATAGTACTACTTTTTTTTGGTCGTTAGGTTTGGCCAAGGGTTTTGGCCTCTCATAATGTACGTTGTCAGTGACAGAGACGGCTTCCTTTCCCTGTTTTATTGCTGTTACCACAAATCTTCCACCAGGTGGGGATGCTCTCTTAAACCTCACAAAATATCTTTAGGTGAGTTGATGTTAGCTACTTACATAACCTTTTTTTTTTCTATTAAGCTAGCAAAAATATTTAAGTTAGTATTAATTTATTAATTTGTAAACATAAAGTAGGAGGCACACATGAGGCATACACGAGGGACTTTTGATTAAATTGTTAGTTTTAATTCATTTTCAGTTTATTTTAACCTTAAGTTGTAAATTTGCTCTGGCTTTCTTACTAAAATTAGAGGTTTTAGGCCTTGTTACTGAGGGATCTGGTTTGCAACAAACGTAGTAGCTGAGGCATACAAACTGCTTCTTGTTTCCTAGCTCCAAACGCTAAGGTAGCTGATAAGGGGTGTTTTTCTTATCTTTTGTCTAGATCTTTTTTTCAACTTATAAGTCTTTGAACCTAATCGTTTTGTTTTTCCCTTTATACATGGCACAACTTGTTTTTCCCTTTATACATGGCACAACTAGCTGAAAATGAAAATTTGGTTCTTCCATCTGAAGAGCAACAATAATAAAAACCAAAACCACCAATAATCTTGCCTGTTTCTTTTCAACTGTCTCTCATATCCCCTAGTGGCATTTTAAATATGTAAATCTCCTTAACCTCTACAGCCTCCCCTACCTTTTAAACATTTCTGGCTTCTATTTCACAGAGAAAATTGAGGTCATCAAGGAGGGAAAAGCCCTTGACTTTCTACCCCACAACTACAAACTTACCTGTAAATGTACCTGGTCTCCTTCTAGTCTCAGAGGAAGAGATGACCCTTCTCCTGCTTTAGGCTAATCCCTCCATCTGTTTCCTTGAGTTTGGTTTGTGTATGTGTATGTCCTAAAATATATGGTGAATTTTGGTGAATGTTCTTTGGGCATTCTTTGTTTGCAGGTTTATATCTGTTAGGATTAGGTGCAGATACACATAACAGAGATCCAACTATAACAGCATGACTACACAAGGAATTTTTTTTCAAGGAAAAGAATCTAGAGTTAGGCAGTCCAGGGCTAGTACGGTAGTTTTACAAGGTTGTTAGAAACCCAAGTCCTTTCACATTCACCGTTCTGATGTCCATGTCTTCATGGTCCAAGATGGTGCTAAAGCTCAGCCATCATATCCATTTGTTTTCGGGATAAGGAAGGAAAGGAAGGGTCTGCCTTTTCCTCTGTAAGGCAATTTCCCAGAAGTTCTATACTATATTTCTTCTACATCATTGGTTAGAGATTAGTCACATGGCTATATCTAGATGCAGGGAAGTCTGGGAATATAATATTTCAGGTGGGCACATTGCTGTCCCAAATAAACCAGTTCTGTTATTGAGAAGGGATACTGCAGTTTGATATACATCAATTAGCATTAACTCATTAATTACGTTATTTAGTTCTCCATATCCTTTTATGGTTTTACTTGATCTTTCATGAACTGGAGAGGTGGATTATCTCTTACTGCTACGTATGCCTATTTTTCTTTATTGTTTTGGTTGTTATATGAATTAATTTGGTGCATATAAACTCAAAATGTAATTTTTTTATCGAAAATTGCACACTATTGCATTAAATGTCCTCCTTAGCATTAATGCAAATTGGCCAGAATTCTGTTTAGACAAAACATATGATGCCTGCTTTTTTTTTTTCTTTTTTTGGTTTGCATTGACATGCTTACTTTTGACTACTTTTTCAGTTTTAATATTTCTCAATCACTTATTTGTAGTTGTATTTTTTTGTAAATAGTACTGAGTTAGGTTTTGCTTTGTGAGCCAATTTGAAATTTGTTTTCTTTTTAATAGGTATGTTTAACCCATCTATGTTTATTGCTATATCTAATACTGATCTTAATCTGCTATTTGAAAATATTATTATATGGTTTTATAGGTTAAAAAACATTCAACAAACAGCTTGGTTAAAAAATTTTTTTTCTTTTAATATTTAAAAAGATGTGTATACTCTATCAGTTACCTTAATAACTAGAACTTTACCCAGTACGCTGTATTTTCTCTCTTAGGGAATAACAATACTTACTAATTTCCCATTATAAGAAATGATGAAATTAGTATATACTGTCTTCCTTTCTGCTCTTCTACCTCTCTCCAACCATACGATTTTGATCAATTATATGCTTTTTATTAATGTTCACATTGGAAATGTCAAATATCCACATATTGGTGGATTTTTTGGTTTTAAGTGACATCGTTTGACTCCTAAGTATTTTTCTTTATAGCTTTATGCTTGTCACTTTATTCATTTTGAAACTGCTTATTCACTTAAGATTAGTATGTCTTCTTACTGAATTGACCCTTTTATCATTATGTGATATTCCCTTTCTATCCCTGGTGATAGTCCTTGTTCTGAAGTCTGTTTTTTCCAAAATTAACTTAACCCCTCTCCAGTTTTTTTTTTTTTTTAATTAGTGTTGCCTGTCTTATCTTTATTTTATACTATGTAATAGCCCTGTTTTATCTGGCTGCCTTAAGTTTTCTTCTTTATCTTTGGTTTTTAGCAGTTTGACTATAATTCGTCTAGTTCATTTGTTTGCTTATTTTTTCTACTTCTGCTTGGGTGTTTTTGAGGTTCTTAGATTTATGGTTTGCTGTATTATATTAATTTTGGAAAATTCTTGGCCATTATCTCTTCAGATATTTCCTCTGTACTGTCCTCCCTCTCTTCTTTTTCTGCAACTTTATTTACACATTTGTTAGACAATTTTATATTATCCTGCAACTTTTGGATTCTCTGTTCCACCTTTACTCTCTTTCCTCTTTTTGATTAAGAATTGAAAGCTTTCTACTGACCTATCTTCAAGATCATTGATTCTTCCCTCAGCTGTGTTTAGTCTGCTATTAAACCTGTTGAAGTAATTCTTGATTCTCGTTAGTAGCTTCCATCTCTTCGCTGACGTATCCACGTGTTCATGCACATTGTCCACCTTTTCCACTGTATCATTTAATTATTAATATAAGTATTTTAATTTCCCTTTTTGGTGGTTGTAACATCTGAGTTATCTCTGGTTCTGGTTCTGCTGATTGCTTTATAATTTGACAGTGGATTTGTTTTCTTGTTCTTTTAGGGAGGAGGCTTTCTCAGCATTGCTGTTCCCCCTGCCCAAGAAGCCCCATCCCAGGTGAGCACTACCCACTGCTCTGTAGCAGTGCAGATCCTGGGCTGGACAGGTTTTTCCGCCTCTTGCCCTGGAGCAGAGTGCTTTTGCTTCCACCTCTCCTTTAGAAGCAGTGGATCTATGCCTGTCCCTGGCTGTGGGAGATTTTCTGTCCCTCTCCCAGTGGCTTAAAACTTTTGCTTTGTAAAAGGGAAGTCTAGAGAAGAAGGTGGGGCTTTGTACCTGTGCTCCACCAAGGAGGACTCTCTTTTGTTTTCCTTACTTTCTCCTAATTTTTCTTGTGAGCTGGTGGAGATGACTGGAAAACAGACAGTTGGGAAGAGCTGACTCCTCTGAGTGTTGGGTTCCCAGTTATTCTAAAATATTATAGTAACCCACATTTAACCTTTTTAAGTTCATTAAAATGTTAGCAGTTTTCTTTGTACCTGCTCTATCACAGCCAAGTCTTTAACCTGTGCTCTGCCAAAGGTGAGATAATGTATGTATTCCATCTCTCCTGGTCACTTTTTAGAACTCTGATAAGCTTGAGAAAATTATGATTTTTCTAGATTATAAAGTTCTTTCTCACTGGTAGAGAGGGAGCAATATTGTCTTGTGGCTTTCTGTAGCCTAAGCACAATATTGTTGGAATGGAATATATATATATATATATATATATATATATATATATATATATATATATATATATATATATACACACACACACACACACACACACACACACACACAGAAGATAGGTATATATCCTCTGTGAGTTTTTCTTTATAATTCATATTATGTTCTTGCAATTGAGCCATATTGATTGAAGTAAGGCTAGTTCATTCATTTCCATAGCTCTGTGTGTGTATCCCATTTCATTTTTCCATCCTTTTCTATGTCTTCTAGCACTTTGCTCCATAACATATCCTCATTGTTTTCTATATTTTCAAATTCTTCTATTAGCTTCTTCTGCCCATATATATAAACTTGCTTAGTCTCATCTCAAATTAAGCATTACTTTACTCTCGTAATATTTAGTTCACCTTTGGCTATTGCCCCATCTGTTCATATGCTTATTTATTACTTACATTTCTTCTTTTTAAAATTTACCTACTTTTATTGAGGCATTTATAATTTTTTATTGCTTTGAAAGGACTATATTAAATGTTTTAATCTGTTGCCTGTCATATATCTTGCAAGCATATTACCCTGGGCTGTCATGTCTTTTCATTTTATATGTATTTTCCCATAAATCAGAGTTAATTTTTTTTTTTTTTTTGGCCAACACATGTATCAGACTTTCTAGTTTATACTTTGCTAAATAGAAGTCCATGTGCCATGTAAAGATATTGTAATTAGTTTTAAAAGAAATGAGTGCTTATAAAGCAAAATGTATTATAACTAGCATTAAAATTGGGTAACAGTCCTTGTCAGGAATGCATATGGAATGAGTTGTTTCGGATAGATAAAATATTTTTTATTTTTTTATTATATATTTATTTATTTTTATTTTTTAAATTTATTGGGGTGACAATTGTTAGTAAAATTACATAGATTTCAGGTGTACAATTCTGTATTACATCATCTATAAATCCCATTGTGTGTGATAAAATTTAAAGATGGTAATTTTAGTAATGAAATTTAAAAAGGTCATGTCTTTAGTAATACTCGTAAATCTCAATCATTTTTAGTTTTACCGAAAATGTATATATGGCTGTCTTTTTATAAGCAAGGGAAAAGTTTATTATTATACATGCATAGTACCTCCCACACTTGTTTCAGGTCTCAATGCATGAATTTTTACTTGCTAATTTATTTATGTAAATATTAATCAATTCTGCCTTATTACTAAGTTTGGATTACTGAGCACATAATAAGTGTTAATGTATTCATGTGAACCAAAATTTAATTACAACAAAGTATATTAAACTTAATTTGCCCTGTCCTTAATGACTTTAGCTTGTCACCAGTAACCATACTGTACTGTCACAACAAAATGCCCTCTGGACTAAGTAGTGATTTGGGGATGTTTGTCTTCCCCTAAATTGTTCCAAAACTAGTATATTTTGAATTACTATATCTGCTTTTTATATCATTTCTTACTCCTGCTTTATTCAGGTTGATAGTTGTCACTTCTTACTAAAAGAAATGTTCCTTTCTAAGCACTGTGAGCTTAGAAATTAAACAAAAAAACTTTTGAGAATTTCTTACAAAATGAGAAATAGGGAGTTTTCATATAATACTGCATATGCTGTTCACTGATTGCACTTTTTAATAGTTATTTTGGTTATTTATTTCTTCATTTTTACCTGTATTTTAAATAGACTGATTTACTGGGTAATTGAGTTCTGAATAGGTAGAGTGATAATTATCACCACATGCAAAACTACTGTGTAAAAAATTCCATGGAACATATTCTATTGTGATTAGACTTCAAAAATAAATTCTAAATATATTCTCATTATGTAAAATTTAGGAACTTCAGTTTTTTTGTACCAAATTAATAGATGACTAGATCGACAGGGGGAAGGGGAGGAGATATTATACAGATACCACGACAACCCTTCTGTCTTCCTTTTTCTTGCTTACAAGTATATATATATATATGTAGAGAGAGAGAGAGAGAGATGTTTTATTGAAGTTTAGAAGAGTTAGTTTAGATAATGGGGATGTTTAATAACAAAATCATGCTAAAGTAATTTGAGGAAATGTGATATGATATTAACAATTTATCATTAAAAAAACAATTTAATATCCAAATGAACTAGGCATAACTAGAAAAGATAGTTAACTTCTTTAAGAAAAGTATAGCAACTTACAGCCAATGCAGTCTTGGCATGTGCTGACAGAGGGGTTTATCAGGCAAACGGGTGAGGACGTTATTCATCAGTGCTCTGAAAAAGAAAAGAAACTTTAAAGGTTATGTTTTTCTAGTTCTTTTTTTAAGTCAAACATGGCATTATCATTATTCTTTTGAAACCTTGAAAATCTATTAAGTTAGTTGTCTTCTCTAATGTTTTTTCTGTAAGTGTTGTTATATGTAAGTGCTTGTTAGTGACAAAATTCGACAAATGATAGTTGTCACGTGGAGGAAGCAGTAATGTTAGTAACTGGAAAACAGTCTGTGCCCTTCAATAGGGCATAGTGGGGAAAAAAGGTGATTTTTAAAATGAATGTTATTTTTCTTTACCAAAATTGATATAGGGTAGGAATGGTGTGCTTAAGATTATTTCAATAAGATATAACAGTGAGGTCGTATTCAATTTTGATGGGCTGACATTGTAGAAGACAGAAGATCTTATAAAAATTGTTAGAACTACAAAATAGCCTCATAAAATATAATTAAGAGATGGTTTTTAGTTGAAAAGCCTTTTTAGAGTTTTAACAATATCAAATTTAATGCTGTTAAAGCCGTAATTTTTATTCATGTCTTTTTTTTCAATTAAAACATTTGCTTTCATTTTAGTACTTACAAGAGAATAAGAGAATTTAGTCCATAAAACGTTAATGGGGAAATTCGACTGAGATGATTATCTTCAATTATCCTGTCAGCAGAAAAAAAAAATTGATTCACTTATATATATTTTAGAACATAAAAGCTAATAGTATAAAATGCCACATAAATTAAACATACAGCCATTCTAATTTGTGGAGATCTTCAAAAACACCCGGTTTCAAGAATGTTATTCTGTTATCACTGAGATACCTGAAAAAAGAGAAATGATGACAATGAATTTGTACCTTCCTGATATTTTACCATAAGGAAAGGAAAAACAATAATCACCCTTGTTAAATTTTCTTATCTACGCTTCTCATAATGCCATTCCCCAGCCTCTGGATCTCCAAAAGTTCTTCATCATTTATATTTTTATGTCTAGTTTTTAATTTTCTCATAATCAATCAATCAATCAATCATTTATTCATTCATCTATTTATTTGTTCATCAAATTGATTTTAGTTCCCACTCTATGGCTATGTATATTGACATTAGGTACATCATTGTTTTCTTTGAGGGGCTTTGAGTCTAGAGGGAACACAGCATGTGAACAGGTTATTACAGCATCATAGGGAAAAGAGACAAGTATAACGTATGGTTGCTCAGACACTGCAGAGGAGAAAGTACCTGGCTTTGCTTGGCTGGGGACTGCAGAGCATGGAGGAGTGAGGAAATAGGAAGTGTTTACTAAAGGAGGCACAACTGAGGAGCATCTTGGATGCAGACATATCATTCACAAAGCAAAGAATGGGTAGGAGTTATTCTAGGCAGGGGAATTGCTTATGCGAAAGCAAAAGGTATAAAGAGAGAGTGATGGGATCACCAGGTAATTCAGTGTGGCCCCACCATGAAGGGGCTGTGAGGGGAGACAAGAGAGAAACCTGGGAGGCAGGCAAGTGCCTGTGCTGGAAAAAAGGACACTGCATGCCTTGATAAAGAGTTCAACCCCGCCTTACCTACCCAACTTTATTTCTCACTCTTCTGCACAGTGAACCAACTTTCTCTTCTACTATATTGATCATCTCCTCTTGTCATATTTATTTCTATCTCAATATCTTTAGTGCAGCAATTCACTGCTCTGAATCTGCTGCAGACAGTTTGATTCCTAGCTTTGTTAATTATTTGTAGTGTGACCATAAGCAAGCAATTAACTTCCGAAAGCCTGGGTTTCCCCAACTCTAAAATGGAGATAATTGTACCTGCTTCTTTCGGTTGTAGTAACAGTTGAGGCAATGCATGTCATAAGCACTCGGACATCATAAGCACTCAGTACATATTATTTATTATAACAATGTTTCTGTTCACGCTTCTCACTCCAATTTCTTTCCTCTTCGTTTTCCTCTCTATGATTCCTATACAAGTATTAGTTCAAATTTCACTTCCACAGACATGTGGACCACACTTACTTCTCTCTTTTCTCCACTCTGACAGATCTGAGAGTAAATTGACATCCTGTAAAATTTCTCCTGCCAGAAATCTCCCCCTCCCGCTCTCAAGGGTAACTTTTGCTTAGGGGTAGGAAGAGATGACACCCTGTAATAGAACCACTCCCTTCCCTCCCTTGCAAACCTGGAGCCCCAGATGGCACAGGAAGAGGTGAAGAATAGCTTCACCACTTCCCTTGAATACCTCAGGGAGCTCCCTTAAAAGCCAACAGAAATCCCCCAGGAAAAGACAGTTGATCAACCCCTGCACCCTATGGCCATCTGTTTATGCCCAGCCCTCTTCGGAGCCATTCTTCACTGCTCTGGACCCCAAATGGTGACTCCTCTCAGTGAATCATAATAGCAGTTTTGGTCTGAACAACACAGGTTCAGGACTTAACTAAGTAACCTCGTTTATCAGTCTCTCTTGTTGGGTGTGTGTTGGTATTTTCCTCGCTCTAGACGACAAGCTTCTAGAGAGCAAGGGGTATGCCTTCCCCACTGGTAGCACAGTGCTCTGCCCGAAACACTGAAGTGTGAGCTGCTGGAGGACAGCACGTTTGACTTATTTTTCTGTGCCTCCCCCCAATCCATGGTGTTTAGCTGAAGACTTTGCACACTGTAAGGGCTAATGAATATTTATTGATGAATGAGAAGCAAGTATCTAACAATTACCTATGAAAAACTGGAAGTCTGTTACATCTTTAGCACTCAAACAATATTCCAGTTCTATGAAAAAATAAAACAAAACATGGAAAGAGATGGAGGATCCTTAAATTGACTCTCCAGGTCTGTACTACCTTTCACATCCACAGAACATTAAACCAAGCAGATGCTGCGTAGGAAGTTTTGAACAGTCGTGGAGGGGCGGGTTGCATTGGAGAGAAAGCTAGTCCGGAGTCTGATGAGAATGAGTCCGATTTTGACTTTGGCTAGTTTGCTAAGATACAAAAGAGAAGGGACGGGATAGAAAGGAAGAGAACATGGCTAATTTGTGTGTCTCTAGGGGCCTTCTTCCATTTTGCTAGTAAAATGATCAGGTGAACTTCTTGACTCAATCCCAGACTCTGATACTACAGGCTAGGAATCTGACGAGAATGAGTTTCTTGGGTTAGGATAGAAAGCAAGAGGGCAGAAATGGAAATACAAGGAGTTGTTTATTTATGTGAATTTTTGGTTATCTTTTCATTCAATCACTTCGAGGATGTTAGGTTCAGCTGCTTGGTAAAAACTCAATGAAATGGAAATTTGAGAAAGCCTATTGAAAAAGCTTTGCTTTTAACCATGGGATACCAGTTCACGTCCATTAGAATGACTGTTATAAAAACAACAACAACAAAACCCCAGAAAATAACAAGTTGATGAAGGTGTGGAGGAATTGAAACCTTTGTGTGTCAAGTGGTTCACATGACATTCCCACCAGTGATGCCCAAGGGTTTTGTTATGGAAAACAGTATGGGAGTTCCTCAAAAAGTCAAACATAGAACGACCTTATGACCCAGCAGTTTCACTTGGGATCTTTGGGTAAAGATCCCAAAACGTTGAAAGCAAGGACTCAAACAGATATGTGTGTACCCATGTTCACAGCAGCATTATTCACAATAGCCAAAAGGTAGAAACAACCCTAATATCTATTGATGAATGAATGGATAAACAAAATGTGGTATATACATACAATGAAATATTGTTTAGCTTTGTAAAGAGAGGAGATTCTGACACATGCCAGAAGACATTGTGCTATGTGAAATAAGCCTGACAGAAAAGAACAAATATTATGCAATTCCACCTACATGAGATACCTAGAGTAGTCAAATTCATAGAGACAGAAAGTGGAATAGTGGTTGTCAGAGGTTGGGGGCAAGGTGAGTTATTGTTTAATGGGTACTGAGTTTTAGTTGAGGAAGAGATGGAAAAGTTCTAGAAATAGATGGTGGTGATGGTTGCAAAAAAATGAGAATGTATTTAATGCCATTGAACTGTACACTTAAAATGATTAAAATGGTAAATTTTATATTATGTGTATTTAGCACAATTTTTAAAAAAGCTTTTACTCTTTTAACCATACAGTGCTTTATATATTTATATATTCACAAAAGCAGGATTAGTAGAAAAAGAATAACTGGGAAAGACTTTGGTTTTTCTCCTTCATACATGTTAATCACCACTAGGTTTTCTTATTTTGATTAAGTTCATTCAATCATCATTCCTGTAGCCATGGCTCATGCATACTGAGTTCTTACTCTGTGCCAGGCACAGTGGGCCTACTTCTTCCCATGGATTATCTCATTTGTTTCTTACAACAACACTGAGGTGGGTCCTGTGATGATTTGTATTTTACAGTAGAGGAAATCCATGCTTAGAAAGGAAAATAAATCACTCGAGTTTATACAGCTAAGTGAGTGATGACGTCGGGGCTTGGCAGCTTGTGTGACTCAGCATCCCATGCTCGCTTCTGCAGTGTGACCTATGAGCCCCCTCAGCATCTCCAAAGCATTGCTGTCGGCAGGAGGAGCTGGTATGGAGGGGGATGGGTCGGGCTGCCAGACACTGTGGATGGACAAAGTAATTGGCACTAGTACTTACAGTTTAGTAAGATTGTACAGTCCTCGGAAAGCATAGATGGATATGGATCTAATCTTATTGTTTTGCAGGCACCTGTGAAAATGATTATTAAAAGGAAAACATAATAAAACGGACTTTCAGTTTTACATGATGAAAAGAGTTCTGTGGCTGGATGGTGGTGATGACAATACAACAATGGATGTACTTAATGCCTCTCTGAATGTACACTTAAAAATGGTTAAGATGGAATATTTATGTCACATGTATTTTACAACAATTAACTTTTTTTATTAACAAAAGGTAAACATAATGAAATAATTTAATGAAAATCGATATCATGTAACTTTATACAACTATTATATATAACTTTTCATATAACTTTTATGGAACTTTAGGTAACTTTTATAAAGATGAACAGGTAACAGCTAAAATTTAATAGTTGACTTTTCTATGAATGAAACTTTAATGCACAGTAAGGCACTCACTAGTAAAACAGGCCCAGCAGTCAGACTTTTTAGCATTTCCTGCTACAATTCCTCTAACTTGTTGGTGGTCAGCACAGTGCTGGCAGAAGTACAAGTATGTGACATCTTTAAGTCCCCCAAACATATTCCATGTTAATAAAAAATCTGCCGAGCAAATCGACTTTAATTTTATTAATTTGACACCCTAAGTCTTGCCCCCAAAGTGTTTGAGGAAATTTATAAGGATTATACATGACAAAGAGTAAAATAACAAGAACCAGGACTAGAAGAGTAAAAATTCAATAACCATGTTGAGAGAAGAATGCAGGTTTGCATAGGTAAGTCAAGTCATACTAGAAGTTTGGCCCTGAGTCAGCTGAAGGTCAAAGAGAACAGATACCAGAGCACAAGTAACTGCATCATATTTCCCCAGGGAAGCATTGCACTTCTATGTGTACTGGCACCAGGGGGAGGGAAGGGCCACCAAGGGCTCCAAGCCTTGCTCTCAGTGCTGGTCACCATTGGCCTTTAGGGTGTTCTGAGTTTATATATAATTTGTTTAATACATTTGAGGAATGATAACGGAGAAGCCAATAAGAACGAACTCTCCATTAATTAGAAATTTTGACTAAAAGAGATTCCCTATTTCTCCAAAATGAAAAACCTAACTTTGATTATAAAAAGTTATTAAATTATTCTGTATTTAGCAATTTCACAGAACATGCCTTGGTCCAATCACACAGTAGGTCATGTATCTTTCTCACTAATGCATAGAAAGACTTGAATATGTATTGATTTGTTTTTTAACTGCTGTAATGAGCAAGCAATAGACTGTATTTCCTGGAGGCTTAGCCAAGCTACACACCTAATAACCAATTAGAATTTTTTTTAATTAGGCTATTTTGATCTTTTATTACTTAGACCAAATTGGCTGTTCATGAATTACTTTAATGTTCATTGTTTAAAAAAGCTAAACTACTATGTTCTATAAACCTGAATTTTGATATTTAGATTTGAAGTCCTAACCCCTTTTAAACATGTGAACATAAGGTGGTGCTACAGATCAGAAAAATTCTTCATATTCCAGAAATCTTATGATAGCATAGGAAGTATCATCTTGAAGTTTTTGTGTTGGGCCTAATTTTGAAAAGTTCTTTTCTGTTGATTGATAGATATCTAGAATAAAGTTCTAAAAAGTCATTTTTATTTTCAAATATGAAATATAGTTTTTGCAGATTATCTGGGTTTTGAGAACATTTCACTGAAGTGGATTAATTTTCTTCTTCTGATTCGGCTTTACTTCTGTTATTTTAAAGAAAAGTGTACAGATATCTATATCTATATCTATATCTATATCTATATCTATATCTATATCTATATCTATATCTATATCTATATCTATATCTATATCTAATCTATATCTATGAGCCAGGTTTCTCAAGCGCAAAACTCAAATTAAAACCAATACTACTATGAGAATGAAACTAGGAATTCTGAGATGATTTCTAGATAGTGTGACTCAGGTACAAAATATTTAAACCTAACAGTTCAAGCATATGACAATAACCTAAATGTTACGCAAACATCACTTGGGCCATTATGGATTTTGAGAGTACATACATCACGCTAAACTGAAGAGAAGCTAGCATGTCAGATACGACTTAAGGCCAAAATAAAACTCAACCTGCAAGGCAGATGCAAAAATGGCATCGAATCTCCAAAAGAACATGCTTGGGGGTTTTAAACCACAAAAACTTGCTATCTTAAGTGGAGACTGAGTTTGTAAATGTATGGAAGAAAACTCATCATTATCTAATCTTGACGGCAGATCTGGTAAAAGGCCTTCGCGTCTTTCTCTAAAGCGGTTGTTAAGGTGATCCACTGTAGAACAGTGCAGAGTAAAACCTCGGGAGGCTCCTCCTTTTGGCAGAGTACGGCAGGAGTCCCAGCACACATTCTCTAGTTTCTTTGGCTATCTAAGATTTTTCTAGAATGGCTTCTAGAACTACTCAAAAAAAAAAAAAAATTTACCTAGTAGTCTTCAGCTAACAGCTAAATATTTCCCAAGAGAGGGATCAGATTTAGGCAGTGGTATAGTGTTGGTTTTCGAAGAAATGGGAAGAAACAGCTGAGCAAAAAAAATGTTAGTTAATTTTAATACCAGGAGTTAAATTTTTTCTTACAGTTTCTGTAGATCATGGTACTTCTCAAAGCCATTAGGAGGAAGTTTTCTTAGTAAGTTCCACTGAAGTGACCTGAAATAAAGGCAAATTTTGGTTCTTAAAGGTTTTTTTTTCTTTCTTTCTTTTTTTTTTTTTTAAGAAACTGTAACAAATGGGTCATTATAAACTTTATTTAGTTTAGTAGCAGCTTTCAGGGAATATTTTGTTTCACGGTGTCATGGTCATAGTCATAGTATCAGTTGAAATAGGTCTGTTGATTTGGTATTATTAAAGATACTTTCTTTTCTTAAACTAGGTTACAACACTGTAATTCTGACAAGAAAATTTAAAAATAGTAAAACTGGGAAAAACTTTTTAGTTATGTTCTCCTTTTCTTTTTTTATTTCCCAACATTAGAAAGCATCTTAGTTTTGAATGACAATAAAAATAGTGTTTTCTGTTTAAAACACATTCAAGAATTTAAATAGCTTTATATTCCTCAATATTTCATTGCTAACATTCCACTACCTTTGCTTCCTTTTGAAATTATTTATGAAGGAAACTGTCAATTGGTACATACAATTGAACTATCTTTATTCAATAAGTGATCCCATTTCAATTTTTAATAAACGACATAAAAAGATTTTCCTTTGTGTCACAATTTGAAAAGCAGCTTAACACTGACCAGGTCCACCTCATTGTGGTTGTATTGAAACGAACTTAATTTTAAAATTTTTTTTAAATAAAAGCAATGTAATATAGTAGGAACAAAATAAAACAAGCAGAAAACCCCCAAACTGTTGCAGCTGGGGTGCCTTTCACGAATTAGACATACGCATATTCTTTCCATGTCAGTTTCTTTTTTGTTAATTGTGAAAGAATGGATTTGGACTAGATTGCCTCTCATATGATGCTAATATTATTACTATCATATAAGATGATGTAACAGATGCTTATTGATAAATGAGCAATAGACTGCATTATCTGAAGGTTGACAACCGTGGGATAAACATTTGGAAATACTTGATTGATATAAAGAACTCAGGTTAAGACAGTGTAATACAATAGGCACTAACAATGTTAGATGTGAAGTTGGTTTGTACCAGTGTTGCTTAAACTTAGTAATGAATCCTTCTTAAAGAAAAACATTTCTCAGACTACCCAGAACACATTTTTGGAATCTAGTTTGAGAAACAATATTCGAGAGTCTAGAAGACCATACATTCTCAACAAGGGTGTTATAGATCAAAGGTGGTGAAAATTGGTTCTTAGGGAGTGAAAATTTTCTTTTCCAATGAATAAAGAACCGGTATATAGAAATATAATATATCTGTAGTATTAAAATTTCACAGGAAGGGACAAATAGGAAAAAATGCCTAAAAAGGCTTTGGGGGGCAGTGGGGCAATAATTGAAAGAAAAAAGTTCAGAAACACTGTTCTAGACTATACATATCCATCACTTAATGATTTTTTTTTTTTTTTTTTTTTTTTAATGAATGAATACCAAAAGTTGATTAACTCCATAGTAACTCTCTCTTGAAATCACTCTTAGCTGTCGGGTTGTCACCAAATGTTCCTTCCTTTCTTATATTAGCTAACTGAGAATCCTTTTTCTACTAATAATTCTCACTTGGCTTAGATCCTCAGTTCTGCTTTACATTGTGTTTAAATATTTGTGTTGTATAAAGATAAATTGTTAAATATCTGAGTTTGATTTAAGGATATTGATGAAAGTTTAGTGTGTTCATTCTCAAAAACGGGCTCATTCATTTTCTCAATGAACATGTATGGATGCATCCTTTTGCATTTTGGGAAGAAAAGATAATATCCCTGCTCTTAACAAGCTAATATTCTATTTGGATGACAACATATTTTATCTATAAACAGATTTTTTTCTTTGGATAATAACTTTAGTCTTATAGCCCAGGCTAAAAAACAATCAACTTGTTTTATTTTTTTATTGTATTTACTTGTAAATTCAATTTAAAAACATTGTTTAGAGCTTGTTATATGCTGTTAGGGACATTGGAGGATATATAGAAAAACCATGTTTTAAGTTCCCATGGAATTTATGGCATTTCCTTTTTTCCTATAGAGAAGATTAGGACCCCAATCTCTATAGTACAAGGAAGAATGTTTCATATAATTAAAAGAGACATAAATGAGTTCCTATGAGAGAACCCCAGAGGACGAGGTTAATTGCACCTGAGTGGGAGGGTTACTCTACAGGGAAAGAAGGATCATTTAAGGTCTCCTAAACAACATTTCTTATTAATGGGTTTTTATTAATGGTACCTAGGATTCATAGGTTTCTTTTTCCTAAATGATGCCAAATATTTTCACAAATAGCATTATCCATAGTTTCATAATACCCCATTGAAATGGAAAGAGGTAGGTATTATTATTCTCACTTAACAGAACAAACCAAAATATTTTTTATTATAATACCATAGGTCCTTGTATTTTAAAATTTAATATCCCAAGTTTGACTCTTCACAAAGTGAGGTGTGTGAGCAACTGCTAGTTTTATTATTATTATCAAAGCTAGCTCTAATTTTTATAAAGCTCTTAGTAGATCATATAGTTTTAATTATTAAATTCTAGGACCTTAAAGTCAGCTCTCACACAAAGTTAATGTTTAGCAAGCTGGAACAATGCATAAATAACCATATTTATCTGTTTGTCTCTTTTGTTTATCAGCATTTATGTGACACATATTAAAAAAAAAAACCCGACTTCAATAAATATTACTTGCATTATTGGCTTCTTTGATACTTTACTTATTTTTGACTTAGTCCATTTCTGATATTTCCCTGATAGTTCCAACTCAAAATAAGGAATGAGCTCAGTAATACAATTTGGTATTTCTTCTTCTAATGTTTGCCGTAAAGCCTAGAGTTCCTTTTCTCTCTGGAACTGACCATAGACTGGGAGAAGGTGTGATGTTGAGTCAGTGTTCTGCAGAGAAAAGTAAGAATGGGCAACATGAATCAAGCTGCTCAACGCAAAGTGCAAGAAAATGCTATTTTTCAACACAAGATAAAATAATGTGTCATAGACATAAACTGAGCTTCATTCTCACATCCCCAAAAGTCTGTTGGAAATTTCCACTGAGTGACCTCTTAACCTCAAATTGAAAAAAGCATCTAAAATTGGAGTCCTAATCTTCCCCACTTACTGTCACCAGTCTCCCCACTCCTGGATCACTCTATTACTAAGAAGAGAAACCTTGCAGTCCTCTGGGACCCCTTCTTCTCCCTCACCTTTCTGAGTCAATCATAACTGAGGATATGATCCCAGTTATTTTCCTTATACCAAGCATTCAAAAGAGGTGGCTCACATATCTGCACACATCTCTTTATGAATGTATGTATGAATGAATGTATATATGTACATATGTATGTACATAGGTATGTATGTATTGAGCCAGAAGAACTTAAAAAAACAACTCTGAATCAGAGTGCCTTTAGGTGAGACATGTACTTTCTCGTTAGGCATTGCCTTCTCCTCCTCCATCCCTTTAGCTCTCTCCTTCCGTTCCTCTTTTACAAAGGTTGGCTGAATTGTTTAAGAACGAAATTAAGTGTTATTTGTGGAAAACTGAAAAATGATATTGGTGGCATCAGGTATTTTTTTGGTTTGGGTTTTCTAGTAATTTTATCCAAGCAATGAGGGTAATTTTTTTTCTTTGAAAATAGAATGAAATCACAAATTTTTATATCCAGGAGTTCTAGTAAGAATTTAAATCATGGAAACTGTCCACAGGACCTCAGATTTGGGGGAGGGAATATTCTTTTTCTCTAGTAAGACTCATTACTACACAAAAGAGCTATGGTGAGTTGAGGCTAGAATACCATGCTTAGTTTAGGTGCGAATATTACCTCCTTTGGAAAAGTCTCCGTGGCTTAACGTGTCTAATGTTATCAGTTCATTATCAATTTGGATAAACTCCCCAGATTCTGTTAATTTTATCCCCATAGCTATTCCCCATCCCTTATATATGCCAAGCATATGAGTTACTGTATTATGTGGTTTGGGTTGAAAAAGGCAGGACTTGTCAACATTTATAAATTTAAGATTTACTCCTGGGGTGGCCGGATGGCTTAGTTGGTTAGAGCGTGAGCTCTGAACAACAGGGTTGCCGGTTCGATTCCCACATGGGCCAGTGAGCTGCGCCCTCCACAACTAGATTGAAGACAACGAGCTTCCGGAAGGGGCAGCCGTATGGCTCCGTAGGTTAGAGCGCAAGTTCTCAACAACAAGGTTGCCAGTTTAATTCCCACATGGGATGGTGGGCTGTGCCCCCTGCAACTAAGATTGAAAACAGTGATGGACTTGGAGTTGAGCTGCGCCCTCCACAACTAGACTGAAGGACAACGACTTGGAGCTGATGGACCTGGAGAAACACACTGTTCCCCATTTAAAAAAAAAAAAAAAGAATTACTTCTATTTTATCCACATATACTCAAAAGTCAGAGCCATCAAGCACTGAAACATCTGGATGAAAACAAAAAACCTCAGCAAAAATATAGGATTAAAATATCTATTCTCCACTGATTTCTTTTGAAAGTTTCAGCCAAATATGTGTTTGTGTTGCTGAAGTTTATTGAACTCAAATTAGTACTGGATCAACAAACTGCCTATTACGAGGATAATTTTTTTTTACATACATAAGTTTGAGTTACTTAGGAAAAATCCAACATCAACATCTCTGAGTCAAATGTGATTCAGAGAGTTAGATTTTAAGTGTGAAGTTCTGGGAATATTTTATCCAATTTATTTTACTTGTTTTCTCTTTTATTCATACATGAATGGATTGAAATTTATGTGCAAAGAGCTTTTCCAGTATGTGTCAAGTAAAAATTCTATGAAAAAAGAAAGCTCTATATAATAGCTTAATTGGCAGCCTTTTTTCTGTAGTAGCAAATACAACTGATGGCATATTTTGTTTAGATAAAATATGGTGATACTAACTGCTTCATAAGGTTGTTATGAAGGACTCAATAAGTTAATGTATGGAATAATTTAAATAGGGGCTAGCATTTCATAAATGCAAAATAAATATCGGTAATCATCATAATTGACCATGGAACAATGACATCATCTTTGAATAAAAATGCATTATTAATAATTACAAGGCCTTAATTATGATACAAGTTTACAGGTGCTATTCTAGCCATCAGGATGAAGCCATTCTTTTCTACTTACATTACAGTCACATTTGAAGAAACTGATGGAACAGCTCGTAATTTGGTCTCATCACAGCCAAGCTCTAAGCCTCGGCAAAGACATTGCATGGGCACAGAACCGACCACTGAATAAAGAGGAGGTAGTAAGAAATGAAGACAGTCGGGGACCAGGAAGAGGAGGGTAATGAAAAGAAAGAAATGAAAAGCTATGAAAATTATTTAGCACAAAAGTATGTCATGTCTTACCTAAGCAATTTGGGAAGTGCTTTCAATTAAGGTTCCAAAGTTTGCTTGTAACATTAAAATGGTGCTAGAACATTAAGATATGAAAATATACAGATTTACCAGCCCATGCATTTTCCTTTTTTTTTAAAATAGCAGATGGTTCTTCTCCATTTTTTGCAAATGAAAGAAATCATCTGCTTTTACTCACCTTAGGAGAGAAGCCAGGTCTGCGGGGGCATGAGCGTGTGTAGTGGGCTTTGATGTCCATATTAAAGCTGCTACTTAAGAATAAAATATTTATCGATCGCATAATCAAATCTTTAATGGAGGACTAAGTCATTTTGAAATATCATGAAAGAGGAGAACTAAACACTGAACTGTAGTGTTGGTAGATATTTTTTCTGGAAAATTCAGGAGTTTTTCAAAGGATTTTTATGTGATCTTACTTTGGCTTATGCAGGGATGTGACGATATAGAAAACTTCATTTACGGGAGTGAACATTTTTTACATATAGCTATTCTATTCTTATTCTTGAGTGTTGGAAAGAGGAAGATGAGGATGGATGCCTTTGGCCATCACGTGGGGCTGTAGTGACAGTCTTAAACATGGGCTCTAATATTTTTAAAGTCTATGAGAGATTTGCAGTAATGTGTTCATATAGCTAAACAGTAAAATGGGATTATTAGTCAGCATAGTAAATATAGTCTGATTCCTGCATCTATGAGCAATGGATGATTCCTGGGACAAAGTGGAGTGCTTCCCCTCTACATTTACTTTGAAGGCCTGAACTGTATAGCAGAGGTTACAAACAAATGTCTATAGGGGAACAGGCAAAGTAGTTGCAGACTGTGTCCAGATGTCCCAGTGGAACAACTTTTCCTACCTGTTGCCATACTAGGATAGGAAGACGTGTAGCTATGTCAACCAACTTCCTCAAAGATGCCAGAAATACAATGTTTTACATATAATTGCCTATTTTTAAAACGATAATAGCTAACTTAACATTTTCAGACATCATAGGACAAATCAAACTTTCTATGAGAATGTCCTGCTTGCAGACTTCCAGTTTTGACTTTTCTAGTAAGGCTCCCAGAGCGTAGAAATGTGTCTAAATGGCAACGTAGAGATTCCTGGGGTGGAGCTGGTGGATGACTGCTCATGAGCACAGTTGGCCACAGCCTCTGCTCAGATATGGGTGACAGGTGTTCTTCCTCTCCTCCCAAATAACTCTGCAGACACCTTTACAAGATCAGGAGATAACAAGATCGTAACTTAGGCTTTGTGTTTTTTTGTAAACAGAGTCTCTGCCAAGAACTTTTAAACAGTTTTATAGTGGTATGTAACCGGTTGGGCTATAAACCTCTGAAAACTGACTCTGTCTCTTTAGGTAAAAGCCATGTTGAACGTGAGTGTGTGTTTCTGTTGTGGGGACAGGATGGTGAGGGTTGGGAAGATGAAGGTCCAGAGAGTGAGAGTAAGAAGGGTAAAACTGGAGGGCAGGGAGATTGGCATTAATTCCAGTATGTTTTTTTCCTACTTATAGAGGCTGAGTTAAGATAATCCATACATGTTTAATTATAGGGTTACCTACAATAGGGAAAAATGGAAAACAAAACAAAAACACCTACATATCTAACAACAAAAGAATGATTAAGCAAATTATGTCACTTAATATGTATGTTATAGTATATTTCAAAGGGTTTATGATAACATAATAACATATATGCTTATAATAATATAAGCATAACATTATGCTTTTAGATTATGCTAAAATGGTAATTGAAAATATGAGAAGATGGTTTGTACAGGAAATTTCAGCTGTGTTAAAATAAAAAAGGATGAGTAATGCACCAGCTAGTTAATGCTGGTAGCCTCTGTGTGGTGAAATTATGGTTGAGAAAAGAATTCTTTCCAACTCTCTGTACTTTCCAAATCCTCGAATTTAAACTTTATTAATAATATTAGTTTATGGCAGATAGAATATTTTCTGTGATACTGTTCTTGAGAAGAGTCTTTATAAATGTGAATTTTTCACATTCTTTCATTTAGCCAAAAATGATTATAAGCCATTCTCAGCTTAATTTCTAATAAATGTTTATAATAATCTGATTTAGATAAAGTGGCACATTAGGAACCTTAATTCAAGTATCACTCCCAAATTTTACACTATACTTTCTATTCCATTTTCACACTGTTTTTAAGTTTCAAAAAGATATTTCATTATTACCACCCCTCCTCAAATTGTCGTTAAAAAATTCTAATTAAAAATTATATATTTGTTCTTTCCTAAGTACTGATAAAAACATTACCTCTATGTCTTTTGATACATCATTTATTGTGTAGCTGCATTCCTCTTGTGTAATTATACTTGTGACAAATTTCTCTCAGAGTTCAGGATCAGGCAAATATTTACTTTTCCTGCTGACTTGATCTGTTCCTCTCCCTCCCATTTGTTAGTTTTTACTTTACAAACCACACTAT
This sequence comes from Rhinolophus sinicus, assembly GCF_036562045.2. Taxonomy (NCBI): domain Eukaryota; kingdom Metazoa; phylum Chordata; class Mammalia; order Chiroptera; family Rhinolophidae; genus Rhinolophus; species Rhinolophus sinicus. The sequence continues at coordinate 100,946,908 of NC_133757.1, forward strand.
GAGAGTTACGGAGCCCATCATCTTCCCTCTTTAACCTAATGACTACAAAATTCAGAACTAAGCTTTGGCTGCAGCTACTGAACTTTTCTCAGTGGAGATTTCCTTGTTTTTCTTCTTTATTCTCTTTCTCATTAATTTTTTTTGGGTCTTTTATATTATATTAATGGTTTGAGTCGGTTAGTAGCCATATTTTTATTTTAAACTGCCTAAATTCCATTTGGGAATAAGGTAAGATATAAAAAGATTCCATTAAAATTGAAGAAATGAGAAGGATACACCATAAAACAAAAAGAAACGAAAAGCTATGCTTTGAGATAAGGTGGCTTAATCCATTAATTTCTGTTTCATTATATTAGCAGTTAAATTATACCTGTTAACTTTTTTCTTTCCCCAAAGCTTTTAGCTTTTCAATGATCAAGTAATTTGGTCTTCATATTCTGGGAGACAACGTGAGGCTGAGTAACCTGTGAGATTTACAGGAGGAGTGTGCACCCCCTTAAACTGGGGACCGTTAGTAGTTTTTCTTAATCTCATTTGAGTACTGAAGACAAAAAATATTAAAAATTAAAA